>NW_006408601.1:12201815-12214724 GCF_000296735.1 Chrysochloris asiatica | reverse complement strand
AGAATTCTATCATGCATTCTCCAGCATCATTTCTATTACCAAGGCCATGTTTTCCAACTACTGATCCTTCGTCTTTGCTACCAACCTTTGCATTCCAATCACCAGTAATGAGCAATACATCTTGATTGCATGTTTGATCAATTTCAGATTGAAGAAGTTGGTAGAATTTCTATTTCGTCCTCACTGGCTTTAGTGGTTGATGCATAAATTTGAATAATAGTGGTATTAACTGGGCTTCCCTGTAGGCGCATGGATATTATCCTATCACAGACAGCATTGTACCTCATGACTGATCTGGATATATTATTTTTGACGATGAATGCACCACCATTCCTCTTCAATTTGTCATTCCCACGCATAGTAAACCATGTGATTGTCAGATTCAAATTAGCCAATACCAGTCCATTTCAGCTCACTAATGCCTAAGATATTCCTGTTTATGCATTCCATTTCATTTTTGACAACTTCCAGTTTTCCCAGAGTCATATTTCGTACATTCCATGTTCCGATTTTCAGTGGATGTTTACAGCTGTTTCTCTTCATTTTGAGTTGTGCCCCATTAGCAAATGAAGGTCCTGTGCATTTTTTTCCCACAAGCTTTACTCCATTCGCATTATCACGATCAACTCTACTTTGAGGAGGCAGCTCTTCCCTGGTCTCATTTTGACTGCCTTCCAACCTGGGGGGATCATTTTCTGGCACTATATCTGATAGTGTTTGTCTGCTATTCATAAGGTTTTCAGTGACTAAACATTTGGAAATAGTTTGTCACTCTGTATTCCTAGTCTGTCTTTGTCTGGAAGCTCATCTGAAACCTGTCCACCATGGGTGACCCTGATGGTTATTTAAAATACTGGTGGCATAGCTTTCAGAATCACCGCAACTCACAAGCCACCACAGTATGACAAACTGACAGACAAATGGTGGCCATATGATTTTAAGTGGGAACTGTCACTTTAAATTTTGAGGAGATCTGTGTGCATACATAGTAGAACCCTCCAAAGGTGGGGTGGGGTGTCCATTTGCTCAGGCATCCCTTCTAGCCACCAGAATGAAGGTGCACAGACAGCAAGAGACCAATGAACAGATACCAAAAAATAAATGTCTACATCTGTATTTCCGTGGTTCTCTCAGGCATTCGTGGTTGTTCTGATCCTTCCTCCACTTGGTCTCTCCCAAGATGGTGGCTCCAGGTATATCTGAGCGTCTTAAAGTAGAAAGCAATGGATTTCTTGATTCTGCTACAAATTCCCCTAGCTGTAAGTCTTCCAATCTTCTAAATATTCCTTTATATGTAGTTCCGAGTTCTAGCACTGTCCCCTGAGCCTGCTGGGCCTAATATTCTGTGTTGTTGCTGACGGAGCATGTCTACCTGATCTGCCATCTTGAAATGGTCCCAAATGCCTTGTTCCATTCATGTCATCATTATCAACTCTACTGTGAGGAGGCAGATCTTCCACAGTTATATTGTAAATGTGTTCCAACCTGAGGGTCTCATCTTCCAGCATGAAATCTGACATTGTTCTGTTACTAATCATTATTTGATCATCTTTTCACACTCTATCTGACAAGGTTCTGCTACTCTTCATAAGGTTTTCCATGGTAAAGCCCTCTAAAATAGCCTGCCTCTTCTTCCTAGTCTGTCTTAGTCTGAAAGCTCTTTGAAAACTTCCAACCATGGGTGACCCTGCTGGTATGTAAAATACCAGTGGCATAGCGTCCAGCATCACAGCAACACACAAGCCATGACAGTATTAAATATACACAGTTATTTAAGTGCCAAATTACATAACTCCTAAACTGCTGAGACTTATGGGCCAGCCAAGTTGACATGTAATTTTGGGGGACATGATTCAATCCATAACAGAGACCTATTGTTAACATGGACACATATACAAAGAAAAGCAATTTTGTCAAGCAATTATATTTTAGGAAAAGCTTTCCAGGCCTGACAATTTCTCCAAATGTCACTGTGTTTGACTGATGGAGACTGTGGCCGAAGTTTCTCGAGAGAGACAAAATAACTGGGAGAAAAGCTGATGGACTTTTCTCTTTAGATATGTGGAACTTTGGAGTAGTTTTTGTACAACCACCTGTTGCTGATAAGCTGACACTTGGTATTTAGTGCTGAACGTATCCCTCAGATCCCTGTGGGAGGGCCCCTTCACCCAGGACTTGACCACTTGTGAACAAGTCTCTCAGTAATGAGATTTGGAGCACTTAAGTTCAGGGTGGGCCCTCCATCACAGCTATAAATAATCAACAGTTTCAACTTCATCTCACAGGCCTGGTTAGGATGGATGCCTTCCTAAATATGGGTTCAAGACAGCTAGGACTCAGCCTTGAGGCTGTGAGTCTAATAACTACTACCATCCCCAACACACACAGAGAATGTCTATTATCTGCATTCAACTTCCTTGATACCCTGCCTTAGCCACTGTCATCAAACTGAATCCCTCCCCTGATATATAACCCCCCGACATGATCTGTGTACTTTTCCTACTTCATCTCCCACCCACACTGTTACTATTGCTGCTTCTGCTAGCTACCACTGAAGTGATTCCGATGCATGATGACCCAAAGTACACCAGAATCATACTGTGCCTCTTCCTGCAGCCTCACAGCCCCTGGTCTCTTAGAGTTCATTGTTGCTGCTTTTATACAATCTATTTCATCATCTGTTCTGTATGGGCTAATTTGGGGACAGTGACCATCAACTTTTCTTCCTATTTTGCCTTTCTCAGGAAGCTCTACTGACGTCTGTCCACCATGGAAGACCCTGCTGCTATTTGAAGTACCAATGGTATATAGATTCTAGCATCACAGCAAAAGGTAAGCCAACACAGTGCAACAAACTGACAAACAACAAAACTGAATCCAGTTGTTGTTGTTGAGTTGGTTCCGACTCATTGCAATCCTGTACAGGGTTTCCAAGAAGTGACTGGTGAATTTGAACTGCCCACCCTATGGTTCAAATTGGACATGTGGTCCAGTGCCTTATCCCACTCCTTTAATTTACTCAAGCATACCAATTGTGGGTCTGTTTTAAGGCTATTGCTTCTGCAGTCCCTCCCATCCCCAGTGGAATCCTAAACGCACAATTTTACAGGTTGGCTCTTCTTCAGTTCAGAGACGACCACCTTGCTGACCAAAATAAACGAAGCAGTTCTCTGCTCCACTCACTTTCTATAATCTAAGATTTAAGCCACTTTTCACAGCATCACTAGAGGTTTTCTTGTTCATTCTTTCCATGCCTGAATCTTTGATTGGTATATACAAGATTCTTTGTTAAGTGTCATCGTGTCGGTTCTGACTCATACAGACCCTGTACAGAGTTTTCCAAGGAGTGGTTGATTAATTTGAACCACCAACCTTGTGGTCCAGTGTTTATCCTGAACAGCTCAGATAATGAAAAACAAAACCCCAATTGTTGGTCTGGCTCAAAATATATGCAGAATGCAAACATTCTCTTCACCTACACTTCTACCTACATCAACTCTTCCTTGATGATTCTAAGCTCCCTAAGTAGTTGTCCTGCTTTCGGCCTTGTTCTTGGCAGTCTATCCTCAACACAGCAGTAATCATGATCTGGTTTCAGGTTAAGTCACTGCTTACAATACTGGCTCAGAGCCCTCAGTAGCGCCCAATTTCATGTAGAGCAAAAGCTAAAGTTCTTATAATGCTGCACAAGACTGTGGAGATCTAACCCATCTTGAGATTTGCATCTCATCTTCAACTTCCTTTCCTCTTGCTCCTGTCCAGCTACACTGGCTTCCTGACTGGTCCAGGCCTATGCTAAGAATACTCCTGCCTTGGGGTATTTTCATTGTCTGTTTCCTGGCCTGGAACTCTCCTCCAAGATATCCACATGACTTGCTTACTCTCTCCAAGACCTTGTTCAATAGTTACCTTTTCATTGCTGGTCATTCTAACTGAAAACAGTAGTAGTTCGGTAATGGTGCCATCTAGTCAGTTCCTACCCATAACAATCCTGTATAGGGTTGCCAAGGAGCAGGTAAACTTGAACCGCAAACCTTGTGGTTCAAACCAATGTTGCAGTCTAGTGTACTAACCCACATCACCACACAATCACAATCAATGCTCCCCATCTCTCTTACTTGGCTATGTTTTTTTGTTTGTTTTTTCCAGTATATTTGCAATTTTCTAACATGCTATATATACACTAACATCAACCCAGCCTCCACCTCCAGGTAATGCCATACACAATGGAAAAGAACATGGCCTGGTCCAGAGCCATCCCTGTGATCAGTTGTGGATCAGCCTGTTAAGGCCCACAGGGTTTCCACTGGCTGATCTTTACAAGTTGATGCCCATGTCTAACGTAGACTGCCTTAGTCTGGGAACTCTGCTGAAATCTGTTCAACATCATTGCAAAATATAAGCCTCTACTGGCAGAAAAGTGATAGCTACATATGAGGTTCATTGGCAAGGATTTGAACCTGGACCTTCCACATGGAAGGTGAGCATTCTACCCATGAAGCATCACTGCCCTCATCCTCATATATTATCGTGGTGGTAGTTTGTGTACTGTTGAGTCAATCCTGATCCATAGTGACACCTTGCATAGGATGTCCTACTCTGTAAATCTTTAAAAGAAGCAAAATCCTCAGCTTTCTCCTGCAGAGTGGCTGGTGGACTTGAACTGCTAACTCTGACATTCTATGACCTTCAATAGTCCTAGTGTGGCACCATAAAATAAACTAGCAGTCTAATGCATAACACACTACACCAACAGAGCTCCTTATAAAATCATTGTTGCTGCTTTTTGTGATGTGCCACCAAGCTTGTTCCAACCCATAGTGACCCTGTATAGGGTTTCTGAGGAGTGAATGGTGAGCCTGAACCGCCGACCTTGCAGTTGAAACAACTTTGCCAGTTTTGTCAGCTCTGCTCACGACTACATCCTCACAACCCCTAAAATAATGCCTGGTGCTTTGCAGCTTTTTTGCTTTGCAGGTTTTCAAATATCTGTTCAATAAGTGAAGAGAAACACAAGAAATGAGATGGTACTTTAATCTTGGCACTTTTTGTGGAAAGCTGGTGAAGATAGCTTCCTCGACCCCCTACAATTCACGGTCACAAATCCATGCATAAAAAGTAGCCTTGGGGACAGGAGCATGTCGCATAAAAAGAAGTTTGTAAAACCTAACACGTGGGACTTGGGTGTAGAATCTAGATTGTGAACGATGCTATTTTCGGAGGCTCTGGTCAGTGAGAGTCACTGAGGTTCTTTTTCATTGACAGGACTTAGACTTTAGCAATTGGAAGAATCTTAGTGAAGTATCTAGGTAGTGAGAAATTATTGGAAGTATCCCCTAACCTCTAAATCTACCAGGGCACAACCACTTGGCTGCCTAGAAAAGATACGAGAATCATTGTTATTGTGTGCCATTGAATCGCTTTGGACTCACAGCGACCCTGTGTAGGATTTCTAAAAGTAGCTGGTGGGTCTGAGCTGCCAATCTTGCAGTTACAAGTCAAGTGCTTATTCTACAGTGTCACATCACAGCTCTTGAAGATCACATAAAGTTAGAAACAGACAAGAATCTTGTGTTCCAGAGAGCATGCTCCTCACTTCACAAATAAGGAAAACTCAGTCCCAGAGGGGTTAAGCGACTCTGAGACCACTCTGGCATCTCCTAATCCTTGATAGGGTAGAGAAGAAAGCATTAATATCTTTGTACATTGTAGAAAATCTTTTGAAAAATCTTTTTTTCTTAGAAAAGTGTTGCTTGCAGACCCCAAGCCTTATAGACTGATCTAAGATACAGAACTGCATATTGATGCATCCTAGTAGATTTAGAAATAATTTCTCTTGTCTGAGTTAGATAACACTGCATATTTTAATTCTGCCAATCACGTCAGAGCCTGTGCTATCTAACACGCATATGACACCTTATTAAATCAACTTCTAAAAAAAAAATAAATAAATTTAAAAGACAGTCTCCAAAATTACATGTATGTAATTTATGAGTTTTAACATGATCAGTTTACAGAAGAAAGATTCAAGCAAGCATACAAGAAAGAAAGAATGCTTTCTAGGTTTTTCTTTAGGTTTCCCCACCTACCCCTCATGTTGCAATGCCAAATGAAACCACCATACATATCATCTCATATGAGAAAGGGTGGGGCAAGCCAACTTAATAATACCGCTGGCAAAGAAAGACAATTACATCTTATTTGTTTCCAACAGGCTCTGAAAGCATATAAAATGCAGCCAGCCTAGCAGTCGCCAGTGACTGACATTATATACACACACACACACACACACACACACACACACACACACATATGGATTTTTTCCAATTTAACTTTAAAGCATAGAATTCAGGCCCTTGATGGGGAGTTGCCATGAATTATTGAGCTGTAGAGGACTCCTGGTGTGCCACTGTAGGATCAACACTGGACTGGGAATCACAAAGTCGGCAATTCAAATCCATCAGCTGCTTCTTGGAAACCCTATACATTGTTACTATGAGTCGGAACTCACTTACCAGCACTTAACAACAAAGGGTCCTTAAAGGGAAAAGACTTTCTACTCCTACAAAGATTTAAAATCTCTGAAACACAGTATGCTAAGAGTCAGAACCAACTTAAAGGCCTGTAACAACAATAATCGGTCCTTAAGTTGTCCCATTGTGGTGCTATAGGAGAAGTGCTGGACTGCTAATGAAAGGGCCATAATTCAAAACCACCAGCCACTCCTTGGAAACCTTATAAAGGGTTTCTATAAGTCAGAACCTACTAAATGACACTTAACAAAACAACATGGGTCTTAAAAGACTGAGCTTGAATTCACCAGCATAAAGCTGGGACCTGTATTGGATAGAGAAGGATCTAGGAGTTCTAAAAACCACCCATAGGTGAAAGAGACTTTAAAAGGGTGTCTGTGAATGGATTTCCAGCCTTGAAGGGTATCCCCTCTTCTGCTGTTGCATAGCAGGAAAATACTTAGAAAGCAAAAGAGTTTCCTAAAAACAGAACTCCTTATGATTAAATACTATTCATTTTAGTGGGGTAGGGGAAAATATGAACTAATTCAGGAACAAGAAGAGAACCCCTGAAATGGACCCTGAAATGTGGTTCTGGCCACAATTCCCAAAGATACCATTTACATCATAACCAACATGAGTGGCTCTCCCGGAAGTTGTGCAATGAACCCTCCATACTTCCAATAAGCCTCCTTCCTTCCCCTTTTCTACTTGATTCCCATTATCACGACACTGACTGTTTTAAATGAAAGAAGTCATCCCTAAGGGAAGAGACCAAGGGCTGTGTGCAAACAAAGGAAGGTTTACCATCATGTTTGGCAGATTGAACCTGCTCAGGAGTACCACAGGAGATAGGACTGGTGAGATCTGCTTCTTCTATGATTCAAACCAAGAAGACTCCCTGCCGCACATAATGAGTTCCAACTCACCATGAATTGAAAGCAAATCCACAAAACAATCACCATTCGAGCTGTAATACTTTATTCATTCAGTCCATAAGGCACACCACAAACATCCGCTAACAAGTTGTGTCTTGCAAAATATCAAGGGTTCAGAAAATAAGACAGCACTTCTATAGAAGTACACTGAATCCACAGTTACCCTGCAAAGCTACCTCAGCCATCAAGAGTTATGGGATTGAACTACCAGGTTTCCTGTTGGCATTTGGGGGGCGGGGGATGAGTAGGAGTGGTGACCAGGACACAGTTTATCATTTGACTTTATAACTGTAATTTGAGACTTGATTGGGCACAACTATTCCCTCCTAGAATCTAGGCTCTTGGATCCAATTTCCTGTCACACTAACACTGAACTTGGCCATGTGATTTGCTTTGGCCAATAGAACATCAACCATCACAAAAGCAGAGTCAGGTAAAAGTACTTGTGCATTGGGGCTTGCTCTTTCTAGCTGATTTTGAGACTAACAACAGCATTATGTGCCCAAGCATGAGATAGCCCACTGGCTGGCTGTGTGCCATCAAGTGGATTCCAACTCATAGTGATCCTGTATAGGGTTTTCTTTACAGGAGCAGAAAGCCCCCACTTTCTCCTGTGGAGCACCGGGTTCATTTGAACAGCTGACCTTGCAGTTAGCAGCCCAACGTGTAACTCACTAAGTCATCAGGGATCCTTGTCTTACTCAAGAGTGACTCATATGTGACCAATTTACCCCACTCCAGTCCTGGTGTGGCACTGTGGGTTAATGAGCCAGACTGTAAAGCCGTTTGAACTGCAAGGTCGGTGGTTCAAGCTCATCAGCTGCTCCTTGGAAGCCCTATGCAGGGTCGCTATGGGTCGGTACCGACTCGACGGCACTTCACAACAACATCACATGATATAGAGGAAACCGCTAGCCTTGTGAATGGAGCCTTCCTGAACTATACAGCCCTAGGTAAACCTCGGAAACATAAGAAACGATGGATATTTTTATTAATTAAAAGACACTAAGTAGCAAAAGCCACTGAGTCATTACCTTACTCTGAAGCAGTAGAAATTCAAAAGATACATCCTATAATAATGGCCCTGGTTAGAAAAGAATGTGCTTATATACAACAATACCCATTCAATCAAATACTATCTAGTTCAGACCTTCGGGGTATTTTATTTTACGTTTCTTCATCATGGACATATCAAGATGCAAAAATTTCCTGTATCATCTAGAAACCAAATCAAGTAAGGTTATTAGTTAAAATAAATATATAATTCCTTCGGGAAAGAGGAAAAATTGAAAATACTTAAAGCAAGTGTTGCTGATAAGAAGCATGAAGGATGTACAAAAAGACAGTGAGACGTCTGTAACAGACTTCCGGGTTACATTACTTTGCACCCCTTTCAGAACTAAAACAAACTGCTGATAACTGCTAGCTCTCTTGGCTGAGTCTCTCAATTTCCCTCAGTTGAAAAGCGTCGTTTTCTGAAGATCATGTTCCCTGCCCGGGGGCACATCCAATGAATGGTCTCTGTCAGATTGCTGCCATTCTTTTGTCTCAGTGAAAGTCCTTCTGCAAAATCATCCCAGCTCCTCATCTTCCTGGAACACTCACGGCTTATTATGTGATTGTATGGCAGTATAACATCCTCCTTTGCTCACACCTGCTTCCTTCATTTCTACACAGGTATTGATCATGAGACTACTCTTTCATCAAATTGCTACAAGCTAACCTCCAAGTTAAGGAGTCCTGGTGTGGTGTTGCGGGTTAATGCCATGCTGGACCGCATGGTCAGTTTGAACTGCAAGGTTGGTGGTTCAAGCTTACCAGCCACTCCTCAGCCGCTCCTCAGAAACCCTATAAAGGGTTGCTGTGAGTCGGAACAGACTTGATGGCACTTAACAACAAAAACCTCCCAGTCAGAGGAAGTTTTCTGAGAAAACTGATCTACACATTCTCAGAAGCTCCAGAGTTTCTCTTACCAGATGGGGATCTAAAAGGTCAGCAACCAAACGGAAGTCATCACATAACAGAATACTGCCAACAGAAAACAATGAGATAAAGTCATTAGAAGCAAGTATATCCCATATGTATGAAATGGAAGGGAAGAAAAAAGGAGATTAAGAATCACAAAAAATAAAGTGGCTGAGCAATGGTGCTGACCACCAGGGGGACTGACTTCTCTTTTGTAATATAGTAGGAGTTGGGGTGCTAACCAGAAGGTCAGCAGTTCAAATATACCAGGCATTCTGCAAGAGAAAGTTGAGGCTTTCTAATTTCATGAAGATTTGTTGCTATTGCTGTGAAGTGCTGTCTGGAAACCCTACACAGGGTCAGTATGAGTCAGAACCAACTCTACAGCAAATCACCACCACCACCACCACCACCACCACCACCACCAGTATGTACAGAAATTGTTCTATGGAGTACTACTATAGTGTTGTTGGTTAAGCACTGGACTGCAGACTATGAGATTGATGGTTTAAACCCACAGCCATCCCTCAGAAGCCATTTACATGGTTACTATGAGTTGGAACTGACTCAACAGCACGCAACTATAAGAAAGAAAGGCTTATACTTGTACACAATGGAAAAGAGCAATCGTGGGTCATAAGTGGGAGTTCTGGTTATTTAACACTTGAGTGCCTGGCTGCCAACATAAAGGTTGGTGGTTCATACCCAATCACTGGGTTTGCTGGACATCTGGTCCCATTAAGGGCTGCAGCATAGAAAATCCTATGGAGAAATTCAATTCCATCATAGCTACCATGTCATGGATGTCACACAAGGAATCAAATAGGTTAAAAAGCCCTCTCCACTCATAGAGAGGAAGAGACACAGGATGTGGTTCTGCTGTCGAAGAGAAGAGACAGTGGAGGATGTGGGAAGAAGGTAACAGAATGAGACAAAGACACACAGATCTTCAATATCACAAATGCTAAAGATGCCATAACAAGAGATTTAATGACATGGAAACTATGGAAATATTTTGCCTTTTTTGTAAATGAATGTAACTTTTTTCAGACATAGATCACTTTCTAGAAAAATATAAGACCACAAATTGATTCATGTAGTATATAAAACTTGATCAAAAAGCACATATAAAATGAAAAGACATCAAATAGTTATTTTCAAAAGACACTTCAGACCTAGTTTCACAACAAGTTGTTTCCAAATTCCAAGTTACCAATAATTCCTATGCTCTGGTGTATATTCAAGTTAAAGAAAGGCATACGTTCCCTGTTGAGCCATATAGCCTTGTGGCATCACCCCAGGGCTGAGGAAATAAAAACAGAACACATATGTGCCTCACTAAGGTAGAGCAAGACCTGCCTTATAGGTTAAGTCACAAACACATTCGGTGATCCTGTGAGCCCTCCCTCAGCCTAAGGGTATTAAAGAAAGAAGGACCTCGGCTCTAAGAGGCTCTGACTTGGAGTAATCACAAACTACATAGTTGTGTTGATCACTCTGTTTCTGCCATACTTTCCTTGAAGTACCAGAGAGCCACTGGGGAGGTGAACCCACTCATTTGCATTCTCCTCTACTGCACATCTGTTAGACCACATATTATTATTTCAGTAAACAAATTCAATAAAAGCAACCTTGAACTGAACACGGGTTGCTGCTTTTGAAACTGAACAAGCCTTTGACAATCTGGCTGACCTCTCTTCATAATCCACTGTATTATATAAACATAATTTGATATCAAAACATAAAAACACCATTAAAAACTCAGAAAAAAAAAATTTCATGTAATTACATTGTTATTGTTAAGTGTTGAGTCAGTTCCAACTCATAGCTACCCTATTCAGAGTTTCCAAGGAGAACCTGGTGAGTTTGACCACTGACCTTGCAGTTCAAACCAACCTTGTGGTTCAGTGTTTATCCTACGGTGCCATGCCAAGAAACATACAATGGTTAAAATACTTGGAAATTTGTTAGAAATGTTGAACTGTAAATACTCATTAAACTATTTCAGTATGAGGTGCTGGTGGTGATGTGCTGTGGAGTGGGTTCTGACTCATTTGCAAACATGTATAGGGTTTCCGAGGCTGTAAATCATTACAAGAGCAGAAAGCCTCATATTTATCCCATGGAGCAGCTGGTAGATTCAAACTGTTAACATTATGGTTAGCAGCACAACTCGTAGCTCACTACGCTAGCAGAGTTCCTTACTTAAGTGTTAGTCTAGAAATGAAATAATAGTCTAGTGTTAGAAAATCTATTAACATATAAGAAGACATCAAAAAGTCATCTATGAAGAACCAATACAATCTTCTAATAAATGCCTATAGTAAATTTGATAAAATTTAAGACATTATACTGAAAGACTAAAGGAATTTTCATTAACATGAGAGAGAGAGAGAAACAAATGCTTACAATAATTTCAAAAGTTTAGTTATCATCAGAAACTTGTGATGAATAAACTAATATATAAAGAAATTCAAAAGGAAATAATATAACTGCAAAAAGATAACTATTTGCAGATAGCAAATTTTGGTTTGTTTTATTGTTATTTTAACCTATAAGTCTCAAGAGCCAACATTAAAAATACTTAGGTTTGTGGAACCCTACAGGTGGTAGAAAGCGCGAACATACTTGGCTGCTAATCAAGAGGTTACAGGTTTGGAGGTTCCTGGTTGGGGGGGCGGAAAGCAGAGACAGACAGTGAAAACTGCTCTGCCAAAACCAAAAAAAAAAAAAAAAAAGCAGAAAAACTGCATAGAAATGGGTTTTGTTTTAAGGTTCCGGGCACCAGTTCCCTGTGACCATTGAGAAGAAAGCTGCCGGTGGAAGCAAAATACAGAGATTTGTGAATTGATCCAGCCATGGCAGCTGGCAGCCAGAAGATCTCAGGTCGGATAGGTGGGGCCACAGCAAAGTGGAGGCAGCGACACAGCACTAGAAGCTGGGGAGCAGTGCATCTGAAGAGAGAGGTGTGACTGATTTTCATCTTTCACTTTTTATTTTTCACATAACTCTCCCTTAACCCAGATCACACCCTCACTGCACAGCACTGACGCCTTCAGGCAGGTGGAAGCACACCCTCAATAGGGTCCAGCATTGCAACCACAGTTTTCCAACAGCATAGAGAGGAAACCCACAGGCTAGTTCTTATGATGTTTTGACCCTGGGAACCAGTCCCATAGTTAACCTAGGCAGGACCCTCTGCACAGAAAAGTCCAGTGAACAGTGTCAATCACAATTTTATTTTTGTTTTTGATGGGTGGTTTCTGTCTCTGCTTTTATATTGTTTCTGTCTTTGGTCCTTTTGGCCTCACTCTTCTCCCAGGGGTGGGACCTTTTCCCCCCTATCATGCCCAAAAGGAGACAGCAACTGTGCCCATATAGCCAAGCTACAAGCATACCCTGTAACACCCCACCATCTGGACAGCAGGCAAAACCAGCTGTTAGGCATTACACATGAAAAGGGAAGCCTATCTTCAGATCATATCCACCAGGAG
>NW_006408601.1:12199503-12200675 GCF_000296735.1 Chrysochloris asiatica | reverse complement strand
CAAAGATTAAAATATTAACAACAAATTTACAGCAATGAATTCAGAGGACCTGTGGGGCCAACCAAAGATCAAAATATTAACAATATCAAAGAAAGGAAAAATATAGAAACAGAGATCCAGGTGGTGAGGAGGTCGAGTAGATGGCAGGATACAACAGACTGTCTTAAACACAGGGAAAGCGTAACAGACTATAGAGTAACTACAAAGAAAATTAATACTTCACAACTTACCATGAAAATGAAGATACAAGCAGAACAAGGAAACACTAAAACAAAGAAGAACCCAACAAGAAATAGCACAAAATTATGAACGCAACACAAGAAGGCATGCAGAACAAAGGAAAAAAACAGCACCACAAAAAATAAGCATAATGACAGCAATTAAGCCATACCTATAGATAATTACACTAACTGTCAATGGGTTAAATGCAGCAGTAAAGAGACAGAGAGTGGCTGAACGGATAAGAAAACAAGATCCTTCAATATGCTGCCTGCAAGAGACACACCTTACACACAAAGACAAAAACAGACTAAAAGTTAAAGGATGGAAAAAAATATACCACGCTAACAGCAATAAAAAAACAAGAAGGAGTGGCAATACTAATCTCTGATAAAATAAAATTTAAGGCAAAAACCACCATAAGAGATAAAGAAGGACACTATCTCATGATTATAGGGTCAATTGAGCAAGATGACATAACCATAATTAATATCTACACTCCAAATGAAAGAGGACCAAGATATAAAAGCAAATCCTACTAGAATTGAAGAAATAAATGGATAAACCTACAATTATAGAGGAGGATTTTGATACGCCACTTTCAAAAAAGGAAAGAACAACCGTAAAGAAACTCAGAAAAGCTACAGAGGAACTAAACAGTGCAATCAACCAACTTGACCTTATACACAAGTACAGAGCATTCAACCCAACAACAGCACAATATACATTCTTCTCCAGTGCATATGGAACAGTCTCCAGAATTGACCATGTGTTAGGTCACAAAGCAAGTCTACATAAATTTACAAACATCAAAACACTATAAAGCGTCTTTTCAGATCACAAAGCCATAAAATTAGAAATCAACAATAAGAAGACCAAGGAAATAAAAGTTTAATACATGGAGACTGAATAATACCCTGCTGAAGAGTGACTGGAAAATAGAAGAAATTAAA
>NW_006408601.1:12159599-12180094 GCF_000296735.1 Chrysochloris asiatica | reverse complement strand
TGTTGTGGGTTAATGTGTCAGGCTGCAAAGTTGTTTGAACTTTAAGGTTGGTGGTTCAAGCTCACCAGCTCCTCCTTGGAAACCCTATACAGGGTCGCTGTGTGTCAAAATCAACACTATGACACTTAACAACAACAATGGGTAGTGGTATGGCACGGTGGGCTAATGCGTCAGACTGCAAAATCATTTGAACTGCAAGTTTGGTGGTTCAAGCTTACCAGCTGCTCCTTGGAAACCCAATACAGGGTCACTATGGGTCAGAATCGACGTGACGGCACTTAACAACAACAACAATGGCTAGTGATTGTGAACATTTTTTCATATGTTTGTTGGCTGCCCAGATCTCCTCCTTGGTAAAGTGTCTGTTCATGTCCTGCACCCATATTTTATTTGGTTATTTGTCTTTTTCTTGTAGGGGTATTTTATTTCCTATATATTTTAGAAATGAGTCCGTTGTCTGATGTGTCATTGTAAAAGATTTTTTCCCCATTCTGTGGATTCCCTTTTTACTCTTTTGGTGAAGTCTTTTCATGCACATAAGTTTTTAATTTTTAGTGTGTCCCAATCATCTATTTTTTCTACTTTTGTTTGTGTAGTTTTTAAAATGTTTGGTAGGCTGTGTATGCCCTGAATTACAGCCCTCACATTTGTCCCTAAATTTAATTGATGGCCTTCATAATTCTGGGATTCACGTTTAGGTCTGTACTCCATGCTGAGTTGGTTTTTGTATAAGTTGTGAGGTAAAGGTCTTGTTTCAATCTTTTGCATATCATTCCAGTTCTGCTAGCACCATCTGTTGAAGAGATTATCCCCTTCTCATGCAATATATTTAGGTATTTTGTCGAAAATCAGTTGGCTATATGCGGATAGGTTAATTTCTGGATTCTTGATTCTGTTCCATTGATCAATGTATCTTTCACTGTACCAAGCTGCTTTGACCACTTTAGCCGTGTAATAAACTTTGATGTCAGGGAGTGAGAAGTTTCCAACCTTATTCTTAGTCTTAAGCAGTGCTATGCTTATCCTTGGTCTCTTTCCTTTCCATATAAAGTTTGCAATTGTTTTTTCGATCTCTTTGAAGAATGTCATTGGAATCTGGTTTGGGATTGCGTTATATGTGTAAATTCCTTTGGGCAGTACTGATGTTTTCACAAGTATTCCTATCCAGAAGCATGGTACAGTCTTCCATTTTTGTTGGTCTCTTTTGGTTTCTTGTAGTAGTGTTCTGTAGTTTTCTTTGTATAGGTCCTTTGTTTCTCTGGTTACATTTATTCCTGGATGTTTCATCCTTTGGGTGGCTATTGTAAATGGTACTGCTTTCCTAATGACCTTTTCAGTGCTGTTGTTATTGGTAGAGAGGAATCCAACTGATTTTTGTATGTTGATCTTATATCCTGCCACTTTGCTGAATCTTCCAGTGAGATCTAGTAGCTTTTTTTACTGAGTCTTTGGGGTTTTCTGTGTAGAGGATCATATCATCTGCAAATACAGAGAGTCTTACTTCCTCTTTGACAATTTGGATGCCTTTAATATCCCTTACTGTATAGCTCTTGCTAAGACTTCCAGCACAATATTGAATAGGAGTGATGACAAAGGGCATCTTTGTCCGGTTCCTGTTTGCTGCCCTCCACTTTTGAGAGGTCAGGTCAAATCTTCACCTCTTACCTGTAAACTCACACCTATGTATACTCTGCAAGTCTCATCTGACGACTTCACATCACACTTCATACAGGAACCAAACTTTCTAATATAGAACCTCTACCGTTTTCACACCAGCAAACTGACATTCCCACTTGTACTCATCTTTTCTCCTTCCTGCTAAAAAGAAATACCCATCCCTTATCCCTCTAGATTACATGTTCGGAGCTCTGGATGGATATCATAAATAGAATATGTTTATGGTAGAATGCTTGAATTATTCCTTCTCTAAGTGTCACCCCCATCACACAGTAACAAATGCCAAGCCCCTTGGTGTTATTCTTGACACCTTTTTTCCTTTTCCTCACCATATTAAACTCATAGGAAAGTCTTATTCCTTGCAGCAATACTATAGCTCAAATTCATCCCCCTTTCTCCATTTTCAGTGTTACCAAGCAACAACCATCCTCTGCTCCTGGAGAAGGCTTTCTGGAGTCCCTGCTTCCACTCTTGCCTCCTCTACCTCAATCTTCACAAGTCATATACAAGTCTAAATCACGTGTTACTCCTCTGCTTAAAGTCTTTAAATAACTTTCCCAGCCCTTAAAATTACCTTAAAAATTGTCTGCCATAGCCCCCAGGCCTGTCACACTACCAACTCTGTTAGTCTCAGCTTCTTGATGTGCCTCTTTTTCTTGTTTCTCTAAGTAAAAGCCACACACCCTAGAACATACTATGTCCTTATAATCTAAAGGCTTCCACTATATTTTACAATAGAGTCAAGCCTGTAGCCACTTTATTTAGTTTAGTTTGTTTTTTTTTCCGTTTAATATTCATCATCCATACCATAATGTAACTTTCACAAGTTTATGGCTGGATCTTATTAGTTTTACTGTTATATCCACTTCAAGAGCATAGGTACTTGGATATAGTAGGTTCATCATAAATATTGTTTAAATTAATGCAGGCATGAAAGTTATTCTCCTTGTCCATTCACCCCTTTAACAGATGGAGCTGTTAAATTTTCTTGCATTTATTGTCAGTGACTGAAAAGATGACTTTTTTCATGGTTATACCCCATTTCTCCCACTATGAGTTATTAATAGTACCAAAGGTTACACAACAATTCAAACACCGCTCAATGCTCAGACCAACAGGTACTATTCAGTTTTTATTTTCAATTTTCCAAAAAGCATGTTGATTCATTAAAAATGAAAGAGACAGAAAATTCAACAAAATGGAATGTCTCAAAGCATAGATTTTATAGCTATTGCCATGGTGATAAACTAAACGTTGGACAATTCAGTTTCCAATGTTGCTAGAACGCATGGACTGGAAAAGGTACCACAAAGAGCATCCTGACTTTCCACTAATATCTCATTAGGTGATTCCAAGCATCATCACCTGTAAGTCCCTAGGCTAACCTGGCTGTACTAGGAACGTCTCTCACTGAGGAGAGCAGAAAAAAATGTCAGCTGCAGTGAGGAAGACAATAAGTGGATTTCTATTGCATACACCTGGTGTCAAGACCACTTGATTTTCCAGCATCTGGAGTCCTAGTGTCTGGATTCATTATGTTACAGACTGTTGGGACTAATTCTTTCCTGATTCCTACATGATTCTTCTTCTGCAGCCCTGCTATTCTTAATATTTATAAAATACATCTTTCAAGCTCCTTTTCCATGACCTGCTACACTATCCTGTTTTCAGAACACTGTAATCCAGTGTTCTAGAAGTGGATTCCCAGGATCTTGGGGCATTTTCAGGTTTTCGAGTTCTCCAACATAGTTTTTTTCATTCTCATTTTGGCAGTAGTCAACATTTTTATGCAGGCATACATAATGTGGATTATTTGGATGAACTTGTTGTAAATCAATCCTGCCATGCATTTTTGGTGTCCTTTTTTTTTTTTTTTTAAATTTTTGTTTGTTTGTTTGCAATGCAAGGTATTAAGAGGTTCTATTTTCAGTTTTGTTAGCAACTGAGAAAAAAGGTGGACTTGATTCCTAATTAATGTGTCAACCCAAGTAAAGACCAAATGATATTTACACATGCTGTTCAGAAGACGATTTAGTGGTGGTTCAAATATAAAAAGTGACAAAAAGTCATCATGCCACACTTACTATTGTACACATGCCAACTTCCAAGAACCTGTACCTCAGAGTCCTTACTGCCTGCATGTTGCCGGTGCTGATTTAAGTTAAGCAAAACTCATTTTTGGTTTGTTAAATTATTAATTAATTTGAATTTTATTGGCCTGTAGTTTTGTTTGCACTTGTCATATAAGAGCTATTGTTATTAGCAACAGACTCCTAATTTTAGGTTCTTACCTATGGTGTAAAACTGTGGGTTAATGCACTAGACTGCAAGATGGGTTTGAATGACACAGTCAGAGGTTCAAGTCCACCAGTCACTCCTTGGAAAATCTATACAGGGTCTCTGTGAGTCAGAACAGACTTGCCAGCACTTAACAGTAACAAGCACTATTAGAATCAACATAATTAAGTCAGGGTCCATGTTTCTTTTCCTCTACACATTTGAGAATACTGATATAGTATTCTGAGCTCAAATCCTAGTTCTGCCCTGGAATAACACTATGGTCTTAGGGAGCAATTTATACATTCTCTTTTAGTCACAGTTCCTTAGAGAAAATAAAGATCAGTTCCCCTTCATCCGACTTCCTGAGTTGCTGATATATAAGATCAACTTGAAAAGTGAATTCAAAAGCCACTGAATGTTCATCTGTTAATGACATTATTTAGTATTAACCCCTTACATTTGTATAACACTTAACAGATAAGAATTAAACTCAGCAGAGGTATAAAAGGTCACAACTCAGGTATTAGCCCAGTTTCACCAATATGAAAAACAAGCCTTGCAAGCAAGCACTAAAGGGACTTGCTGAGAGTCATGCAGTGATCAATGGTATAGCTTGGACTCAGTCCCTCCAAATCCTTACAATCCTTACCACTGTTCTCCTCACAGTACTATAGCCAAATAAAGAACAAAGCAGGCATTTTCTAAATTTGTCCAGCACAGTCTTACTTATAAAACTTCTATCAACCAGTCACAATGGAAGTACATAAAATGTTGATTTCAATACAAGAAGGTTGAAAATGAAAAGCTGGAAGACCATACATAGCAGGGCAGGTTGGTTTTACAGCAAGGACTCTGATTACTGACCTTGACAATTTCATTTTCCCCCTCTGTCCTTGAATCATTTCCCTCACAATTGCATCCTTTCAGAATTTTAAACTCCATTATCAATCCATGCCACACAGAGGATGTAGAATGGCTTTATAAGTTATATTAGGTCAGAGAATAGTTTTGTTTTGTTTTGTTTTTCTAATGGCCCAAGATAATATGAGCAATAAGTGTGTTAAGCTTTCATCATGAAAATATAGGTACACTTAAATATCCACTAAAATTGGGTAAAACTGCTCACTCTTTTACTTTTATCCAAAAGTAGATGTGAAGGATGAAAAAGTCAAAGACTGGGGCTAACATTACTGACAGAAAAATGTCCAGCAACCGAACGAAAGAGCCATGTGAAATCTCTTGTAAGAACACTCCAGATCCTTCCTATACATGCGTTAGAATGGGTCCAGAGCGGCACTACCAACAAATCCCTGCCTCCAAAAGAACAGAGGTAATTGAGGATACTGCAGCAGACAGAAAGGCCCAAGTGCTACATGGTGTTCACATAATGCTGCCACATTAGTATACATTCTTGGGCTTGATTTTTCAAAATGCAAACGAAGTTGAGTTACAAGATGTTAATTAGGAAAACAATTAAAGCAGCCTAATTTTAAAGTCCTCTTGCAATAAGGTACTGGTCAGCCATTAAACTGCTACTTATAAAGAATCTTTTTTTGATATGATGCTTTATGTTTTAAAAAGATAAATTTATAGCATGATTGCAACTATGTATATATATACATAAATATATTTGTATGCATACACACACACATATATATAGGTATACATATATTTGTTAAGTGCTGTCGAATCCATTCTGACTCACAATGACCGTGTATAGGGTTTCCAAGGAGCAGTAGTGGTTTTGAACTGCTGACATTGTGCTTCACAATCCAGTACTGATCCACAGCACACCAGAAGTCCATACACATATTTTTATGTATACACACATGCGCACACACATATATGTGGGTTAATGTATGTGGACTGCAGAGTTGGCTTGAACCACAAAAGCTGGTGAGCGGTTCAAGCTCACCAGCTACTCCTTGGAAACCCTATACAGGGTTGCTATGGGTCAGAACTGACTCGACAGCACTTAACAACAACAAATATGTATCTTGCAATTCAAACTGACTTTGCAGTCCAGTGCATATCCTACAGCACCACACTAGGACTTCATATATACTACAGTAAAAATTCTAGAAGTAGGAAATAAATAAAATATTTAATAGTAATTATTTCAGGCTGTTAAAATTAAGAGAAAATAACGTTTTATTTGCATTTTATCTGTATTTTCAACCATGTCTCAAATAATTGTTATTTATCAGCAAAAAATTGAATGATACAATTTATGCAAAATTGTTTTAAAATGTTGTATCTATTGCAATAGGGCTGAGCTCTCATTAAAATAAGACTTTGCCGCATCAAAAGTCAAATAAAGGTGTGGGTCAATGGCAGAGCATACTGAATACCTAGGTGAGCTCTGAAATGACGGCAGACTAGCTGGAGGAAGTAGCACCCTCCAGCTTTAAGCATTATAGAGGATTACACTCCTCTCCATTCACCCTGCATGGGGATCCGACAAGGCTCAACTTGCTATAAACAATGCAAATCAGAGAACTTAGCAACAATGGTGTTAGAATGTTGTTTTTCTCCATACAGAAAAGCATTGAGCTCTGGTTACCTTTTCATTAGGATTGTTTTGAATTGAATTGTTTCTCAAAAGAAATGTGCTGTAGTTTTGTCTGTGACACTTAACAATATATGTGTATATAAATATATCTGCTTGAAAGTTATGGAGTCCTGGTGTGGTGCTGTAGAGTAAACACTAACTGCTAACAGCTCAGTATGAGTGGTTCTAACTCATCAGGTGCTCCTTGGAAACCCTATACAGGATTCATTTTGAGTTGGAACCGACTCAGAAGCACTTAACAACAGCTCATAGTGACCCTGTACAGGGTTCCTAAGGAGCAGCTAATGGGTTTGAACTTCCAGCCTTGCTGTTAGCAGTTCAATGCTTATCCTACAGCCCCACATATATATATAAAACATTCCATTCACCTCTGACCCTTTATCTCTAATCTATTCTTACTCAAACTCCTTACCTTGTTCATCTTTTAACTCGTCCACATTCTCTAACACAGTGGCTACCCTAAGTACTTTATGTTATATTCCATGAGACAGGGAGTTTGTACCACAATGTAAATATTAATAGTTGATTTGCATCCTGGAGACAGCTCTTTAATTGCCACAGACAGATGACAAACATTCAAGAGTGGCACTGATCCACTGGTCACACTTTGAGTCACTACTCTAACTTTCTAACTCTCTTAAATAATAGATAAATAAATATTACATTTTAAAAATGTGTTCAAAATGATAAATCTAATGGAGAAAATAAGACAGGGTATTCACGTAGAGAGAGTAGTGAAGGGCTAGAATGATTAGAAACACTTTTGCTGGAAGTCGGCATTTGAGTTAGTATGAAAAAGTCTGTCAAAGATAAGCTAGAGAATGGTTTTCTAAGCAGAGGAAACAGGTCCTGAGGAGGATATAAACAATGTGTGGTAGACTGGATTGAGGAAGTCAAACGATGTGTTTTATTGCATTAGGTAAATCTGCTGCACAAGACCTCTTTAAAGTGTTCAAGAGCAAAGATACCAGTTTCAGGATTACGGTGTGCCTGACCCAAACTATGGTATTTCCAGTAGCCTTATATGCATGTTAAAGTTGGACAGTGAATAGGAAGACCGTAGAAGAATTGATGAATTTGGTGTCAGAGAAGAATATTGAAAGTGCCATGGGCTGTCAAGAGAACCAACAAGTCTGTGTTGGAAGAAGTGCAGTCAACTGTATTGGAAGTAGTTACGAGCCAGGATGGCTAGACTTTATCTCTTATATTTAGAACACGTTATCAGTAGGAACCAGTCCAGGAAGAAGAACATAATGCTTGGTACAGTGGAGTGTCAGCAAAAAAGATGAAGACCTCTAATGAGATGGATTGTCCCATTGTCGGCAGCGATGGGCTCAAGCATGGTAATAATTGTTAGAATGGTGCAGGATTGGAAAGTGCTTCATTCTGTTGGGCACATGGTCACTTTAAGTCAGAACTGACTAGAAAGCACCTGACAACAACAACATGTATTGTGTATATCCCAATGCTCCTTGGATCCCAGGTGGAGATAAGCTGTACAATGCTTTAATTATATAGATGAGGATACTATGGCTCCAAGAAGTTTGATGACTTACCAAACTTTGAGTGGTGTACAAATGACAGTTTTCCTACTGAACACCACCTCTCATCACTGACCTTACTGTGACTGACACACAATAAGGTGGATCCCATGACCCCCATCCTCTGGTGTTCATGCCTTTGTGTAATGCTAGTGAGACCCACAACTTTCTTGCAAACAATTCTACCTCAGCCAGTATCGAGTGGAGGCTTTGTAGGATAACCCTGGACTGCGAACCACAAGGTTGGCAGTTCAAGCCAACCAGACACTCTGAGAAAGAAAGATGAGACTTTCTGCTCCAGAAATTATTTAAAAAGCCTCAGAAACCCTATAATGGTTGTTGTGAGTCCGAACTGATTCCAGAGCACTAAACAACAACAACAAATGTGGCATTGGGAAGAAATGCCCAGTAACACACTACTTTGTAACATTTCTACCATGTAGACAGAATACAAGGACATAGTAATAAAATTTAGTCAAGTAATTGAAAAGTGATGAGTTTTCAGTATTTATTACCATTGTTTTAATATGAAGGCATCAAAAAGTTCTTGGAAAAGTTCAATTATCTTTTCATTCCATTTTTCCATGAACTTTTTGAAGCACCCTGCTATACTGTCATTAGTTTACCTGCTTTCATGTCCCGCATCATAGTTGTCCCATATACAATGACATCAGATCATTGTAATTCAGGGTTTTCATTGGCTGATTTTCAAAAGCAGATCTACTGTCTTTCTTCTTAATCTTTATTAGTCTGGAATGTAACTGAAATCTATTCAGCATCATAGCAAAGTAGAAGCCTCCAATGACAAGACAGGTATTGGCTGAGCTAGAAATCAAACCTAGGTCTCCCACAGAGAAGGCAAGGTTTCTACTGCGGAACCACAACTGTCCATGTATTTTAAAACGATTTGTACATTTGCATAATTTGTTGCTTTAATAATCGCTGTATTTTAACAACTGACTCACAAGATTCCTGCAAATTTCACAGCTGACTCCTACAAGCCACAACAAGCCAGTTCCGTACACCATTACGACAGTGAGTTAGCATCAGAGTTGGAATTTTTTATCTAGTGTTCTTTCTCCTTCGGCAAAGTGCCTAGACATTGCTATTACATATACTGCCTAATGTTAAAAGAAAACACAGGCAAACTCAAGCATTTGGGACAACTCATTTTTCCCCCACCCCATGTGTAAACCGACACAAAGTCTAACAAATGTTCATCCCACATTTTGTACGTGGCTGGCTTGCTCATTAAATAAATGACCTCTGTTCTAAGTGACTATTTGCTGTCTTATTAGTTCAGAATGTTCTTGGCCAAACTCTGATGAAGCATCAAAAATTGATTATAAACCAGTGGTTTCTCATACAACTAAGCAGGGAAATCAAAAGAAGGAGTTTTCTAAAACTATATACTGCAAAAAATTAGCACTATATTGAAATTTGGGGGTTAAGCCCCAGGAGTATCTATTTTTAACAAGTGCTGCTGGCAGTTCCACCGTAACTAGGCCAGCATCAGTTCAAAGCTAAAGGTTTGGGAAGTATTAGCATAAATGACAAGATTACGCTAAAGAACAAGCCATTCATTCAAGCACAAAATTTCTTTTTCCTTATAACCCTGCCTAAAGTTATCTTCCATTTTATCATCATCAATATTTGTAATATGTTTTAGTCCTAATCATAATATGAAGAATTAATAGAACAATTAATACATTCAATTTAGTGTCTTTTCTCCTTGAGAAATCTGCCAAGATAACTTTGTTATTACAAATATTGTCTAATGTCAAAACACAATACAACCAAATTCTAGCACTTGTGACAATAAAACAAGTGTCTAAGCATATGATGCTCTTCTGAAATGCTTTCAAACTTTCTGTTCTATGACCTTTCATCTCCCTGAATTCTCTCTCTATACCATACCATCAAACGTACACTTGAGAAGAGACTGAATGTGCTTACTCATACTAACATGCAAATGGTTGACACAGGATCAATCTCAAATTCTCTCTTTTCCTCATTTGTCTCCAGTTTCATCAACAGATTTATATAACTTCATAATATATCCAGATTTAATCGTATAACCAGAAGCCAGCCATTTCTCAGCATCTTTACTACTAGAGCTCAAATAACAAGCTACCATCCTCTTGTGTTATACTTTGTCTGCCCTCAGTTTGTTTCTCAGCACACAGTCAGAATGTTTCTAAGGTATAAATTATAGACATCACAGCAGTAAATTCTCCAAATATGAGGCAACCCCTCCTACTGAATGAAATCCAAAGTGCTCACTTACTGTGGCCTTCCCAAACCCACCATCACCTCACTACCTTCACCTCCTCTGTCACTCCCCTCTAGTCCTTCTACATGGGCTAGGCCTTCCATGACAAATCAGTGTGAAATGCACACATCCCATAATTCCCAACACTATTTAATCCTACTCTATTTTTTGTTTCAGCACTTATCCCTTCTTAACATGTTATTTGTGACTGTCTGTTCCTCCCCACTATAAAGTCAGCTCCATATTAGCAGAGGTTACTGATATTCATTGGCTTGTTCTCTGTAATTGGTCAGTGTCTAACACAGTGCCTGGCACACAGTGTAGTATTTTTTCAGTTAGTAGTTGCTGAATGCATAAATTATTGAGTGAAAGGCTATGCCTATCCCCTGCCTACAGGTGTTTGTCTTTTCATAGCTCTGTACCATGTCCCCTTACCTATCTCCTACTAGTTGTTGCCTACTGCTGTCAAGTCAGTGCTGACTCACAGAGGCCCCAGAACAACAGAATGAAATGTTGCCCAATCCTGAGTAATCATCACAATCATTGGCATGGCCAGGTCCATCACTGGGCCCATTCTAGATCTTGAGTGCCTTTCATCCTAGGGATTTATCTTCTAGCACTGTGTCAGACAGTAATCTGTTATGATCCATAATTTGGGAAGTAAATAACCAGGCCTTTATTCCTACTCAATTTGAGTTCTGAAGCAGTCTACTGAACCCTGTTCACCATGGGTAATCCAGCTAGAATCTGAAATACCAGTAGCAGAACATCTAACATCATAGATAGCAGCACACAAGCTACCACAGTACAACCTACTGATAGACAGGTGGGAAACTTCTACTCCTACTGCTGTTGTTAAGCACCATCAAGTGGGTTCTGACTCATAGGGAACCTGTATAGGGTTTCAGAGAAGTGGCTTGTGGGTTTGAACCATTGACCTAGCAGGCAGAAGTCCAGTGCTTATCCAACAGCGCCACACCTGGACTCTGATCATAGAAACTGCAAACTAATAAGCACCTAGTGCGGTGCTGTGGGTTCATGCCCTGGACTGCAATATCAGTTTGAACCACAAATGGCAGTTCAAGCTCACCAGCGCCACTCACTGGAAACCCTATAAAGGTTTACTATGGGTTGGAACTGACTCGGTGGCACTGAAAAACAATGGTGCTTTAGAATAAGAACTGAGCTGTTAACCAAAAAGCCGTAGTTCAACCCCACCATCTACCCCTCAGAAATCCTACCTAGAGTCACTATGAGTCAGGCATGACTCCAGGGTACTTAATAACAAATTTCCTCACTATCTTTTGCAGTCCGGGTGGCCATGTGACACAATAGGACCCAAAGAAACAAAAGAGTTTGTCTCCATGGGGTATTATGGGAAAGTTATCCTTTCTCTGACCAAAGAGACAAAAAAACTGTCACATTGTTCCCCTTTATCCTACTTTGAATAAGAACATGATGTGTGGGGCTACAGAGACCATCTTGAAACCATGATTGAAGCCTGAGGATGAAAACCAAAATGCTAAGGAGGCTGCTGCTGCTGTTGTTGTTAAGTGCCTTTGAGTGGGTTCCAATTGTATAGGCTTTCCAGGAGCAATTGGTTGGTTTGAACTGATCTTCTAGTTTGCAGTGAAAATAAATGATTCTCGGTAGCATTATCATCCAGACAAAAACTTGATGTAGCAGAAAGCCCATGTAAAGTGGTCAATGACAGTAAAAACAATTTTGTATTTACTGAAATCAGTATGTTAAACATTAGAATATATTTTTTAAATGATGCACAGTGCTTAAGAGTCAGGAATTAAGGTCAGACTGCCTAGGTTTCAAATCCTTACTACCTTTTAATGTCGCTTCACTTATTTCTTCAATTTAATATGGGACTTATACTAATGTTGTTGTTATTATCTTAAAGTCAGTTTCGACTCATAAAATGTAGAAATGTTGTAATGTTGTTGTTGTTAAGTGCAGTAGGGTTGGTTCTGACTCACAGCGATCCTGTATAGAATTTCTGAGGAACAGCTGTTGAGTTTGAATCACGGATCTTGAACTTCAAATCAACCTTGCAATCCAGTGCTTATCCTATAGCGCCACACAAGCATTCCTGTCTTATCCATGTTGTATGTTAAGTAAGGGTGGCTGGTGATGGAGTGGTTAAAGCAAATGGCTGCTAACTCAAAAGTTTGGCAGTTTGAACCCATCAGAACCCATTGAAGAGCTACGTAGCATCTACTTCTTTGAAGATTTACAGTCTTAGAAACCCTGTGGGGAAAAAACTACTCGGTCCTACAAGATCACTATGAGGCAGAAGTGATTCGATTGCAGTGGGTTTTTTAGGTTATTGTATGAAAGTTGAAGGGTTACCATAAACTAGTAAGCTCTTAGAACTATGTACAGAAGATGAGAATGAAGAATGAATGTTAGCAATTATAATGCGGTGCTAAAAGGAGTGTGGTAACTCTGTAGGATAAGCACTGGATGGTGAACTAGAAGATCAGCGGTTCGAATCCATCAGCCACTACACAGGGGAAAAAATGAGACTTTCTGAGATTTAAAAAGCCTCAGAAACCTTATACAGGGTCTCTGTGTGTAAGAATGGTCTTTATAGCACTTAACAGTAGCAGCAATAAAACAAAACGAAAAGAGTAAGAAAACTAGAGATCTCCACTAATCCGTCCATGTTTTTATTAGCCAAACAAGTAGCCCTATACTTAGTTTTCTAATACAGTAAGTTGCCCTTGACTTTTCATTTTTGTATCATAAAGTTGCTTTTTCTATTGTTTGCATCTATGCAGATATGCATTTAAGGTGAGACACAAGATATACATTACCTATTTATTAACATTAGACATCAAAGGATCATCTTTCTAAAAGCAAATAAACCAACAAATGCATTTACAATCTATTGCCTCTCTGATTTAATGTCATTATTATCTTCCAGATTTCTAGTACAGGTGCAATAAAATCATGTGATCTTCACAGCATGAATTCATGGCTCACATATCAATAATCCTGGGTGCCTGGATACAGCTGGGAAATTCTGATGCTTGTAGTTTTCTTCATACACTAAGTATGTTAAACACTAACTATAAAGTATTTAGTAGTCAACTACTAATAAAAAGTATCATGTTTGACTATTTTATTCATAAACTTAGAATTAAAAAGGACCTGATTTATATTCCTTTTCTGTTATTTAACTACCAGCAAACTCCTTCTCCATGCACAGCAGATAAGAAAGTTTCTTATACCTGCCCACTATAAGGCTATGAATCAATCAAAAAGAACTTGGAGATTTCTTCTTCCAACCATGTTGTTGTTGCTTAACTGCCATCAACTTAGCCCTGATGCATGGTGAACTCATGTACAACAGAACAAAATGCTGCTCAGCCCGGTGGCATCCCATGATCAGTTACACAATGGACTGCTGTTACACACACGGCTTTCTTATATTGATTTTAGGAAGCAGATCACTATCTATCTAGATCATCTCAATCTGGAAGTTCTTATGAATCCTTTGAGGTACACTGGCAAAGAAAAAACCCAAGTCTCCTAAATGGGAGACCCGAATTCCACTACTAAAGCCCAGTTTTGTTGTTGTTGCAAGTGCCCTCGAGTTGGTACTAACTCATAGTGACCCTGTATAGTGTTTCCAAGAAACGGCTGGTGAGTTTGAACATTTGACCTTGTGGTTCAAACCACCCTTGTGGTCTAGGACTTTATTCCACAGTGCTTCACCAGGACACCTGGAACCCCAATAGGTTCCTGAAAAAATAGCTGAGGAAGTAGGAAAGAAATGATGAGAAAAGATCTTGCAGATAAACCATATCAACAAATGATACTATATTGTTGTTGTTGTCAGGTACCATCGAGTCGGAACCGACTCATAGCGACCCCACGCACAGCAGAACAAAAAAATATCCGATCCTGGGCCACCCTCACTACCGCTGCCACACTTGACTCCATCAATGATCCCACCTGGCTGATCCATCTCGTTGGGGGTCTTCCTCTTTTTCTTTGACCCTCCACCTTACCCAGCATGACATCCTTCTCCAGCGACTGTTCCCTCTGGACAATATGTCCAAAGTAGGAGAGACAAAGCTTAGCCATCCTGGTCTCCAAGGAGCACTCTGGCTGCAATTCTTCCAAAACAGATCTATTGATTCTTTTGGCAGTCCATGGCACTTTCAGTATTCTCCTCCAACACCACAACTCAAAGGCATCAATTCTTCTACGATCTTCCTTATTCACTGTCCAGCTTTCGCATCCATATGAGGCTATTGAAAACACAATGGCCTGGGTCAGGTGCACCTTAGTCCTCAAGCTGACATCTCTGCTCTTCAGTACTTTAAAAAGTTCCTGTGCAGATTTGCCCAGTGCAATATGTCGCCTGATCTCTTGACCGCTGCTTCCGCGAGTGTTGACCGTTGATCCAAGAAGAATGAAGTCCTTGACAACTTCAATCTCTTCTCCATTGATAAGAATGCTGTTTATTGGTCTAGTGGTGAGGATTTTTGTTTTCTTAACATTGAGATGTAATCCACATTGAAGGCTGTGCTCTGTGATCTTCATAAGTATATGTTTCAAGTCCTCTTCACTTTCAGCAAGCAAGGTTGTATCATCAACGTATCGCAGGTTGTTAATGAGTCTTCCACTAATCCTGACGCCATGTTTTTCTTCACAGAACCCAGCTTCTCATATTATTTGCTCAACATACAAATTGAACAAGTATAGTGAAAGAACACAACCCTGTCGCACACCTTTCCCAATTTTAAAACATTCAGTGTTCCCATGCTCTGTTCAAACAACTGCCTCTTGATCCAGGTACAGATCTCTCAGATACTATATTATTACAGTATAAATAGCAGCCAATTTGCAGGGTAGCAAAATTAAACTAAACCTCAAAACAAGAAGACAAAAAGAGGAACATGAAAGACAGGAAGAGCAGCTGGTGAGTTTGAATCACCCACCTTGCAGTTCAAACCGATCTCATGGTTTACTGCTTATCCTACAGCGCCATGCCAGGACTGTATGTTTTAAAGTATACACACTGGTATTATGTTCACTGTCTCATTTGGGTAACAAACAAGAAAAGGAAAAAGCCCAGAGCAGTCCTACGATTTGCCTTTAATACAGTCACACAGCTAAGAAGTAGCAGAACTTTACTCAATCTAAGTCTTCTTAATTTTAATCCAGTTTCTTCTCAGAACACAGTATTATATCATTCAACAAATTTAAGGAACATATATTGGAATTACCACCCCCCACAGAAATGACATAGAAGATCTGGTAGCGTAGTGGTTACGAGTCGGGCTGCCAACCTCAAGGTCGGCAGTTCAAAAACTACCAGCTTTTCCACGAGAGAAAGACGAGGCGTTCTGTTCTCATAAAGATTTACAGCCTTGGAAATCCTGTACAAGGTCACTATGAGTCGGAACCGACTCCACAGTAGTTAACAACAACAACAGATATGACCTAAAAAAAAAATGAGACCCTTTAATAAAAGAATATACACAAAAGGAAATAATCAGAGATTTAAACAACATTTATATCCAAGGATGTACACTGAGGCTTTAGTTTTAGACTAAAAAACTGAAATGATCAAATGTCTAACAATATAGAAGTGGTTAAATGAATATGCTATATTTGCGCAATGCAATTTTATATAGCCATTATAGTTTTAACAAATATTTAATAGCTTAAGAAAATTCTAATGATATAATATTAAGGGAAAGCACATTTGATCTCCATTTTATTCAACTATACATCTAGACATAAAAATTGATAATGAGGAGAGATCTATGCATATTGAAAGCCTAAAAGAAGATGTGCTGGAATGTTGTTAAGTGCCGTCGAGTCGATTCCGACCCATAGCGACCCTGTATAGGGCTTCCAAGGAGCAGCTGGTGAGCTTGAACCACCGACCTTGCAGTTCAAACAGCTTTGCTGTCTGGCACATTAACCCACAGCTCCACACCAGGCACTGAAACATTAGCAGTTATTATATCTAGGGTGAGGCAGTTGAGATAACTGGTGATTGATCTCTTAATTCTGTAAAAGGAACACATGAAGCCTTTGTAATCGTAACAACAAAATTAACAAGTTCTTAGAACTTCTTTGCTTTACAAAATCATCAATGACTAAATATTTCCCTCCCCTGTAGTCTAAAGGGGTAAAGTTAACATGCTAAGAAAAGGCTTCTAACAATGGAAAATAAATCAAAGCTAACATAAAACATCACTGAAACTGAATTTTATGAGGAGATGGCCTGGTTCACATTATCACTGGATCTTAATCAAGTAAGTTAACTGGCCTCAGATGTATGAACCAACGCCGAGCATAGAAGGATCCACAACCCAAGTTTCTGGTTTAACAATAGCACGAGCTGAGTATCAAACAGGCTGACCAAGGAAGGCACAGCAGCCAAGACAGTTTCATCGATCACAACTGTCTGTACAACAGAAAGGTCAAACAGTGTCTCCAAAAGGGCAAACCATCCAACCACAGAGATGTATCTTCTAATCATGAGAAGGGTTTAACCTGAATCACGACAAATCAGGCACCTTTCATGGCCACCCATCGTGCCTATATCTAGACAAGCCAGGGCAGTAACCATTTTCTTATAGAAGATGCCTGTTCTACAGATTCTCTTTTGCTGACCCCTGAAGAAATATCTAATGTAATTTTCAAAGTTCAATTCACAAGCTAACATCCAACAGTACAGGCTGTCACTTTCCCAAACGCGTGAGTGCCTATCATCTACCGCATCATGATGAATCGCCAATGACTTCATTGAGTTCTGTACTAGCAATCTTCAAGTCCCCGATCAGCAGGTCACTCTAGAGGTCTTATTGAGGATGGAGAAATTTGAAGCTCTTCAATCTTGTTTTCAGGTATAAGGCATCCATCTGCCATCAAATTAAAAGTGGTTCATGAGTTACCTATTTCTTTTTTATTAGAGAAATGGATGGATGGAGAGGGGACTGAAAGCTGGAAGCTAATACAGTACATGAGTCTTCCCTTTATTTAAAGCAAATGTTCTTCCCTGGCCTTTATGCAAACCCCTCTCCTTGCTTGCTTCTTCTCATGTTTCCTCTTAGATTTCTGAGACTGAGTTCAAGATTCAGTAAGCAGTTCTAGAGAAAATTAAGTCTGCAACTCAGAAAACCAGATGACTCTAGTTGAAGTCGGATTCTGGGAGATGATTGTACAACACATATAACATGGTTATTACTAAGTAGTATGCCTGAACAATGTTGAATTGTATAACTATTTTTTAAACACAATTATATTTTTAATAATACAATTATAGGTTTATTGCCTTCTGGAGCAAAGAAAAGAGTAGAAAAACAAAGATTAAAGGAAGCCATTAGTCCAAAGGTGTGATGACTCATATGAACTACAGTCTCCACTAGGCCTGAGACCAGAAGAACTAAATGGTGTTCAGCTACCACTGCTGCCCATTCTGATCAAAGACACAATAGAGGGTCCCAGTTAGAACGGTAGAAAAATGTAAAAAGCAAAACAACTAAAACTCATTAAAAAAGAACAGATTGGTCTAACAAAGACTGGAGGCACGCCCCCTAGACAATAGCCCTCAGTCACCTTTCTAACATGAAAGTGCAATCAAATGATAGATTGTTCACAAAATGAAAATCACCTTTGAGGAAGGTGCTCTTTAGAAGAATAAACTATATGAGACCAAAAGGGCAACACTTGTCCCAAAACAAAGATGAGAAAGCAGGTGGAGGCAGTGGGCAGGAAACAGGGCAACCAAAGCGGAAACAGAACATTCTGATACCTATGTCACAGAACAAAGAATTATTGAATGGAAAACTAATTGCTGGGTAAACTTTCAACTTCAGTTTATTGTGTCTTGAAGCAATAAATGTTTTAAAAAATTATCCAGTTGAAACTAAAATGGAGTTTTCAAAGGTACTCAGACTCTGCGACAGGGATTCAGATCTTAATTTTTTTTTTTTTAGAGTTCTGGTAGTTTAATGGTTACAAGTACGAGTCAGGCTGCTAACCTCAAAGTCAGCAGTTTTTAACTACCAGCCATTCCATGGGAGAAAGATGAAGCTTTCTGCTCCCATAAAGATTTATAGCCTCAGAAACCCTATACAGGATTGCTGATGAGTCAGAACCGACTCCACAGCACACCACCACCATGACCACCAGTGCCTAAAGTTGGTCACAATGATGGTGGTGGTAATGATGTTGACAATGAAGACAGTTAAGATAATGAGAGCGAGAAGGAAGACAATGAGAAAATAATTACTGGAAAACTTGCTTGGGTCATTGTGGGTAAATACCGTGGAGTCGATTCTAATGCATAGTGACCTTGTACAAGGTTTCCGAAGCTGTAAATCTTTATGGGAGCAGAAATCCTCATCTTTCTCCCATGGAATAGCTGGTAGTTTCGAACTGCCAACCTTGAGGTTAGCAGCCTGATATATAGGCAAATATAAGCCTATGAAAACAATTTTGTTGTGCAAATAACAAATTGGCACAAAAGTTAATTCCAAGGAAGACAATACAGAGCTAATTATGATGGAAAGTTTATATTAAGCTTAACTTAGACATTTGTTGAAGACTAAATGATTGTCTCTCCCTTATCCAATGAGTAACAGTAAGGTATCACTAACCAAGCACACCTTCAACAACAAATAAAATGTTTGTTGTTGTTATTGGGTACCATACAGTTGATTTTCAACACGTACTGAGCCCATGTAACAAACAGGGTAAAATTGCCCAATGGTATTTTCTTTTGCTATTTGGTTCCTTGTAAAACAAAACGGGTGATATTTACTAAAGCAGATCATCAGTTGTGTTTTACAAGCAAGCAAGTAGTTCTGTGATTTACTTAATCTTTCTCAAATATGGCGGGAAACCTGTACACTTCTCTTTGGGGTTTCTGAAACATAAATGTCAAAACTTACAAATCCACAACACAAAGGATGGGAAAGAAGTATTAATTGGCTCAGTGATTTCAACTGAACTTGTGATAGGATCCACAGAGAGGGAATTTATTTCTACTAATTCAACCATCCAATAAGACAGGGAAAGTGACTTTTTGAGAGGCCAAGGTTTCTGGGCAATATAGGAAAAAAAAATAATAATATGGGAGACTTTTTTTTTTCTTTTTCAGTCTTCCTTATTTTTTTTTTTCCTATTGCATTTCATTTCATTGCAATGATTACAATCCCTTCCATGCATCATCAAACAACCAAAGGGTACACCCCACAAGTCTGCATGGGAGCTTTTTAAATGAAGAGAAATATATAATTCACTAGCTATTTAAAAAAAAAAAAATCACTGGAGATACACAGTTCTTCAGTGAACATGGCACACAACACAGAATATATCTACATGAGTAATTTCTTTTAGAAGGATTAGTACAAATCTGGTCCCTATGAGGCAAAGGTTAAAGATGTCCCAAAGGTCCAATTTTTCCAAACTGTTGCAGCTCTCTGTCATCGCTAATATAAGTACCCCTCCCCCCTCAGTAGTCTTCCTGCCGACTTTAGATGACATAGTCCATTGCAACACATCAAACCATCAGGGAAAGGGCTCACATGATTATGCAATCTGGCAAGGTCCAAATCTGTGGGTCAAGCATCAGTCTGGAGGCCTCTCCTGACTCACCTGACTCCACACAGGGACTGAAGAACCTAAATTGGCAGGTCAGATGACAGGTCACTAGCTGTCAAAAAGTTGTGGAAACAGGTGAAACCTGATAGGTAGCTGGTGCACGTCCCATGAACTTGAGGTCACAGGAAGATGAGCCAGATGCAGGATCCAGAGCAAGCAAGCTAACTTTGCTAAAGGATTCCTATGTATCAGATGCACATCACATGCCTGCAGAAACTAAGGGTAGTGATGTTTGTGGAGATAACATCCCAGCTTCACCTCACCTCAGCAACATAACATACAACTGACTTCAAAATGGAACCATAACCACTGGCATGAAGGTTAGGACTTAAAACACACCAAAAAATAAAGGACTCTGGTCAGAAAGGCCATATTAAGTAATTCATTGCAGTATTATACTTTGTCTCTTACTATGGCTAAATAAATACATTAGACAAAAGGTAGAGAAACAAGTTGTTGTTGCTGTTAAGTGCCATCAATTCGGTTCTGACCCATAGCACGTGCG
>NW_006408601.1:12131232-12158649 GCF_000296735.1 Chrysochloris asiatica | reverse complement strand
CACTGAGCCCTCTGCAGACCTGAATATCCACATGACTTTGTGTATCATGAGCTCAGGTGGTCCTTGATCTCAGTAAAACAAGATGCAGCAGTGATAGCTTCATTCTCTCTTCTCCACGGCCAGTTCCAGCCTAGAAGTCAAACTCTTTGCAATGCCTTTTCAATGCTCATTTTTATCTAAGGAATGGACCATTCCAGGGGAAGTACTAAGGTTTCAGGGAAAGGAAACCTCATCTAGCTAAAAGATTAAACAAAGAAAGGGGAGGGAGTAAGCCCTTTAGGAACTGCATGAAGTAAGAAAATTCTATTGAAAACATACTCAGTCTTTTGGGTTTATCTGAAGAACCTCAGAACCTGAAAGGTGGTTATTGTTGAGATGACCCAAAACTGAGAGAACTGACAGATTGCTTGTAAATAATTCCAAGGGCAGTTCTGACAGCACAACTGAAGCATAAGTAGGCCTGAAGATCAGTATCACGTTCAGGTCTGATGTGAAGGCTTTCAAAGAGAGACGATCCTCAAATACGGACCCATGCAGTCTGTATTCCTTTAGTCTGTCAGCTTGGACTTTTGTTCACAGTCATGATGTGCATTGCTCACCTAATAGGCAGGGTCCCTGTCTGGCAGGAGCTTGAAAAATAGGGAGGAAACTAGAACCACTTGAAGCAGCTAAATTAGTTGTTCCCCAAAGCAACCAAAAGTGCCCTCTTTGAAGTTCCAACAGGAAGTGTTGGTATGACTGGTTAGCATTCTCAGGCATGATGGATTATTGCCTTATGAGAACGAAAACAATGTGGTTAGCATTTTTTCTACAACTTTAAAAAAAATAATTTGTGGCCTATTTTTATTCATCCTCATATGGCTGACTGAGTGAAAAATAATCCTTATTATTTTATAATAATGGATTGTTGTCTTAATATGTATTAACCCCTAATAGGATGATGTTGTTGTTGTTAAGCACTGTGGAGTCGGTTCTGACTCATAGTGACCCTTCACAGGGTTTCCAAGGCTGCAAATCTTTATGGGAGCAGAAAGCCTCATCTTTCTCCCGCAGAACAGCTGGTAGTTGCAAACTGCCAACCTTGAGGTTTGCAGCCTGATTTGTAACCATTACGCTCCCAAAGCTCCTCTTCATAGGATACTTACTGGGAAATGCCACGTTACATAATCAGAAAGAAGTATCCTAAAAGGGCTAAATGTTCCTCTGTCTAAGCAAAGCAGTTACAGGGATTTGAATGGCATACAAATGCCAGCAGAATGTAATCGTTTGGAGCAGGGGTTTTGAGGTTGCACAGATCTGGGTTCAAGTTCCATATCTACATTTAATTATATGACCTTATGATACTTAATCTCTCCAAGTTTCTATCTATAAAGTAGAAGTAATAAGGTTACTTAATTCAAGGATCCTGGTAAATAACTTGCATTTTAATAATGTATGCACAATGTTCAGCACAGTGCCTTAAACAAATACACAATTTATTCATTCATTCAGCATATATTTAATGAGTATGTATAATGCTCTAAAGGAGCTCTGGTTGCCTAGGAGATTATGAGCTGGACTGTTAACTGCAAGATCAGCAGTTCAAATTTACCAGTTACTTGAAAGGAAAAAGATGCTGCTTTTTGCTCCCATAAAGAATTACAGCCCTGGGACCATCAAGGGAGAAGAGCGGAATGGGGGACCCTACAGAGAAGCAGTGATGCCAGAGATGGAGGCAGAGACGATGATGTGTAGAGATGGAGTGGCTGGGGACTTTAGACCCAGAGAGGGAGAGGGGCTGTGTGCTGATGACAAGGGTGAAAGCCTTCAGGGTATACCCTTTGGTTGTTTGATGATGCATGGAGGGGATTGTAACCATGGCAATGAAATGATATATGATAGGATGAATGTAAAGCTAATGTTCTCCCATGTAAACTATCATATAATTCACACTAAAACATTAAAACAACAACAACAACAAAAACAGAATTACATCCTCGGATACCCTATGAGAGGGTCACTATGAGTTGGCCCAGACTATACAGCACAGAACAACTACCACCGGGATGTTCCAGGGGCTGTGGCAACAGTCCAAAATCCCTGCTCTCATACTGCCTATCATTAAAGCTCCTGGTGTAGTGCTTTACAGTAAACACTAGGCTGCTAATAATGGGTCAGCAGTTCAAACCCACCAGCCACTCCGAAGAAACCCTACATACAGTTTCTATGAGTCACAGCCAACTAAATAACATTTAACAGTAGAAAAGACAGACATGAGCAAGGTGGTGATTACAATCTTGTTATTAAGTGCTAGCTAGTCTGTTCCAACTCACAGCAACCCTGTAAAGGGTTTCCAAGGAACGGTTGTTGAGTTTGAACAGCTGACCTTGCAGTTCAAACTGATCTTGCAGTCGAGCAGTTGTTCTACAGATTCACACCAGGACTCCAGTGATTGCGATGGAGCTTATTAAAGCAGAAAAAAAGGGAAGGAGAGTAAAGGCGGTGTGTAATTGAAAATCAGGCCTTTGAACTGGTTCACTCCAGTTAAATACTCTACAGATAGGTAATTTGCATTTCCACTCCATATACTTAATAAGAATCTACATTTTGACAAGATTCCCATAATAATCGCCAGGGAATCTACCAGAATTGCCTGGGTTAACAAAAGAAAGAAAAAGGAAGAATCACCTGGGAATTTTGTTAAAATGCAGATTCTGATTCAGTATATCTGAGGAGGAAAGAAATTCTCAGCAAGCAGTCAAACCAGAAGAAAACCTTGTTAAAAAAAAAAAAAAATTCTCAATGATTTGGTAGCATCAAAGTAAACAACTAAAAGATAAAGGAATAAACCTCACAGAGGAAAACATAATTAAAAAGGCCCAGGAAGAAATGTGTAAGTATAATGTCAGATCAGCAAGGACAATGCAGCAGAAGGTGCTAGCATGAAGACTGAGAAGAGGTGGTCAAGAGCGCTGGACTATAGCCAAACAGGTAGGGCCTTGTTGACTTCATAGATTTGCTCTTACATTGAGAATGTTGGAAAGCTACCTAAGAGTTATGGGAATATGAGTGGCATGATCTAATTTATACTTTCCCAGAATCACCAGCTCTGTGCAGAAGAGACCAATAGAGAGAAACATTAAGAGCAGAGACAAAAAGAGACTTTTTTTTGCAACAAGAGAGGATATTTTCCCGTAGAATGAACCACAATTAACATAAACAAGGGAAAAGGAAAGAATGTCCTCCATTTTTTAACTTTTAAACTGTCATTTCAATCCTTGATTAAGCCTTGGAACCTAAATGAATAGAGGATCTAGTAGTCTTAAGTCTTGTGTTGTTGTGTTGCTGTTAGGTGCCATTGAGTCATAGCGATTCTATGTACTATAGAACAAAACACCGCCCCATTCTGGGCCAACCTCACCATTGCCACGCCTGAGCCCATCACTCCTGCCACTTTTTTGGGGAAATCTTGTTTTAGGAAGTTTATTTCTTATTTGTTGCCAATGGACTTCAAGTCCCTTATGAAGGGCAATAACAATAAAAGTTAGCAGTCCTTGAGCTCTTACTTGAGCCAAGGTTTCTTACACACAGTTGATGGGCAGTTACTCCTTAAAACAAACCTACAAGAGATATAGCATTATTATTCCCATTGGAGAGACCAGGAAATTGAAACAATACAATTTCATTAATGTTACTAAGTGGAAGAGCTGGGCCTGGAACTTCCAACTCCAGAATTGAGCCCCTAAGTTCTGCACTGCCTCCTGCAAGGACCTCAGGGGCCAACATTTGGCATATGTGCAGAAAACCTTTTGAGTAAAGAGAACCACAAAATAAAAATAAGTGAATTAATAATTAAACTAGTGATTAGAATTGTCTCAGTAAGCAAGTACTCCTATAACAGAAATATCACAAGTGTATGACTAACAACAACAACAACAAAATCTGATTTCAGACAGTTTAGACGACTAGAAGTCCAAATTCAAGGGGAAGGCAATCTCAGTTATGAGGAAGGTCCTTGTTCCTTGGCTCTTTGGTGATTTATTTGTGGAGTGGAATTTATCTTCCCCATCTCTATTTGCCCCTTATTTGCTGAATCCCTTCTACACCTCAATCACCTGGTGTGCCGCTATGAGTTAATGCGCCAGACTGCAAGCCATTTGGACTGCAAGGTCGGTGGTTCAAGCTCACCAGCTGCTCCTCAGAAACACAAATACAGGGTTCCCTATGAGTTGGAACCCACTGAACTGCACTTCACAACAACAAAACAACCTCAACTTATCCTGCCTCATTAACATAACAAAAGCAATCCATTTATCTTCTAGCAGGAAGGCAGGCGGACAATTATGTAACAGGTATCCTTCACCTGGCTTATTAAATAAACCCATTTAGAAGGTCTTTCCTAAAGAGGTTTTGTAGCTCATAGATTTGTGAATAATTAAATTAATTGATTAAAACCAGTATAAGCTTTCTGAATCTATGAATGATGCTAAGTATGTCTGTTCTTACACATAAAAATGTACCTGTCTTTTTTTTTCTTGTCTATGAATGATAAGACTTATTTTATGAGAACTAGACAGCCATATTCAGTATGAAGGATTAACATCTGTTTGTAAAGAACAACTTCTTATACACATTAACCCACCATAGCGCCATACCAGGACTCCAAATAGTGATTTTGTCAGAAATGGGATTCAAACCCATGACTCCAGGGGAGATTGCGACCTAAACACAGCGCCTTAGGCTACTCAACCATCCTGACAGGCAAACACAGAATACAGAATATAATACATTGAGAAGGAGTGGCTAAAATTCCAGTTGGATTCAGAAGAGGGTGTGGAATGAGGGCTATTATTCATTGCTAATGGCAGAAGGATCTTGCCTGAAGGCAGAGAAAATCAGAAGCTTGTTGTTGTTAAATGCCTTTGAGTGGATTCCAACCCATAGTGATCCTGTATAGGGTTTCCAAGGAGCATCTGATGAGCTTGAACCACTGACCTTGCAGTTCAAAGTACTTTGCAGTCTGACACATTAGTCCACAGCACCACACCAGGAGTCCCAGAAACATGTTAGCTTACACTTTATCAACCATGTAAAGACATTTGACTGCGTGGGTAACAATCTATGGATAACATTGAGGAGCATGGGGATGCCAGAACACTTGATTGTTCGAATAGAACAAGAGGATACTGAATGGTTAAAATCAGGAAAGGTGTGTGCCATGGTTGTATCCTTTCACCATACTTATTCAATTTGTGTGTTGAGTGAATAATTTGAGAAGCTGGATTATATGAAGATAAAGAAGAACATATAATCAGGACTGGAGAAATACTCATTAAAAATCAGATTATGCAGATGACACAACCCGGCTTGCTGGAAGGAAACAGAATTTAAAATACCTACTGATGAAGCCATCGGTATGAATTGCACCTCTGTGTAAAGACAGCAAAATTCCTCACAACTAGATCAATAAATAATACGAATAGAGAAAAAAGACTGAAATTGTCAAATACTCCAGTTTGCTTGGATTCACAATCAATACTCATGGAAGCAGCAATAAAATCAAATTTCACATTGCATTAGGCAAATCTGCTGCATAAATCCTCTCTAAAGTGTTAAAGAGCAAAGATGTCAGTTTGAGGACTCTAAGGTGTGTCAGGCCCAAGCTATAATATTTTCAATAACCTCATATGCATGTGAAAGTTGGACAGTGAATGAAGAATTGATGCATTTGAGCTAAGATACTAAAAATACCACGGCCTTTCAAAAGAACAAACCAATCTGTGTTGGAACATGTATGTACAGTCTGGATGTACTGAAGTCTGGAATCCAGGCTTGATAGACTTTTTCATTCATGCTTAGAACACATTATCAGGAGAGACCAGTCCCTGGAGAAGGACATCATAAGAAAAGAGTTAGACCTCCAATAAGATGAACTGGCACAGTGGCAGTAACAGTAGGCTCGAATGTAACAACAGTTGTGAGGATTGTATAGGACCAGCCAGTGTTCCGTTCTGTTGTGCACAGGATCACTATGAGTCAGCTAACTCAATAGCACCCAACAACAACACAAATAAGTATCAATTAGTAAAGTGTTTCTTAAGCAGGGCCAATTTTGTCTTTCAGAAGACATAAGGCAATGTCTTGTGACCCGATTCACTGTCTGAACTGGATGGTGCAAGAGGGAGTTACTACCGGCATCCTGTGGGTAGAGGTCAGGATGCTCCTGCTAAACATCCTACAATCCCACAGACAAGAAAATTATCAAAAAGGTGCAGGTATCTAAGGTTGAGAAACCCTGAATTGGAACTTTTCAATAAGACAAAGAATGCAGTAAATAAATAATAGAGAAGGTATTGTGCCAAGGACACAAGATCATTTAGTTTCTATAGTTTTGTCCAACATCAGCCCAAACATACAGTTAATATTGCCAGCACTCGTGGAATTTAAGTGCAAGGATACCTTTATTCCGGCAAGCACTTTTTTCAAATGGGCTTATCACCACCCTGAAAGTACCATCTCATATCTGAGAGGCAACTTACTATGCAGGCAAACAAGAGGCCAAGTACCTTGTACATAATGCAATCTGCATACATTCAAAGAACGCCAGTGTGCCTGCAATCAACACAGGTGCTTCTCTAAAGGTATGAAATGATAATTAGCAATAATAAAGCCTTCATCTGACTTGCCTTCCTTGGAAGATGTTCTGATGAAGAAAATAAGTTTAATTTTTTTAAACCCCAAGTCTAAAATGAAGCAACTATTTGAGGAACCAAAGTTCTTTGAAAGAGAATGAGCAATTATCCACAAACTGTCTGGGCTATAATTAATTGATCATTCACTCCTATCTTCACACTCCCAGGCATGCACGAAAAAGATTTTGAAGTTTTAAGAAACTCTTTCTTCAGATTTCACACTCCACCCCTAACACCATCCCCATCAAGTCAACCTTCAATATTCAAAACATTGCATCCAGAACATGCTGCTTTGCTCAAGGGATTGTATATCACAGACTCACATTTATCTCAACTCTTACGGCAAATGTAGCTCATTAAAAATACAGTTACAAGCAAAACATAATCCCAGTTTCCTTGTATCAACGGCACTTTGTAGTTTGGTACCCTCCTACAAGGTCAACAAACTCCAGGAAAAATATTCTGATTTTTAAGTTTATTTCTGCTCTATCATACAGCTGATCCTGAGCAAGAACGGTTTCTGTCTGAGCATCACAAGACTGAGCCAGTTCAAACAGCTCCACAAATCACTGCTGTTTGGTACAACATCCAGCTGGTCTACTGCATGAGTTTCCAAACCCAGTGATCATTTGTGGGCTTCCTACAGTGCTACCTCTACAACCAGAAACCAGATGAAAGCGACCTTACCACATGCCTTTCCTAATACAAGTCTGACTTACCAAGACTGAAAAAGCAGAAAGAGATGAGAGCAAGTGATGTCTTCTTGTTACTGCAGATCAGGGAGATAGATTCAAAGAGACAGCAGGCAGGCAGGTAAAAACTTAGACTTGGAAAAGGTTCAACAAACCATCTTGGGATGCTTTCAAATGGGGAAAGTCCTCCTCAACCATTTGTCTTCTATTAAAAACAAATCTCTACTCAAGAAGCTGTATTTCTTCCTAGATGGCTCCAGTTAGGGTTGCCAGTGCCCATGAAGCTGATTCTAGCACATGGCAACCCCATGTGTGTCAGAGTAGAACTGCACTCCATAGGGTTTTCAGTGGCTTCTATAGCTGAAAGGACATCACCAGGCCTTTCTTCAAATGTGCCTCTGAATTTTCCTAGAGTAAAAATATACACTCTGTAAATTTAATCAGAGACTTATTAAAAGTCAAGGGAAGAACATTTAAATGAATATGTACATTTTGTTTTGTATGTGTATATCAAACATTTTTGTTTTTTTTCATGTGAAATATAAGATATAAATGGAAAGACACAGGAAGGAAGTAGGGCAACCATTGTTGAGAAGAGGGGATTGTAACCACTGAGATGAAACGAAGTATAATTTATTGAAAGTAAAACTGATTATCTTGAAGACTCTAGAATCATCAAGGTAGAAAAGCACAAGTGGAAAGCAGGACCCTATCCAGAGAAGCAGTGACACCAGAGATGGAGGCAGAGATGGGGTCATGGAGAGAGGGAGCAGCTGAAGACTCTAGATTCATGGGAAGATAGAGACAGAGCTGGCAGTCAGGAGGCAGACTTGCAGAATGTGCCCTTTGGTGGTATAAATTATTATATATGACTCGGTGTTTAAAAAAAAAAAAAAAAGAGCTAAAATAAATAGGGAAAAATACTTGTAGCTGATGGTACATTGAGGGGATTATAATCATTGTAATGAAACAAGTTGTATGATTTGTTGAATGTAAAACTGATGATCTGCCCTGTAAACTTTCACTCAATTCACCATAAAAAATTAAAAACAAAAACAAAAACTGATTATCTTGTCTGTAAATCTTTATCTAATTCACATTTTAAAAACTTTTGAATACTGTCAAGGGAAGATGTCAAAAACTCAAAACTGAAGACTGACCCTCCAGAGAGCAAACAAGCAAAAACTGAATTTCATTTTCTTCTTTATTAAATTTGTCAGTGTGATGTGCATGGCACTCATTCAACAATTCATACAAATTGTGTTTTGTGACACTGGTTTGCAACCTCCACCACTTCACAGAACTTTTTAACTCCTTCCTTTTGTTTACCATTTCCCTTCCTCCTTTCCTACCTATCCTTTCCTGCCTTCTGAGCTTAAATCTAGGACCTATGAGGTCCCTTGATCTTACATGGGTGATGGTTGTAGCAAGTGTGTAGCTCTCTAGTGTTACTGCTCAACGTAGGAGTATAAGTCAAAAAGCATCATTACTTTCTAACAAAAACGTGTTTAAACAGGTCTCTGAAATCAGCGAATAGATATAGATAAGCTCTCTCAGAAATGCACTTGTCTTAGACTCCTTTGTTGTTGTTAGGTGTCTTCGAGTCAGTTTCAACTCACAGGGACTCCAAATAGGGGTTCCAAGGAATGGTTGGTGAGCTTGAAACAGCAACCTTCTGGTTCAAACCGAGCCTGTTTTATCCTATAGTGCCACACTTAATCTCCTTGTTGTTGTTGTTGTTATGTGCTGTCTAATTGGTTTTGGTCCATAGTGACCTTGTAGAGGGTTTCTGAGGAATAGCTGATGAGCTTGAGCTGTACAACTGGCAGTTCCAATACACCTTGTTGTTGTTGTTAAGTGTCATCGAGTTGATTCCGACCCATAGCTACCCTGTATAGGGTTTCTGAGGAGCAGCTGGTGAACTTGAACTGCTGACGTTGCAGTTCAAACAGTTTTGCAATCTGGTGCATTAACCCACAGCGCCACACCACAATTCCTCAAACACACTTTAGGGTACCATAAAAGCAACCCCCTAGTCACAACAGTAGCTTCCAAGGGGATCTGTGGTGTCAGTTAAATTCAAGGTAGAGAGGTCAACACAGAAGGTTAGGGACACTATTTTCTGGGAGTCCAAAGGGGTCCAGTGTAAAGATTTTAAAGCAAATGGAAGAAATGAGGACGTAAAAGACTGAACAGAAAATTTAAATGAGTAGCTTGTGAAGACAAAGTCAAATATTATAATGAAATGTGCAAAGATTTAGAATTAGAAAACCAACAGGGAAGAACATGCTCAGCATATCTTAAGTTAAAAGAACAAAGAAAAAAACTTCAATCCTTGACCTACAATACAGAAGAATTCTTTTGGCAAAATATTGCAGAAAGCATCAAAAGAAGATGGAAGGAAGTGACCACCAAAAAGTAATGTTCAACCATTTCAAGAGAGAGCATAAGGTCAAGAGCCAATGATACTTTTGGATGAAGTCCAAGGTGCATCGAAGACATTGGCAAAGAACATGGCACCAGGAATTCATAGAATAAAAATTAAAATCTTTCAAGAAAGCAAGGTGGCACTGGAGGCACTCACTCATCTATGCCAAGAAATTCTGAAAACAGCTACCTGATTAACTGATCAGAACAGGTCCATATTTGTGCTCATTCCAAAAAGAGGTGATGTAACAGGATGCAGAAATCATCAGACAAGATATTTAGTATCACATGCAAGTAATATTTTGCTCAAGACAATTGGAAAATGGCTGTGAGAGTACACTGACAGGGAACTGCCAGAGGTTCAGCCAGATTCAGACACGGATGTGGAATGAGGAATGTCATTGCTGATATCCGATCAGTCTTGGTTGAAACAGAGTATATCAGAGAGATGTTTACCTGTGCTTTATTGACTATGCAAAGGCTTTCAATTGTGTGGTTCATGAGAAGCTACAGACAAGATAGAGGGGGGACCTGTAAATAGACCAAGAGATAGAGGTTCAAACAGAAGAAAGACACTGATTGGTTTAAAAATCAGGAAAAGTGTGTCAGAGCTGTATTCTTTTACCATACTTACTTGATGTGTATGCTGAGCAAATAATCTGAGAATCTGGATTATATGAAGAAGAACGAAGCATAAGAATTGGAGAAAGACTCTCATTAACAACCTATGATATGCATATGATACAACCTTGCTTACTGAAAATGACAAAGACCTAAAGCACTTACTGATGAAAATCAAAGACCATAACTATCTGCCTGGGATGCACCTCAATGTAAATAACACAAAACTCCTCACCACTGGACTAATAAGCAACATCATGATAAACCAAGAACAGATTAAATTTGTCAAAGACTTGATTTTGTTTGGATCAACCATTAACACTCATGGAAGCAGCACTCAAGAAATCAAACAACCTATTACATTAAAAAAGGGCTTATGCAGCAGATTTGCTTAAGTTTGAGGACTAAAATACTCCTGACCCAATAGCCTTTAAATGCACATGAAAGTTAGACAGTGATTAAGTAAGACCATAGAAGAATTGATGCATTTGAGTTATAGTATTGGTGAAGAATATTAAAAGTACTTGCTGGAGAAGGATGTCATGCTGGGTAAGGTGGAGGGTCAGAGAAAAAGACCCCCAACGAGATGGATCAGCCAGGTGACATCATTGATGGTGTCAGTGTGGCGGCGGTAGTGAGGTTGGCCCAGGATCGGACATTGTTTCGTTTTGCTGTGCATGAGGTCGCTATGAGTCGGTTCCGACTCGATGGCACTTGACAACAACATGGAATGCTAGAAGAACAATCAAATCTATGTTGAAATAAGTGCAACCAGAATGCTCCTTAGAAGCCAAGAGGTCGATATTTTGTGTCTCTTACTTCAGACATATTATCAGAAGGAACTCAGCTAGATTAATTGGCACAGTGGCAGCAGTAATGGAATCAATCTGAATGATTTTAAAGATGGTATAGGACCAGAAAAGCTCTGGTAGCATAGTAGTTACGAGTCGGACTGCTAACCTCACAGTCAGCAGTTCAAATCTACTAGCCATTCCGCATGAGAAAGATGAGGCTTTCTGCTCCCATAAAGAGTTACAGTCTCAGAAACCCTATATAGGATTGCTATGAGTCAGATCCAAGCCCACAGCACACCACCACCACCACCACCACAGAACTGGGAAGTGTTATGTTCCATTTGATACAAGGTCTCTATTAACTGGAATTGACTCAAGGGCACCCAACAACAAAGGAGTAATATTGATAGATTTTCTCAAAGGACACAAAATTATCACAGGGGATAATTAGGATGAGGTTTTAACAAAATTGAAAACTGCATTGGTGAGAAAAAGACCAGGAAAGTTGCAATGAATTTTTTTCCCACCACGACAATGCACAATATTCATTATTCAAGGAGAAGAAAGTCTGTCCTTTGATAATTTCATTGGAAAAAATCTTTCCTCATCCTCTCTACAGCCCTGGTTTAGTCCCTTCAGCTTTCTTTTTGTTTTCCAAATTCAACAGGAACACTAGTTAAGTCCCATAAGGATACTAAAACTGCCATTTTGACGAGGTGTAAATCACAGAGCACACAAATCTTTAGGAAGGGTTAGAATGATGGAAACAACATCTGAAGAAGTATACAGGATCACATGGAGGATGTGAAGAAACAAGGTCTTCACAATTTGATATTTTTGCTGAATGAAATTTTTATAATATTATAGGAATATATATATATATATATATATTTTTTTTTTTTTTTACTTACTCTCATTTGCCGTTGTTAAGTGCTGTTGAATTGTTTCTGACTCATAACTTTATACACAACAAAATAATAAGATACTGTCCAATCCTGAGTCATATTCATCACAATTGTTGTTACACTTGAGTCCATTACTGCTGCCACTATGCCAATCTGTCTCATTGGGAGGTCTTCCACATATTCACTGACCTTCCACTTCACCAAGCCTGATGTCCTTCTCCAGGAACTGGTCCTTCTGTCAACATGCCCAACGTTTGAGTGACAAAATCTTGCCATCTTGGCTCTGAAGGAACATTTTGCCCATTTAGGCCTATCGACTGTTTAGCTGAAAGGTGAGCCATAAGGATGAGCTCAGTTCCAGGTTAGAAAGGTGTCTAAGAGCCCTATGGTTTTTATCAGACCAGTAAACCTGATCTTTATTTTATTATTTTGACTTTTGCTCCCAATTTTTCTCCCACTCTATCAAGGACCTCAAATTGTGATCCTTTTCAAAGCATTCAGCAGTGGTAGTTATGCATCGTATCTAGTTCTTCTATTCTCAGGCTTGTGCAGGCTGAGGTTCACATGCTCCATTAGGCCTTAGGACTAATTGTTTTGCCACATCTTTCATTGTCCTCATTCTTCTTTGCTCCAAATTGGGAGAAGCCAGCATTGTACCTGAGACAGCCACTCCCCAAGCTTTTAAGACTTCAGTCAAAGTGAACATCTTCTACATTCAAAGCAGGAAGTAAAACTACAATATTATAGTTGGCTGAAAGGCAATTTACTTAGTTCAAAGTGGACGCTCTGAAAAGTGAAGACTTAGCAGAAATTGGAGGATAACATGGATAAGATATATGTTTGCTGAAGGGCACATGATTGAATGCAGATATGCTTTTCAGGTAATTACAGGATAGTCACAGGACAATCCTAGAACATGCTTTTCTGGAAGACAGTGTATTAAAAACTGCTTTCTCACACGCGTTTTCCTGGGGAGTTCATTTGAAGATTAGTCACTAATGTTGTGTGTCTAGACCCTTGAGACATAGGCTATCACATCCCCTGGGAACACAGTGTGGCATTCTGCATCTCCCTGACCATAAAGGAGCTATTTCTTTGAGGGTATATGGTTAGGTCAGCACAAAGGTTAACAAAACTACTGTTAGAAAAACTACTGTTAGAAATGGTAACTGTAAAGTTCAACACGGATTGCACAACCATGTTAAGGTATAAAGTGGATGGAGTCAGGCTCTTCGCTCTGATTACTCTATTTAAACACCCTGTGTGCCTCAGATGGATTTGAACCACCAACCTTTCAATTATCAACTAAGCATGATAACCATGTGCACCACCCAGCAACTCATCAGGTAGACTTTATGGCTGTTGTTGATGTTGTTAAGTGCCGTCAAAGTCTGTTTGCACTCATAGAGACCCTCTATAGGGTTTCCAAGAAGTGGCTGCTGAGTTTGAATTGTCGACTTTATGGTTCAAACTGACCTTGCAATCCAGTACTTCATACCATGTGCCACATCAGATCCAATTAACCTCTCTCGATATGGAGCTACCACAGTAGAACATACATATATGGTGTTATTATCTTCACTGTAATATACAGTAATCAATGTATTTACATGCCTATGAGTTCCTTTAGGGTATTACTAAATTTCCCAGTGCCCATCATTGCACTTGATACAAAGTAAAGTGTGAAAATAAAGTTTTGACCAATTGGTCTAAAATGATGTGAGCAGCACGTAGTGATGCTCTGGTTCTGGTGCATAATCAGGCATATGACATTTAACATCTACTGAGCGTTTACTACGTGCCAAGCACTTATTAATTAGCATGTAATATTACAACTGGCATATAATAATTGATCTAGCACTTTCTACTATGGGGACTAATGGGTACTACTATTATCTCCTTATTACATATGGGCAGGTATCTACAGTCACAGAGCTAGTGGGTGGCAGACCAGGATTCAAGGTACCCTTTAGCTGCGAGGTCCAATTTGGTTATATTAAAGCAAGAGACTATTCCAGGGATGAGAAATAAAACAAGTACTGGGATCATTAGACTTGAAATCTGAAGAATTCAGGAGGTAGCTGCAGAGTTAAGTTATAAAATGACCTCAGGCAGACGATTCGCGGTGCCAGTCACCTCCTGGGGTCTCTTCCTCCTGAGGCAGCTCACCCTGGCTTGTGCAGGAGTTCTGGTCTGGGATGAAGCTAAATTGGGCACACGACTGTGTCTCAGGACTCCTGAGGATCAATACTGGACTGCAAACCAAAGAGTTCACCGTTTAAACCCACCAGGTACTCCTCAGAAACCCTATGCAGGGTTACTATCAGCTGGAACCAAACTTAACAGCTTTAACTACAACTGTTTCTCAAGGAGCCCTGGTAGTGTAGTGCTTTACCAGTTAGGCTGCTAACTTCAAGGTCAACAGTTCAAATCTACCAGTTGCTCCGCAGGAACAAGAGGCTTTGTGCTCCCCAAAAGATTTATGGTTTGGGAAACCCTACATAGGAGTCGCTGTGAGTCCAAACTGACTCAATGGCACACAACCACCACCACTGTTTCTCAATCTCAGTACTACTGACATTTGGGGCCAGATAATTCTTTACTGCGAGAAGCTGTCCCAAAATTGTTTAGCAGCACCCACTGGTTGCTTGTTGCATCATTCCTGGATTGTCACAGTAAAAACAGTCTCTAGACATTGTCCAATGTCCCAAGAATCAAAATGGCCCCAAGTGAAGAATGACTGGCATACACAACTCCCTTAATCAGACAAGAAGGCCATTCAGACAACAGGATAACTCCACTTTCCTTTCTTCCAACAGGGTACAGCACACAGAGCCCAGAATGGTAGATAATCATAATCCTCGAGTCCCTGCAGAGCCCATCGTATTACCCTTTCTACCCAACTAGGGAGACCTGGTTTGGCACTTTAGGCTAATGTGCTGGACTGCAATGTTACTTTGAATTGCAAAAAGACTGCAAAGCTGTTTGAACTTCAAAGTCGGCAGTTCAAGCTCACCAGCTGCTCCTTGGAAACCCTATACAGGGTCGCAATGAGTTGGAACTGACTCAATGGCACTTAACAACAACCCAGCTAGAGCCCTGGTGTGATGCTGGATGTTAAGCACTGGACTGGTAAACAACCACAAGATCAGCAGTTCAAACTAACAAGCCACTCTTAGAAACCCTATACATGGTCACTATGAGTCGGAATGGACTCTGAGTGTAAAACAACAAACACACTAGCTCTTGGCAGGATAGAAGACAGCATTAACACTTAACAATCCGTCCTTGGAAGTCTATATTCCCTGTGCGTAAACCTACTCATTTAGACAGAGAGAACAAAAAAATACTGCTCCTAAGTTTTGCCCTAGTTCCAGAAAACCCTTCATCATACTAATATACCCTAAAAGGCAAAGAGTCATTATGCTCACTATCATTTAAAACACTGAGTGTGAGACTCCGAAAGGTTTAAGTGAGTGGTCCAAAGTCACAAAACTATTTCAAGTTAAGAGCTAGGACTAAAGCCCAGACATTTTCTTTTTGGAAACCTCAAATTTCATTATACCTCCCTGCCACACCAAGAGTAGTTGTTGTTGTTAAGTGCCATCGAGTCAGTTCCAACCCATAGTGACCAAGAGGAGTACAGCTTTCAAAATATCAATTAAAACAGAAAGATAAAACTTCACGACTGCATTTTGATGACAGAATCATTTTGAGTAGAAATGGGAGATGTTCAACCATAAGGAATATGTCATATGAAGACGAACACAGGAGCTGAAAAGGAAGCAGTCCGCTAAGATGAGACATGAATGAGGACCCTGCCACATCTCACCCAGCTCTAATATGCAGCATTTGGTAAATCATCGATCTAAGCAGTCCTAGAGTAAACCCACTCACTAAAAATTTCTAAGTGCGGTTAAAGAATCTCTAAAAATACTCATCTTCTCTTGTACTGGCTTTTAAGGGAACAATAGCGCACTGCATAGTGGAGTAATCTTTACAGAAGCCTCTTTTGTTCCCTGGACATCTGTATGTAATGTGTCTGCCAGGCTGACCCAGCTAGCAATAATGGCCAGGCTAGCAGAGAATAAAACAGCAAGCCTTGAAGAGTGACCTTATCTCTTGATCAGAAGGATCAACCCCAAACACCTGAAACTACTGTAGGCATAACAACAGTCCACTTTGCTCCTGGTCACTATCAGTTTAGTACATCAGTTTTCTTTGTTCATAGTCAAAACGTTTCTTGTTGCTACATAGTTACGCATCATTTTACAGAATGACAGGATTTGTAATGTCAAGGCCTCTACTCCAATGAACAAGTGAACTCCTTTAGTTAGAGCTGTCTTAGTGTTATAGTGTTTAATTAATCACTCATTCAATGAACACGTATTGTTGAAATATATTCTATTCCAATTACTGGGCTACAGAGACCAAGTGGAATACAAAAATGCCCATGACCAAAATTTCAGATAAATAAGTAAAAAACAAACATGTACATACAGAGATCTTCAAAAAACACAAGAAAACAATCCATTATCTTTTCATTCCATTTTTTCCCACAAACTTTATGAAGCTCCTGTGTATATATAACTTGAAACCTTTGATTAAAATCTGATAAATATTAAGTTTAAAATGTGACAGGAACAAAGGAAAAATAAATAGTCAAGTCTTCAGCCTGTAACTGACTGGAATACCTAAAAAGTGTTCTAGAACTTTTCCAGTGAAATAGGATTTTTACAGAGCCCTTGTAGTGTATAGGACTTTAGGTGGAATCCTGAGCCCCATCCAAAACCTTCTGAGGTGGGACATTCTCATCTGAAGGGACATGCAGACCAGACCACAGTGGCTAGAGGAAAAGAAGATTCTTCCTGAAAGAAAGACCAGAAGAAAAAAACAAAACAGCAGTCTGTTTGACTATTACAAGAATAATCAAGCTTATTCACCAAGGAGGCATTAAGCAAGCAATTAAGTCCATTTTGGATAATCCTCCTCCAAGACTCACTGGTGACCTCATGGGTCTGCATTTCAGTGGAAGTGGAAGAAAGTCAATAATGAAGATACGGGATGAGTTCGACTATGTTCCATAGACTCCTGTTGACCTTGGGATGAGAGAGAGAAGAGGAAGGAAGGGCTGGTGGGTCCAAAGTTTGGGGATACTTGGGAACTCCTGAGCCCATGGACTCTGACCTAGCCATGGAGGGCTAGAGCTGAGAGTGAAGCATCCAGCTGCTATGAAATGGGAGGAAACACATAAGAACACCCAAACTTACAGACAGTACTCATTTGACCTAGCTTCGTTGGCTTTATGACCAGAACTTGACTAGAGAAAGTAAAGAAATTTGATAAAGGAAACAAGTGTAAATTGCTACAATTTAATGAACTTGACCTATACTTAAGGATGTAGTAGCTCAAATACCAACTGAGAGGGAAGGAGTCTTCACATCAAGTATCAATACTATCCCCCCCTCAGTATACAGTGTTGATAGGGATGGGCAACTTAGACATTGACAACCTAAAACGGGGGGAGGGGTGGCTATAAAGGCACTAAGTGGCTGGCCTACAAATTCTCAAGAGGGAGTTTAGCTTTAGAGTGTGCGGGAGAAAGTAGAATTCCTACTGAATAGTTTTCATCTTGTGTACAGGGGTCTGGTGAAAGGAGATGGGGATAAGATTCTTATGATTCAATAGAAATTGTTATCATGACTAATCACAATTGTCACAACTGTAAAAGTACAGTTGTGTAACATAAATGGGGGAATAGTTCATCTTACATTCCAGGAACAGGGGACCCTAAGATCATCAAGGAAGAAAAGCATGAGTAGAATGTGGGACCCTAACTAGAGAAGCAGCAACACTAGAAATGGAGGTAGAGGTGCTGGCATGGAGAGAGAGAGCAGATGAGGACTCTAGAATCATGGAAAGAGAAAAGTTATATGCTAACTGCCAGGAGGCAGGCTTGCAGAGTTTGCCTTTTGGTTGTTTAAATGATTATATGTTCCTGAGTGTTTCTGTGTACATCAAAATAAAAACTAAAAAACAAACAAACAAACAAACAAAAAACACACAGAGGGAATAGAAGCATGGAAGGGATTGTAAGATTGTGATCATTACAATGAAATGAAATACGATAGGATGCGAGCAAAACTGATGTTTTCCCATCACTCAATTCACAATAAAAGCTTTAAAAGATTTTTTTACATATATTAAAATAAGAAATTATCAACGTGTCTAGGATTCTAGAAAAAATGATGTTTATATAAAGACTCAAAACTTAGGTGATGCTAAACTAAAACTATTCCAACCTATTATTTTGCCCAAATAAGCCTTGTGAAACAGGAAAGAAGGATTTAAAAAAACGTTTAAAGGCTACAATCTTTACTTTAATGGATCTCCAAAAACCGCCTAGTTATTGGTCTGTGGACCTTGAAATTGTTCCGCACTATTGTGACTTTGTGGCCTGCAGGGAATGCTAAAACAAAGCAATCTCAACGCTCCCCTGATCCCTGTCCCAGGAGGGCACAGAGGAGGGATGGCCATCAGGTCCCCGCAGGTTCTTGTCCCACCCTCACAAGAAGGTCACACTACTAGTTCTGGGCTAAGATGACTTTCCAGTAGGATTCTGTCAATTATTACCAGTACAATAATAACAGTAATTTCAAGAGATGATATTCAGTTTACTTTTTTTTTTACATTTCAGAAAACTGTGCTTTTTTCCTAAATCATAGTCCTTTATTCAAAATTTTAACCTTGATTAAGTTACTAAGGGACATGAATTTTAAAAGTCTCAAGACTCAGATAAAAAATTGCAACAGAGATTACTTCAAAAATTATTAAAAAGCCTACAACAATCCATCAGAAACAAAGCCAATATTTATCTTCAACAGAGATCCTACATAATGATCCACTCACTAACATTGCTATGCACCAGACATGTGGTTGGTGATCAAGTCTACAAAGATGACTATGACATATTCATCTTCTACAGTCCAAGGGTCAGTCAGCATTTTCTATCAAGGGCCAGGGTAACAATATTGTGGGTTTTACATGCCAAAGATTCTCTGTCACATCAACTCTACTCTGCCATTGTGATGTGAAAGCAGCCGTAGATAATATATAAATTAATGGGTATGCTACTACAGATGAAAACTTCATGTTTAGAAACCAGTTTATTTGCTGGAACTCCAGCTGGATTCAAAACAGAACCTGGAACTAGAGATATCACTGCTGATGTCAGATGGATGTTGGCTGAAATCACAGACTTTATCAGAAAGATGTTTGTTGTTAGTGTTGTTGTTAAGTGCCAGTTCCAACCCAAAGTGACCCTGTGTAGGGTTTCCAAGGAGCAACTGGTGAGCTTGAACTGCTGACCATGTGGCTCAAACCGACTTTGCAGTCCAGCACATTAACCCACAGTGCCACAACAGGACTCCAGAAAGCTGTTAAGCTGTGCTTTATTGAGTATACAATGATCAGGTCCCTCCTTAGAAGCCTCCTTAGAAGCCAGGATGATGAGACTTGGTTTCTCATACTTTGGATATATTGTCAGGAGGGACTAGTACCTGGAGAAGGGCTTCATGCTAGGTAAAGTGGGCGGTCAGCAAAAAAGAAGATCCTCAATGAGGTGGATTGGCACCATGGCAGCAGCCATGGGCTCAAGTGTAGCAACAATTGTGAGGCTGGTATACCATTTTGTTCTGTTGTGCACAGAGTCCCTGTAGTCAGAGCTGACTCCACAGCACCTAATGCTACCACCAGAGGCGAGTATCTCAGTGTGGCACTGTAGGATAAGCCCTGGATTGCTAACTGCAAATTTGTTGGTTCAAACCCACCAGCTGCTTCTCAGAAACCCTATAAGGGGTTTGCTATGAGTTGGAAATTACTCCACAACACTTAACAACAACAACAACCAAGGTGGATGGTATGGTGCTATAGGATAAGCACTGGACTGCTAACTGAAAAGCTGGAAGTGCAAACCCATTAGCGACTTCTGGGAAACCCTATAGGGGGTCACTCCAGGGCCAAAATTGATTCAATGGCATCAACAGCAGAGATGAGTGGAAGGAAAGGTAAAGGGGAGGCTCTCAGGGAACTCTGAGCTTCTGCTAAGGTTGATGGGGAAAGTTGGAAGCATATAATGAGCAATTTGACAAACATAACTGAGGACACAAAATGGTACATGTGAAGAATGCTGAAAAGGCAAACTCTTTGTTACATAAATAGTTGCCACAAAAAAATAAGCAAACAAACAACAATAACAAAAACCAAGGTGATGAACTGGATTAAGCCTGCAGGATATACTATAATGCTCTTGGACCCTTGAAAAGAAACATTAGCATGACTAGGGAACTTGTTAGAGACGCACATTCTCAGGTCCCATCATAGATCCACAGAATCAAACTCTGGAGTTGGGGCTCAGCAGTCTGTAGTTTACTTAGACCTGCACAAGAAGCCCTGGTCTTTCTTGCCCTACTCTATGCAATATGTTAGCAAATAGGAGTCCTGGTGTGGCTCTGTAGGATAAGCACTGGACTGCTAACTACAAGGTCGATATTTCAAACTGATCAGTAATTCCTCAGAAACCCTACACAGGGGTGCTATGAGTCAGAACTAACCCAATGGCACCTAATAACAACAACATAGTTGAATTTAAATTAAGACTAAAGGTTCAGTCCCTCACTTGTATGAGCCACATTTGGCTTATGGCTGTCATAATGAACAGAACAGATAGAGAATATACCTCATTGCCAAAATTTCTACTGGAGAAAGTACTGGTCTAAACAGACATGTGGATCAAAAATTACCAGGTATTATGATAGGTTCAATAGTGTACCACATACGATGTAGCATGAAGATGGATGTAGTCAATCCTACAGGGAAAAAAAGTCATTAACAGCTTAACCAGAGTCCTGGTGTAGTGTGTAGTTTAAGCACCCAACTGCTAACCTTAAGCTTGACAGTTCTTACCTACCAATCACTTCTCAGAAACCCTATGCATGGTTGCTATGAGTCAGAACAACAAGGGTGAAGGAAACACTCTGTGAGATAGAATGGAAGGGCCTTCTAGTTGCAGTGATCCACTCAAACATGTTGCCAATCATGAAGACGATACAGGACAAGGTAAAGTTGTTTTGTTTTGTTTTGTTTTTTTTCCTTTCTACATGAAATCATCACATAAGTCATCATTGTACATGAGATCATTATATATGTCATCAAAGTCACTTCCACAGCAGCTCTCCATTTATCTATAAGCTCCTCCTACTCTGTGAAAACTCCTCTGCTTCATGCAAGATCCTGTCATATATCCCATCCTGGTTCAGCCTATCACCGCTGTTTTTGTTAAGTGTCAAAGAGTCAGTTCCAAAGCATAGTGATCCTATATAGGGTTTCCAGAAGGAGCTCTGGTAGCATAGTGGTTACGAGTTGGGCAGCTAACCTCAAGGCCAGCAGTTCGAAACTACTAGATGTTCCATGGAAGAAAGATGAGGCTTTCTGCTCCTAAAAGATTTACAGCCTTGGAAACCCTATGCATGGTCGTTGTGAGTGGGAATCGACTCCATGGGACATAACCACCAGTCCCAGTGGAATAATACTCTGGACCGCGAGGTCAGTTGGAACTTCAAGGTCAGTAGTTCAAATTCACCAGCTGTTCCTTGGAAACCACTATGAGTCAGAAGTGACTCGAAGACACTTAACAACAACAACATAGAGTTTTCAAGAAGTGGTTGGTGAGCTTGAACCGCTGACCTTGTGATTTAAACCAGCCTTGAGGATGAGCGCTTATACTATGGCCCCACAGCAGTACTTCCTCTATTTCACTGAATATAATGTACTTTTCCAGCAACTGATGTGTCAAAAGCAAGCAAGTCAGACAATGTTCTGTTAATTACAAGGTGTTCATTTGCCAATTTTCTGACATAGACCACCAAGCCTTTCTTCCTAGTCTGGCTTAATCTAGGTGACTCTTTTATAGTATATGAAATACCAGAGGCAAGGCTTCCGGGTCCACAGCAACATGAAAGTCACATGAGTAGGAGAAACTGACAGATAGATGGTGGAGAGACCACATATGGAAAGGCAAGTAGGACACAGCTGGTACAGAAACACTGGTTTGCTACAGGAACTACAGCTTCTTCACTATGGCTACAACTAAGGAGGCACATGGGAACTGCAAAAGAAAGGAGACCAGCTCAATAAAGGAACTAAATCAAGACAGACACCTCAGGGGCTTTTCTTGGAGTTTAGAGAGTTACTGTCCTTTAAAAGCATGTTCCAGTCTGCATTTTACAAAGATCTCCCAACTAAATGTTTGGAAGTACTGAAAGAAAGTAAGCAATATACTATCGAATTTGTTTCAACGTTTCCCTAGTTCATTTGTTAATTTCCACTTATTGAAAAAGAGAAAGTAAAAGAATTAAACCAAAACTGATTTGTCATTCAAAAAAAAGAGCCTGTAATTACATTACCCTTGCCCTCAATTGTCCTAGTTTACAATGAAGTAGAAAGTTTAGGCTTCTGATTGATTCGTCATCTGGTACCCATTCATTAGTGGCCACTAATGCCAATAGCACCACAATGGAAGAGTCTCCTTTACCCCACAACCTGCGGGGCACAGTTACTTTCTGCCAATACCACAAGCACAAAAGGCAACAGAGTTCACTATTCAGACACAAAAGCTCTGAACAGGGTATTCATGTCCACCTAGGCTAAATGGTCATTTATGTAGCAAAACAGTCACTGAAAATGGCACAGGGATAATTACCAAGAGGTGCGTAAGAATACAGAACATACTGTGTTGCAAACAGGAGGTGTCTGGCTTAAAAGGGGACAATGTCATATTTTACTTAAGTGCAATGTTGACACCTGTACAGATGAAGCCTTCAGAGGAAAAGCACAGATGGGGCTCTGGAATCAATTCTTGTTGGGAGAAGTAGAAGGGACCAGAAGGGGGCATGAAATCTTGAAAATGGGCCTTCCATGCCATTACAAATCAAAGGCATTTCAGAAGCTGCCGACCTTTTCACAACCTCATTGATTCAGGAACAGGACAAAGGAGTCACAAAGCAAATAAAGTCACCCGAGGATAACAGGCTAAGACAAACTAAAAGGAAGAAAACAGCTTGACCTTCAAAAGGCTAATATATTGACAGGCCAACACTACCTGGAAAAGCATTTATTACCAGTTACTCCCAAGTAAGAACCACTATCACTATAAAGAAGGGAGTGCTGTTTGCCGAGCTCCTCTGGAGCCCCAAGATTTGCTCATTCATATCAAGGGACCAAAGCAGTAATTTCAACAGCAAGAACAAGACTCTTCCCCCTCTTCTGGGCACTCCGTTGACAACTTTGCTTCACACATTAAGCTCTTAAAAGGCATGTTCATTCTTTATATTGACATCTAAGCAATATATGTTGGGGTCTTGGTGTGGCACTATAGGAGAAGCACTAGGACAGCAGGATAAGTTTGAACCACAAGGTTGGTGGCTCAAACTTACCAGTCGATCCTCAGAAGCCCTATACGCAGAGCTATGAGTCGATCCTCAGAAGCCCTATACGCAGAGCTATGAGTCGATCCTCAGAAGCCCTATACGCAGAGCTATACGCAAAGCCCATTTGACAGCACTTTAACAACAACAACAAGCAATAAATACAACTAAGACTCCTTGGTGTTATAGTTTGAAGGAAATTGAGCAACATACGCCAAGAATAAGAAAAAAAGAGGTAAAAAGAAATACTAGTAAACAGAATGAATAGTTGTCAAAAGACCAAGAGTTGACATAAGAAAAGGTGCAGAAATCTGAAAACTCAGACAAAGTTCAAGTCAACACAAAACATGCTGAGTTGGTAAGTCCAGTGATAAGTTACGAGGGAAAAATAGCTGATAAAATATAATAGGAACGCTCAGCAAGGGAAAACAATGTTCAAATTAAAGGTTTTTTTTTTTCAAAAGTAGTTCTAGACATTGATGATACAATAACCTCGAGAGGAAAAGAAAATAAAACCCAAAACAACAGCAAAAGCATTATTTTTATGGAATATTAAACTTATTCTATCTTCTTCTGTATTATATTAAACCCAGTTAAATAAACAAGTCCAGTTTAGTAAAGAAACTGATAGATCAATTTGCATAAAAAATTAATCCAGATAAATAAACAAATCAGTAACTTATTCTGGACTCAATCACTTTCATTCTTGTCACTGAGCCTCTAACATAACACTGTAATAGACACTGGGGTTGAAATATGTATAAATGCAGTCTCTGCCCTGCAGAAGTTCACAGTCTACTGAAATTAGGCCAATCTGGAAATAAATAATCACAGATATAGTAAAAGTAGTAATAATTATAGATATATAAGTACCCAAACTAGAAGTTCAGTGTATACTGAATTATGGGTTCATAAGACTCATGCAAAATATGCCTGGGGAATAAGCCTCTCTAGTGGTTGGACAGAATAAGAAAAGAGAAACACCGGCATTAAGGGATCTGAGGAGACTGTATTTTTAGCTACATTTCTGCATTAATACATCTTAGTGAGGAACTTGCCTACTTGTTCTAACAGTATTTACAGTGTGAACAGGGAGAAGAAATAATGAAACAGCAAACTTGACCAGAGGTGATCTAAGGTACCGAGGGTCACTTGAAGGGGGCATCCTAAGTAGTGTCTAGTAACCCAGTTATAGCATTCAGTTCTACAATGCTGTCCAGGATTAGAAGGCCCTCAGAGATCATTTTGATGATGAATGAGAAGTATTGGTCAGTCAGTCACTCAAAGAAGGGATCAGTCTCTAACAAGAATAGAATGTTGGACTTGAAAGGTGTCAGAGACAAAAAGAATCAAATGGATGGTGAGAACTTGAGAGACACTAAGTTAACACTAAGGAGAAAATAAGAAAAGTCATGTCTTCAAGTCTTGAAAAACAAATGGACAAAAGCTTAGCCCATCTGCAAGACACTGACACCAAGTTTGTGTTCCTTCTCTACGTTGAGGGACTGTGTTACAGTGCTGATAGTAACAATCTAAAGAAAAGGTACAAAAATGCGAGTGAATTCTACAACTGTGATGTTGCTAACAGTGGCTATATGAAGAAACTTTGAAATGCAAAATGTTATCATCATGTCAAACCAAACTAAAATCTCAAGACCTGAAGAGCTTTTCAAATGTATTCTTCTGTTTGGAGATTGGAGTTCTTTCCCCAATCTTCACACAACTATTCAGATCATGAGAACCATCACAGTTGCCATCGCCAGCTGTGAGACATCATTTAGCAAGGTAAAATGAATACTTTCGTATTTGACAGCCTCCATGGGCCAAGGCAGTTTCTGTGATCTTGCTTCACCTCATGTAGAAAGAAAAGAAGCTGAAAAAAAAGGAAAATGACTTTAAGTACATCTAACCAAAAATGATTTTGACTGATTTTCTTTAGTGAAAGCAAGGAAGATGTCATTCTAGTTTTCATATAGTGCCATAATGTGTTAAGAAAAAGATAATTGAGCTCAGCTTGCATTTTTGAGATAATATATTAAAGTTATATAACAGATGAGTGTCAGATGTATGGACAGAGGCACAAATTCAGTGCTTATCACAGGAGCTTTCTTCCATAGCTATACCACTGAGATTGACCACCCCAAGAAGAATCCCTAATTTATAGGCAAGGCAGCTGGTAGAGGAAAGGACTTGGCACATTGCTCCAACTCAAGTAATCAAATCACCCTACAAGGCAGGGAATATATAAATTACCCTTTGCTTAGAACCTCAATCACCTGTTGTATCAAATCCAACTGGGGAATATTTAATCAATCTTTAAATCTCTGGCAAAGAAGTCACCTAACAGAGTTCCCAATGGTAAAATCTAGAACAATTTGATCAGAAAAAATAAAGTAGTATTAGGTTAAACCCTAGAATATTAAGTAGAGTATAAACTATATATCCATGAATTAATGATTGAATGAATAAATAGGGAGAAGAAATAAATCTGTAAAGTATTTCAAATCTTTTTTTTTTTTTTTTTGGTTACTTCATCCACAAGAGGGAAGAGCCTAATTCCCTAAGTGTGGACTACACACAGTGCCATCCTTCCAAGAATTCACAGTGAAAGAGGGGGAAAACTGACAAACTCAAATGCAATCAGGTGATCAAGGTCAACATTAACAGTGATAAATTGTGCTGACAGAAAGCACCCTTGATAGGATGTGATGAAAGTGTTTGTTGTCTCCTAAAGCCACTGTCTGATCATAAGAAAAGCAGCCAAGAAATCCCTACTGAGGAACACTCTACGAAGTATTTGACCAGCACTCTTTAAAACAGTCAAGGTCAAAGTCAAGGAAAGTCTGAAAACCCTTCATAGCCAAGAGCAGCCTAAAGACACATGATGACTAAATATACTGTGGTATCCTGGATGGGATCCTGACACACACAAAAGTAGTACATTTTGTAAAAACTAATAGCTTAGTGGTCACGATCAGGCTGCAAACCTTAAGGACAGCAGTTTGAACTACTAGCTACTCCGTGGGATAAAGATGAGGCTTTCTGCTCCCGTAAAGATTTGCAGCCTCGGAAACCCTGTACAGGGTCACTATGGGTCGGAACCGACTCAACAACACATAACAACAACAAGCAATTCTGAGTAAGATGTTACTGTCACCTTATGCTGTCAAATTGACTGACTGCTAGCTGCCCACAGGACCAAAGAGAACTGCTCTGGAGAGTTTCCTAAAGTGTACATCTCTACAAGATCAGATCACCAAGTCTTTGTTTTCTCAGATATTCTGTTAGGATCAAACTAACCACCTTTTGGTGAGCAGTCTAGCACTTGACCAGTGCAACCAGGGGTCCTTGAATAAAGCATGTATGTCAGTAAATCATTGTTATTGTTCAGTGCTGTCGAGTTGGTCCCAACTTACAGTGAACCTGTATAGGGTTTCTAATGGGCCTGGTGGGTTTCAAACACTGACCTTGTGATTAACAGTCTGGTGTTTATCCTACAGTGGATTTACCCACACCAGTACTTCCAGTTAATCATAATATATCAACATTCATCTATTAATTTACTAAATGCACCATACTAATGTAAGATGTTAATTTTTAGACAACTGGGTACAGGATATATGCAAACTCTATGTACCGTATTCACTATTTTCCTGTAAGTCTAATTTGCCTGGGGTGGGAGGGAAGAGAGTGAGAAACCCTTGATAAGCAATGTTTGTTAAGTTATTATTGTTAAGTGTTATCAAGTCAGTTCTGACTCATAGACCCTATAAAAGGTCTCTGAGGAGCAACTGTTGTGTTTGAACCATTGACCTTGTGGTTTA
>NW_006408601.1:12120068-12131132 GCF_000296735.1 Chrysochloris asiatica | reverse complement strand
AGACAACAGTTACGTAACGTGGTTACACAGTTGGTGAGTCACACACAGAGCTGCACTCCCAAGATCCACTATGAGGAAAAACTTGCTGCCCAGCTACAGGAACTGTGGTGAACACACAGCCTCAGATCTGCATCAGCTGAAGAAATGCCTGTCCTGGGGTTGCCTTTTGTAAGGCAGCCTGCATCAAGTGATAGAGCCAGGTAGGGTGTAAAGTTATAGACATTTGAGACCAGTGTGAGACAACTCTTGACATGGGACTACTTGATCCTCTTCTCACTTGCCCAATCCTGCCCTCTACCTTCTTTTTTCAGAGTTGTCGGTCCCCTGATAAACATTTTGTCCCCCAAACTCTATCTCAGCAATGGCTTCCAGAGAATGCAATTAATTGCAGGAAGAATGGACAGAGTCCATGTCAAGGATTCCTTGACTACACTGGGAAGTCCAAAAAGGAGTCTCTGAGAAGGAATTTTTTACAGTTGAATTCTGAAGGAGGAGTAGATCTTAAGAAGAAGAAAACAGGGGAGAGATAAGGTTGCCATCTGAGAATTAAACTCTTACAAACCCCAGACAATAGTTATGATAAGGTATCTGGAGAAATAAATCTAGAGAATGTCTGCAAATGTATGACTGTGGAATTCAGGGACACTGAACACCCCAATCAAGGTGAATCAGGAGTAATTTCAAGGAATGAGAACTGCAATATGATTGTAATTTACTTAGCAGATGGACGCCTAATCAATGGCATTGTACTCTGTTTAGGAGACTGCATCAGAAAGGGGGAAGGGCAGTCTAGGATGAACAAAAAGTAACCAATGAAGCGACATAACTCAACACTGGGTATGCTAATAGTACTTTATTGAGATGTATTTTTAATGATCAGTTGGGGGTTGGGGTAGGGATATTTTGCTTGCTTTGAAAATTCTCTAGTCTAAAATGTTTTATGACACCTCACTTTACAAAAGAACATGTCCGATCTAGTCCCTGTTTAGCCTATTTTTAATGGACTTTACATATAAGGGGGCTTCAAAAAGTTGATGGAAAAATGCAAGTAAAAGATAATAGACTTTTTGAAGTCCCCTTGAATTGGGATAAAGAACTGGACCGCAAGTTCAGTTTGAACCACAAGGTCAGTGAATCAAACTCACCAGTCGCTCCTTGGAAATCCTATACAGGGTTGTCATGAGTTGAAACTGACTCTATGGCACACAACAACTCCTTCATTCTATTGGGAGGAAAAAACAACAAAAACCCCACTCCCATCCAGTTGATTCCAACTCACAGCAACCCTGTATAAGATTTCCCAGGCTGGAAATCTTGACAAGAGCACAACGCCTCAGTGGGTTTGAACTGCTGACCTTAAGTTATCAGTCCTTGTCTATGTTGTTGTTATTGTTGCTATGTACCATCAAATCATTTCCAAGGCATAGCAACCCTGTAAAGGGTTTCAGATGAGCAGCTGGTAAGCTTGAACCAAGGACCTTGCAGTTCAAATCAACTTTGCAGTCCAGTATATTAACCCACAGCACCGCAGCTGGACTCCATCCTTGTCTATAGAAGGCAAGGATAATCGCTTTTACTTTGCAGATGATGAAATCCAGGATCCTTGACTGAAATGACTTATTAAAGAGTCTCTGCTGCTAGGACACAGCACAGGGGTTTGAAGTCTAGTATTGTGGTCCCTGAACTCCTTGTGTAGTGCTGACTGTGAACCACAGGTTCAGTGGTTCAAACCCACAAGCCACACCTCCAAATTCTTACCCATGGTCGCTGAGAGTCGGAAACAACTGGACAATACTTAAGAACAACAGATGCAGTCCCCACCATTTCTGTATCCATTTGCAGTACTGTGATATCTTGCGTATTACTGTAATGCTGAAAGCTATGCAAATACTAGCAAGGTCAACAATGTTGGATAGGTTTCAGCAGATTGTCCAGAGTAAAAAGAACTAGCAAAAAGACATGGCAGTCTACTTGGGGGGGAATTTTTTTTTTTTTGATCCACAAAAGCTTTATAAATTGTAGTGGAAAATTGTTGGATGTAGTGAAAAGAAATATGTTCTGCAGGTCAAAAGGTACTCAACATACAACTGGGAAAGCAGTACCTCTCCAGAGTCAACCTTAATGAACTGAATGGTACAAAGCTTTCAGAAACTTCATTTGATGGTGTTCTCATAAAAAGGAGAAGCAGTAACTGCAAACATCCATTAATAATCAGAAAACGGAACGCACGAAGTATGCATCTAGGAAAATTGTAAGTTGTCAAAAATGAAATGGAACAAATAAAGACAGATATTCTCAGCTAGTGATTCGAAATAAACTGGTACTGGTCATTTTGAATCAGAAATCAAATGGTATACTATGCTGGCAATGAAAAATTAAAGAGGGATGACATCTCATTTATCATCTAAAAGAATATTTCATGATCTAACCAGCTGCTCCTTGAAAACCCTATACAGAGTCTCTATGGGTTGGAATCAACTTGATGGCACTTAACAACAACAACAACAATCCTGAAGTACAACACTGTCAGTGATAGAGTACTATCCATATACTTACAAGACAGACCTGTTAGAAAAACTATTATTCAGATACATGCACCAAACACTAATGTCAAGTAATAAAAAAATAAAGATTTTTGCCAACTTCAGCAGACTAACATAGTAGGAACATGTAACAAAGATGCATTGAAAATGATTAGATAGGAAAGGGAAAGGTGCAAACAAATAAGCATCAGCAGTTGGAAAATATGGCATTAGTGATGAAATCATGCCAGGATTATGTGATAGAATTTTGCAAGAACAACAATCTATTCATTGTAAATACTTATTTTCAAAAACACAGATGGTGGCTATATATATGGACCTTTGCACATGGAAAAAAAGGAATCAAATTGACTACATCTGTGGAAAAAGACGAGAAGCTCAATATGATCAGAGAAAAGATCAATTACAATACAAAATTAATTGCTCAAATGAAAGTTCAACTTGAAGCTGAAGACTATTAAAAGAAGTCCAAGAGTGCCAAAATACAACCTTGAGTTGCTGTTAAGTCCCATGGAGTCAGCTCTGACTCATGGCAACCCTATGGAGGGTTTCCGAGGAGTGGCTAGTGAATTAAAACCATCGAACTTGCAATCCAGAGCATTATCTCACAGTGCCACACCAGGGCTCCTACCTTGAATATATTCTACCTGAAATTAGAAACCATTTCAGTAATAGATCAGGCACAACGAACACTAATGACTGAAGAAGAGATGAGTTGCATGACATCTTCTATATGAAGAAAGCCAAACATCATTTAAAAGACAAGAAAGAAAGCAAAGACAAATAGATGTGAGAAGAGAATCTGAAACTTACTCTTGAAGGTAGACTAGCTAAAGCAAAAGGAAGAGATTAGGAAGTAAGACTTGATTTCAAAGGACAGCATGAAAAGACAAACTAGACTTTAAAAGACAAAAGGGAAGAGAACAAACTCAACATTTCTCAAGAAGAACTGAAGAAAATTTTCAAGTCATGAGTTGCAATATTCAAAATAAATGAACAAGATACTGGAGAATCAAAAGAAAATGGAAGGGTTTCCCAGAGTCACTGTTCCAAGATAAATGGTCAACATTCAGTCATTTCAGGAATCAGCATGTTAGCAATAACCAATGGTTAAAAGAAGAAGCCCATAAGTGGAACAGAGGTAAATAGTGATGTAAGCTCAACTTTAGAACAACAGGACTCTGGGATACAGGGATTGAAGCATGGTTGGAATTGGTAAAAGTGGGGAAATAATGTTAAGATACTTGGCTGTCTTTTGAATCTTGGTTTCCCTTATCTACCACTGTATAATAGACACTTGAGGGGAGAGAAAGGAATAGCCAGAACCATCACCATAGAAAACTTGTAAGTCTGTCTTCAGCCTATAACTCATTGGAATACCTAAAAGGGGGCTAGAACTTGCCCAGTGAAGGAGGCTTTCTGTGGAGCCTCTGAGACTATAGGTGGAATCCTGAACTCCATCCAGAATCTTCTGAGGTGGGAAATTTCTACTTGAAAAGACAAGCAGACCAGTCTGGAGTGGCTAGAATAACAGAAGATACTTCTTGAAAGAAAGATCAGCAGGAAAAAATAAAAAACAATAACAGCAGTCTGACTGACTACTACAAGAACAAGCAAGCTGTTGACCCGGGAGCCATCATGGCAAGTGGTTAGGTCCCCTCAGGGAAACCCCCTTCCCAGACTAAGACTCAAGGGGAATACATGAGTAAGCATGTGGTCTGGCTGGTGACCACGATAAGAGGAAGTAGGGGAAAAACAGCAATGAAGTGTGAGCTAAGCCTGACCACGTTCAATAGACTCCCATAAATCCGGGTTGAAATGTGGTTGCCCAGCAGTATGGCAAGACCTGGGGATTCCTGGGCCCAGAGACAGAGACATGGCCACAGGGGACTAGAGTGGAGAGTGAAGCATCCAGCTGATGTGAAGTGAAGGGAGATGCACAACATCCATACTTGCAGATAGTACCCACTTTACCTAGCTTCAATGGCTGGATGATCAGAACTCATCTAGAAGAAGCAAGAAGAGGGAAAGAAAAGAGAAATCCACTACAACTTGATGAACTTGACCTATACTTATGGATGTAATAGCCCAAAAGAGGGAACAAATCTTTACAGCGAGGATCATTCCCAACCCCTGGGTACACAGGGTTGACAGGGATGGGCAACTTAGATATTGGCTATCCAAAATGGAGGGGTCATGGGGCTACAAAGGCAAGAAGTGACTGGCTTAAAAGCTTTCAAGAGGGAGCCTAGTTCCAGAGGGTACAGGGGAAGGTAGAATCTCTACTGAGTGGTTTCTAATCTGTTGGGACGGGGCTGACCAAAGGAGGTGGAGATAAGCCTCTTGTGGTACAATAGTGAATAATTGCTATCAGGACTGACTGTGAGGGTCCGAAATGTAAAGGTAGATGTTTTGTAACAAAAGGAGGGGAATGGTTGATTTTACAGTCCAGGAGTGGAGGTCCATGGGACCATCAAGTGACTAGAGCAGAGTATGGGACCCTACCAAGAGAAACAGTGACGCCAAAGATGGAAGCAGAGACAATGATGTGGCGAGATGGAGCGGCTGGGGACTCTGGACTCAGGGAGGGAGAGAGCCTGCATGCTGACAGCCAGGGAGCAGGTTTGCGGGGTATACCCTTTGGTTATTTGATGACGCATGCAGGGGATTGTAATCACTGCAATGAAATGAAATACGATAGGATGTATGTAAAGCTGGTATTCTCCCATGTAAATGATCACATAATTCACAACAAAAACTTAAAAAAGAAGTTCAAGGACACTGAATGCATTGGGGAAAAGCAGTGCTCAACAAATACACTGCTACTTAAGAGGTTTTAAGTAAAAGATGCAGTGTTGGAGGTGCTAACTGGCAAATGATAAGAAATTTGGACAACAACTAATTGGTCAATCAACAGGAAGAGATGTATTTGTGACCATTACAAAGAAAGGCGATCCAACAGAACGTGGAAATTAAGCATCAACAGCATTAATATCACACAAGTAAAATGTTGCTGAATGTAATTTAAAAAATGATGGAAGTAGTTCATTGACTGCCAGAAATCCAACCTAGATTCAGAAAAGATTGCAGAATGAGGAATCTGGGCTGACAGCAGAGAATACCAGAAAGATGTTTACCTATGTCTCATTGACTATGCAAAGCATCGGACTGTGTGGATGATAAAAAAATCAGTGACTAACATTGTGAAGAATGATAATGCCAGGACAGTGAAATTGAGCTTTTGCAGAACCTGTACATAAACCAAGACGTAATCATTCAAGCAGAATAAGGGGCTACTACATGGTTTAAGGGAAGTCCTGGTGTGGCACTGTGGGCTAATGCATCAGACAGCAAAATTCCTTGAACTGAAAGGTCAGTGGTTCAAGCTCACCAGCTGTTCCTTGGAAACCGTATACAGGGTCACTATGGGTCGGAATCAACTTGATGGCACTTAACAACAACAACAACAAAGATGGTTTAAGGAGTGCTGGTGTGGTGCTGTGGGTTAATGCACTGGCTTGCAAAGTTGCTTTGAACCGCAAGGTGGGTGGTTGAAGCTCACCAACTGCTCTTTGGAAACTTGATACAGGGTTGCTAGGGGCCAGAATTGACTCGACAGCCTTTAACAACAATAACAACAACATGGTTTAAAAGCTGGAATGGCGTCATCAATAATCCAAGACATTAGGCTATATGAAGAATGTATTAGCAGGATTGGGAAAAAACTCATTAACAACCTCTGATATGCAGATGATACTGAAGAAGATACAAGACTACAGCCTCCAGTATATACAACTCAATATAAAGAAAGAAAGAAAAAAAATCCTCTTGAATGGACCAATAAGCAACATCATCTAAACAAAGAAAAATTTCAAATTGTCAAGGATTTTATATACTTGGATCCACAATCTATTTCCATGGAAGAAGAAGTCAAAAGTCAAACAACATATTGCACTGGGACAATCTGCTGCAAAATATCTCTTTAAACTATTAAAAAGCAAATTTCTAATTCTGAAGATTGCTGCATCAGACCCAAATCATGACATTTTTAATGGCCTCACATGCATGCAAAATAAAGAAAATGATTATGGAAGACACAAATAGAACTGGTACTTCTGAATCATAGTGTTGGCAAGAATATTAAATATGCCATGAGCTGCCAGAAGAACAAACAAATCTGTCTTTGAAGAAGTACAACAAAAATGCTCATTAGATGTAAGGATGGGGAGACTTAATCTCACGTACCATAGGAGCTCTGGTAGCATAGTGGTTAGGAATCAGGCTGCTAATCTCACAGTCAGCAGATCGAAACTACCAGCTGTTACGTGGGAGAAAGATGAGGCTTTCTGCTCCTGTAAAGATTTACAGCCTCAGAAACCCTATACAGGGTGGCTAGGAGTCAGAACCGACTCCACAGCACATTAACAACAACAACAACTATAGACATGGAATCCGATAGAACCAGTCCCTGAAAAATGACATCATGCTTGATACAGTAGATGGTCAGTGAAATTGAGGAAGACCTTCAATGAGATGGAATGACACCGTGGCTGCAACAATAGGCTCAAACACAAGGATGGCACAAGACAAGGTAGTGGGTTTTTCTGTTGTACACAGGGTCTCTATGAGTGGGCACTAACCTGATGGCACCTGACAAGAACAAGCAACATGCTGCAGGCACTGGGGATGATTATTATAATGGCAAAACTAGTGCTCTTCTCTCACATTTGAACCTTATCACAAGCTTTCTGGTAACTCTGGCAATGTTGGACAAGTAGGAAAAGGAGAAGGCACCTGGGGAAAGAAAGCCTCAGCAAACTGAATAGTCACGATACATGAAAGCTAATAAACACTTAATGCAATTATATAAAAGACAGCAATACAAACACATTACTAGGTAAAACATGGAAGTAACTAGAGGAGAAAAAATGAAAGGAACTAAAAATGGTTGCCACAGGAAACAGAGGGAGGGTGCGGGCAGGTAGTAGCTTGCTGATTTTCATCATCAGTTGTGTAGCAGTACATGACTTTACAATATGCAAATAATGTATGTATCTTGATAAAAACTAGAGAGATCAGACTGGTCCTCTACGGTGAAAACCTTCCTCCAGGCACACCCTCATTAAGGAACTTTGAGTAGTCATTCCTCCACTTCAAGGTGAGAATCTCCTGCTCTATCGCAGATAAATGTCTTACTGCCTGACTATAAATTATTGACTTGATATTCTGGATATCATCTACAATCAAATTCTATGCGCATGTCAAATATAAGTCAAATGTAAGAGATGGACCTCTTCTCCACAAAATGGCAAACTCAGATTTCTGAGGCAGCATGATGTAGACCCTGGACATTAATGGTTTCACCAGAGGAAATGGCTCCCTAGGTGTAATCTCCAGATAATCAATCAGGCAGCCCCAGTTCATGAGGCCCTCTGCATCACTGTGAGCCAGGAACTGAAATGATGAGGCATTATGGGGTTGAATGAAGACTTGGGGCCTTCCTTCATCCTTTCTCACCATACTTTGAGGATGTTGAACACAGACGATGTGTGTTTTCATTAAAGAATCCTTGGCACTATGCACCATCTGCTAAAAGAAGACCCACAATTAAAGTTAAAGAAATGAAAGAATGAACAAATAACCCCTAGAGCCACAAGGCTGCTTGGAAGCTGATATGAGAAAATTGAAGGATTAATGCCAGGGTGAAAGCAGACCAGGGGAAATAGTGTTCCAAGGAGTTTACTGGTAGCAGCTGTGAGTCAGAGATGGTCAATTTTGGGACCCATCTTTAAGTATGTGTAATGATTACACCAGTAAATTGAAGTACTATGGTTTTGGAATATACCAAATAAATAACAAGAATATCAAAATATTGAAAAATACTCATTGTCCACGAAGAAAACTGTCACATATATGTTCTACCTGATAAATCTATGTGGATCCTGTCTGAGATTTGATTGCACTTATTAGCATTTTGAAATGTTCATTTTGCACATTGAAAGCAACAGTTACCATACATGTTAAATTCAACTTTCGGTTTCACATGTCCAAGGTTAGTGAGTTGTTAGATAAGTTGTTGATAGGTGCTTTCGAGTCAGTTCTAATAGAGACCGTATACACAACAAAATGAAACACTGCCTGGTCCTGGCACCATCTTCACAATCCGTGCTACATTTGAGCCCATTATTGCTGCCACTGAGTCAATCCACTTCACTGGGTGTCTTTTTCTTTTTCACAAATCCTCCATTTTATCAAGCATGATGTTCTTCTCTATGAACTATTCCCTCCTGATAACATAATCAAAGTGTGAGAGATGAAAAAGCGCCATCGTAGTTTCCAAGAAACATTTTGGTTGTCTGCACTTCTCCCAAGACAGATTTCTTAGCTCTTCTGACAGTCCCTGGTACTTTTAATATTCTTCATCAACACCATCAATTCAAATGCAAGTTAGCATGGACAAGTTGTTGTTACATAACCTCAAGTCAGTTTCAACTTGTAGTGACCCTGTTGAGGGCTTCTGGTACTTTAAATCTTTTTGAGAACACAAAACCTCATCTTTTCCAGAGGATGATGAGCTGGAACCACAGACTTTGTGGTTCGCAGTGCAGTGTTTTATCCTAACGAGCCACTATGCTCCCGATGTACAAGTTAGTATAATACAATAAAAACAAAGTTATTACTGTCATAAACTCACAAAATCAAGTCTACCTGTCTCAGATTCTGTTCTGAAATATATGTGGGGATGAATATGGCAGTCATTCTAACCAACTCAATCTGTATGCTGAGCAAAGAATCCAGAATAGTGAAATATATTAAGAATGTGGCATCAGGATTGGGAGAAAGACTCATTAACAATCTGCAATATGGACATAACACAACCTTACTTTCTGAAATTAAAGAAGATTTGAAGCACTTCTTGATGAAGATCATAGACAACAGCCTTCCATATGGATCACACCTCAACATAAAGAAAACCAAAAGTCTTCACAACTGGACTAATGAGCAACATCATGCTAAACAGAGAACACACTGAAGTTGTCAAGGAATTTCATGGTACTTCAATATACAGTCAACAACCATGGAAACAGCAGTTAAGAAATAAAACAATGTTATTTCATAGGGTCAATCTATGGCAAAAGACCTCTTTAAAGTATTCAAAAGCAAAGATGTTACATTAAGTAACTACAGTGCCTAACCATAGCTATGGTATTTTCAATCACTTCACATGCATGTAAAAGCTGACAATGAATAAGGACGGTCAGAAAGAATCTATACCTTTGAATCATGGTGTTGGCAAAGAATACTGAATATAATATGGATGCCAGAAGAACAAATGAATCTACCTTGCAAGAAGTACTGCCAGAATGCTCCTAAAGTAAAGATGGCAAGATGTCATCTGAAACATATTAGACCTGTCTTTAGGAGGGACGAGTCCCAGGAGAAGGATGTCATGTTTGGTAAAGCAGTGTTTGGCAAAAAAGAAGACACTCAACAAAATGGCTACAAACAACGGGCTCCAACATAGTAACTCTTGTAAGGATGGCACAGTACCGGGCAGTGTTTTATTCTGTTGTATGTAAGGTTGCTATGAGTCTGAACCTATTCCATGGACTCTAACAACAACTTTTTCCTTCTAAATAGTTCTCTTCTCCCTTCTGTTCACAGCTTTTCTGATTATATCCTACCCATATTTTTCATTCATTCATTTATTCAATACTTTTCAACTCCTACTATGTAACAGGCTCTATGAATCAAAAAAATGCTATAATATATTCCTGGCCTCTAGGATCTAACAGTCTAGATGCCCTATATCAGAAAGAAATTTAAAGTATTCAGACATTTCAAAAATATTACCTTTGAAATTAGAATTATATAGACAAATTTTCTGGATAATTCAATGAAACAATGAATATTGAATCATTCTACTAAATGATTAGCATTCACCTAATTTCCATAATAGAAACACTTTAAGATGCAACTGTATTTTCAAATCAAGGTATTGTCAGCGAAGTTGATTAAATAACTGCACATATATAACAACACACAGGCAATGTTTGAAGTTTTAAATCATGTGATCTAATCTCAAAATATTTGGGGATTCAGGTCTATAATTGTTGTTGTCAAGTTGGAACTGACTCATAGCGACCCCATGCACAGGAGAACAAAACAATGTCTGATCCTGAGCCAACCTTACTACCGCCACAACACTTGACACCATCAATGATGCCACTTGGCCAATCCATCTCATTGGGGTCTTCATCATTTTCTCTGACCCTCCATCTTACCCAGCATGACATCCTTTTCCAGCGACTATTCCCTCCTGACAATATGTCCAAAGTATGAGAGACGAAGTTTAGCCATCTTGGCCTCCAAGGAGCACTCTGGCTGCACTTCTTCCAAAACAGAACTATTGGTTCTTTTGGCAATCCATGGCACTTTTAGTATTCTCCTCCAATACCACAATTCAAAGGCATCAATTCTTCTATGATCTTCCTTATTCACTGTCCAGCTTTAGCAACCA
>NW_006408601.1:12107904-12117972 GCF_000296735.1 Chrysochloris asiatica | reverse complement strand
ATTTCAGATTGAAGAAGTTGGTAGAATTCTTCTATTTCATCTTCACTGGTCCTAGTGGTTGGTGCATAATTTTGACTAATAGTGGTATTAACTGGGCTTCCCTGCAGGCACATGGACATTATCCTATCACTTACACCATTGTACCTCATGACTGATCTGGATATGTTCTTTTTGACGATGAACGCAACACCATTCCTTTCCAATTTGTCTTTCCCTGCATAGTAAACCATGTGGTTGTCAGATTCAAAATGGCCAATACCAGCCCATTTCAGTTCACTAATGCCTAAGATATCGATGTTGATGCGTTCCATTTCATTTTTGACAACTTCCAATTTTTTCAGATTCATACTTTGTATATTCCATGTTCTGATTTTCAATGGATGTTTACAGCTGTTTCTCTTCATTTTGAGTTGTGGCCCATCAGCAAATGAAGGTTCTGCGCGCTTTTCTCCCCCGAGCTTAAGTCTATTCACTACATCATGGTCAACTCTACTTTGAGGAGGCATTTTTTTTCCCAGTTGCATTCTGAGTGCCTGCCCACCTTCCGGTCCTGTATCTGACAGTGTTTCTCTGCTATTCATAGAGTTTTCAGTGACTAGTGATTCATAAGTAGTTCATCACTCTTTCTTCATAGTCTTTGTCTGGAAGCTCATCGGCAGAGCCCTCAGAATCTTAGTAACTCAATCCATCACAGCACGACAGACAGACGAGTGGTGGCAGTTTGGTTTTATGACGATAATATCACTTTAAATTTCGATGTCAATTTTGATACAATCCTGATATAATCAAGATACAATCAAGATGTTCTCTCCTGATACTATCAATCCAGATACAATCAAGCTATTCTCTCCCAAGATGGTGGCTCTGGAAACAGCTGAGATATATATAATTGAGATAGGGCAGGTGAGAATAGTTCAGTGGACGCTGGTGAGTTCTAGATCTTTCATTAAGGAATTTTAAGCAAGTTACTGAACATCTCTGAGCATATATTCTCTAAGCATCTATTTCCCCTACAATGAAATAGGAATTCTGGTGTGGCACTGAACTGATAACCTCAAGGACTTGACTGCTTACCCCAAGGTCAGTAGTTCAAACCCACCAGTTGCTGCTTGGAAACTCTACACAGGATCACTGTGAGTTGGAAACAACTCCACAGCATTAATAACAACTTAACAAAATGGGAAGGTTGCCATGCTATGCATCATGAAATCTGAAGGCTTTTTGCCTGTAAATGACTCCAGTCAGGAAGAACCAAATTCTACCTTGTGCCTGGGGTTAAGTGTTCAAATATAACTTTTTCTTGATTACCTCATGCACCTCTGACAGCTGAACTGCCAGGTTTAGAAACAGTGTATTTAAAGTGGGCTTTGGGCCACTTCCCTCACAGGAACATTGCTAGACATACTGATTAATGCCTGCCTGGCTGTGATCTCATATCCTGAGAACTTCAGACGCTGTGAAGTGCAATAATCCCCCTTGCCTCAGGCCCAGCACGCCTATGTGATGCATGGCTGCTGCCCTCCATCATGGTTGAGGGCAGAGATGCCTTTGTTCTCTATGCCCTTTGTGAAGACAGAACTTTGGAAACTCATCATGGGGTCAGTGATTTCCCTCACCTGGGTTTGTCTTTGTCTTACGTTTACTTTTGTTGAAGATGTAATAAAGATTCTGTGTAATATTTATATCTTTGAAGATGGAGGTCTCTTTTCTCACCTATATCAGCTTGTTGTTGTTGTTGTTGGTTATGTGCTGTTGAGTCAGTTCTAAGCCATAGATAGCGAACCTGTATAGCATTTCCAAGGAGCAGCTGATTGGTTTGAATCTCTGATCTTGTGGTTAACAGTCCAGTGCTCATCCTATGGCATCACATAGTGCTGTGGATTAGACACTGAGTTGCTAACCACATGGTCAGCAGTTCAAAACCACCAGCTGCTCCCTGGGACAAAGATGAAGCTGCCTACTCCTGTAAAGATTTTCAGTCTCAGAAACCATATAATGGGTTGCTATGAGTCAGAATTGACTCAATGCAGTGAATTGGATGGTTTCATACACAAATACACACACCTAAGTGGGCTTTAAAAAGTTCATGGAGAAATTTCAGAATCTTTTCATTCAATTTTTCCATGAATGTTTAGAAGCTCACTTGTATATATAAACATCCATAAACAACACAGATGTATAGTATCAGAAAAGATCTGAGATACTAGCCCATGCCCTTACAATGAAAGGGGGTGATAAAATTCCTCATTGTGAAATAACTGCACAGAACTTACAATTACAAAGGAATGTGAGTGTGCTTGTGTCCCTTCCACACAAAAGCAACACTGAGTTCCCAAGATGATAGAATGTGACCGCGCTGTTCCTAACAAAACAGATATCTGATAGGGGAAAGAGAATGCCAGTGAGGAAGGCTACCAGGGGTGTAAAATCTGCATGCCAAAAATACTCCAAAGAAGGTAACCACATTTACAACAGACAACAGCCCCAGGCTAGCAATAACTTTTATCCCAATCATTTCTGCAGTTTTTCACCCCATATCTGATATATGTACACACTAGTTGTGAATTCCCCAATCTTATCAATATGCCACATGTTATTGCGTCTTGTGGGGGTAATAAGACACTAAAAACTGCTATTTGTAACAAGTTTAAAGGCTCTAGTAATTTCAGAAGTTCCTTCCCACTCCTATTCCAACTCTTCCACCATTCTTCTGTCAGTGTATCGAACTATGGTGGCTTCCATGTTTCTTTAATGAAGGAGGCTATCCCACCACCATATTTTAAATACCAGTAATAAGGTCACCCATGGTACACAGGTTTCAGGGAAGCTTCCAGACTGACAAAGATGAGGAAGGAGGACCTGGAAATCTAATTCTGAAAAAACTGGCCAGTAAAGACTTTATTAGTAACAGCAGAACATTATCTGATATGGTGCAGGAAAATGATCAACTCAAATTGGTGGTGATGGTAGTGGGGAGCCGTGGAGTTGGTTCTGATTCATAGTGACCCTGTATAGGGTTTCCAAGGCTATCAATCTCTACCGGAGCAGAACGACTAATCTTTCTCTTGAGGAACAGCTGGTAGTTTTGAACTGCTGACCTTGAGGTTATCAGCCTGATTCATAATCACTACACTACCAGAACTCCTTAAACTCAGGCTAGACACACTCAAAATGCAACTGGGAAGCAGCATCCTTTCAAAGTAGAGTCAACTTTAATGACCAGGATGAAGTAAAACTTTGGGAATCTTTATTTGCTGATATGGCACAACTCAAAGCTATTAATCAGAGAGTACAATGTACAAAATATGAATCTAGGAAAATTCCAAGCCTTCAAAAATTAAATGGAGCGGGTAAGAATCCAAGATGGTGAGCTAAGCAAGTATACTACTGAGATGGTCTACAATAAAGACCAGAGAAACCATGTGCAAAAGATGCAAATGGCAATACTGGAACCCTGAGGTTCAAAGGAAAGTCTGAAAAAGTAGATTAAATACTGATTAGAAAATGAAACTGAACAAAAACAGTGAACACGTACATAGGAAGTGATGAATTGCCAACTGGCCTGGAATATTGATGCCATTTTGATTTGAGGCAGGAGCCTAATAACCGACTCCACTTGCCAAGGGTTGCACCACCATGTACAATGGTATCGGATGAGTGGAGAGGGAGATATGATCTCCCTTTTACCACATACAACCTCCTGGTCACCAACACCCACTCAGTGGCTATCTGAGCCTCCTTCCAATGTACCTTCCCAATTGTATTCAGTCTTGCCCACCTCCCCTGTCTTGATCACACCTCCTTCTAGTGCCCCCAAGTGTGTGTGTTCCACAGCATATGGCAACATGAGCTCACACTTCAGACAGCTGTAAGTGGAGCTTGCACAAGTGAGGTGCTACTTAATTTTTCCTTGATTTGTTCTTTTTTTTTTTAACCTTGTTTCTACCACCTTTCCCCACTCTACGAATTTTCTCTTTTTGTTTTATTTTCCCTTCCTTTTCTTTTCCCCATCAGATGGGAGTCAGTACCTGTACCAGCCTGACGAGCCACACCTGCATGTTTAGCAGCTAGTCCTTGCACTGGTGCTGTTCTCAGTTTTTCTTTTTTTTTTCTTGTTCTTTCTCTATTTTCATTCTTTCTTACTTCCTCCAGTCTCCCTCACTTTTATTTTTCTATTATTTTCTTCTTCCCAGGAACTCTACCCAGCCATACCTACACACTTCTCTCCAACCTACTTAGCAAGTACTACCACCTTCCCACAGTACCACTGGATCAGTGACAGATTGTACCCAGAAAGAGATAATGCACTGGAAGGGCAAAGAAGTAGAACTTATTCAATGGAAGGCAAAAACAACTGAAACTGTAAATAAATCTCTTATGATTAATCTGTTAGATAAACAATCAGAAAAATGAATGAAAAAAATCTGAGAATTATGTAGGATACCATCAAGAGAATTAACACATGTGATCACAATTCCGTAACAGAAAGAGATTTTTAAAAACAAAGTATTGACAAAGTACTGTTGGGAAGAAAACTTCCCTAGATCATTAAGAGATGAGAAGAAAACATTCAAAAAGCTGAACAAACTCCAAACAACATAAACCCTGAAAGAAAATCACCAAAACATCTTAATTAAACTTTCCAAAACCAAAAATAAAAAAGAATCCAGAAAGCAGCTCAGAAAAAAAAAAAAGAAAGAAAAGTTACCTACCAAGAGACCCAATAGGAGTAAGGTTGGATTTCTCAGAAGAAATCATGCAGGAAAGACGACAATAGGATGACATACATAAAACCTTTAAAGATAGATAATCATAGATTGGCATTTCTAAAGGGGTATCTTCGAGACTAAGTAACAATGGCAAGCAGGAACTTCAGATTCAGATATAAGACATCATCACCTGGAAATTAACACACATTCGTTAGCGTATAAAAACTTGTTCAAAAGACAACAAAACTGCAAATAAGAAACCAGAGATGCCAATTTGTTAATAATGACAATTACAGAATTAAAAAGGAAATAAATGGTACAGTTTCATAACTTCAAAACGGAGGCGGAGTCAAGAAAATAGCAAGATGCAACACACAGTTTCAAATTTGGGAAGATAATAATAAATTACAGAGTAAGCTCAAAGAAAATTCATAAAAATTCACTCCAAAAGAAAAGAAAAAACTGAACATTCAGTAAACAATAAAACAAGATAAATGATAAAATCCATAAACAAAATGAACTGGGCACAGAAAAATATATGAAAAAAGAAACCATCGACACCACATACCAAAAAGAAAAAATCAAAGCCAAATGATGGCAGTAACTTCATACCTATAAGGTATTATGCTAAATGTAAATGGATTAAATAAACTAGCCATGGGACAAACAATAGTACAATGGGTAAGAAAATATGACTTAATAATACTCAACCTACAAGTGATACACCTTATATACAAAGATAAAAATAATCTAAAATTTGAAGAAAATGAAAAAACACTTATAAAGCAAATAGAAGCCAAAATGGAACAGAGTGCCAATATGAATTCTGTTAAAATAGAAACTAAGTCAAGGACCAGCAAAGTGGACATAGAACATTATGTAATGAATTAAAATCAAACAAGAGAACATGACTATAATAAATGAATACATACCCAATGAAAGACCTTTAAAATACATAAATTTTAAAACACTGGAATATTATAAAACATCTTCTCAGATCACAACAATATCAAATTGGAAATCAACAAAAGGAGGATCATAAGGGAAAACTCAAATACATTGAAACTGAATAATATCTGGCTTAGAAATTTATAAATAGAAGAAATGAAAAGGGAAATAAAAAAATTCCTCAAATCAAATGAGAATAAAAATACAACATACTGAAATATTTGGGATACAGTGCTTATAGACATATCAAAATCAAGACTTTGACACATCTCCAACAATTATAAAAGAGTACAGAAAAAAAAAAAAGGGTCAACCATGTCTAAACCTAATTTTCTATTGAGTCGATTCTGACTCATAACAACCATTTATAGTCTGTAAATCTGAGGTTGTCAATCTTATAGGAGCACTAAACCTCATCTTTCTCCCACAAAGTAGCCGTGGTTTTGAACTGCTAACTTGAGGTTAGCAGATATAAAAATTTGGTAAATCCTGGTATAGCGCTGTGGGTTAATGCACAGTATTGCAAAGTCAGTTTGAACCATAAAGTCGGTAGTTCAAGCTCACCAGCTGCTCCTTGGCAACCCTATACAGGGTCACTATGGATGGGAACCAACCTGAAGGCACTTAACAACAACAACATATTTCCAGCAGCTCTCTCTACTCCACACTGAACTCAGACACTCAGAATTATGGCGTTTATTAGGAAGCAAACAAACAGATTGCAATACAGGATCAGAAGATGTTCAGGGAACAGTTATTCCAGTCATACCAGCCTCTCCTCAGCTGTGCCCACAGGCAGGCCTCTCTCTGCTTGCTTAATGTCACATAGTTCATTTTGAACTGCTAATAATTGTACACAGGACGCACTACTCCACCACAAGACTCAGTATGGAGGCACTCAGGTCTGATGGCATTCCATGAGTCAACAAACGTTGCTTCTCCAGTTAAGTGGCCTACTTTGCAAGTAAGTCTCCTGCCCAAAGTAACTCAGCTATACTCGATCTATGCACCAGAATGAAAACAAAGCATACCAAAATATTTGGGATACAACGCTCAGAGACACATTAAGAAAGAAGAATCAAAATCAAGACCTGATTAACACGACATCCACTGCTTTGTATCACGCTCTGGTTCTTGGTTCTGCTGTTGTTGCTCCTCTGCCACTTGTCCAGTACCACAGCTTTCTATTACTGAGTCCAGGAAGTTCAATGTACCAAAAATCTCTGGGTCCAATGGATGTTATCCCCTCCTGGCTCTGTCTATCCTTGATAAGAGATGATTCCCCTCCTGCTTCTGAGATGGCTCATTTTATACCCATGCTACACTGTCAAGTTTCTTCAATTACAATCAACTCTATTGGCATCCACAGCTGAATCAAGTCATTCTATCACTATCTTCTCCCACCTTCCTACCCAGACTTATAAGGAAAAGAGTCATTTGCTGGGAGTTCCAAGAGTATGACTAAGGAGCTCTGGTAGCATAGTGGTTACAAATGAAGCTGCAAACCATAAAGTGAGCAGTTTGATGAGGCTTTCTGTTCCTGTAAAGATTTATAGCCTCAGAAACCCTGTACAGGGTCGCTATGAGTCGGAATCGACTCCATGGCACATAACCACCAGCACAAAAGTAAGACTATAAGAAGCATATTAAATAAATTATCTATACCATAGCTCTGGTAGCATAGTGGTTACGAATCGGGCTGCAAACCGCAAGGTCAGCAGTTCAAAACTACCAGCTGTTCCATGGGAGAAAGATAAGGCTTTCTTCTTCTGTAAAGACTTATAGCCTCAGAAATCCTGTATAGGGTCACTGTGAGTCGGAACTTACTCCATGTCACATAACCATCATCATACCATAGCAGTCCACTGCTTATCCCACAATGCCAGCAGGGCTCCTCTGTGGTCACCAGAAGAATAGAAATGTTAAAGATTAGAGCAGAAATAAATGAAATAGGAAATCAAGAAGTTGGTTCTCTGAAAAGACAAATAAAACTGACAAACCACTGACCATTTTAACACAGGAAAAGGAGAGATTCAAACAGCATGAATCAGAAATGAAATAGGTGGCATCATACCAGAACAAACTAAAATAAAAATGATAATAGAATACTATGTTGAATTGTACTACATCTAATTTGAAAATGTAGAAGATATGGACAGAAATGCACTAACCAAAGTAACACAATTTGAGGTGAAAAATTTGAATAGAATCATCACAAAAGAAGAAATTGAACAAATAAATTTTAAACTCCCAAACCAAAACCTCAGGCCAAACAACTTCACTGGCAAATTTTGACCAAATATGAGGAGCTGACAGTAACTGTACTCAAACCATTCCAGAACATAGAAAATGATGAATACTCCCAAACTCATTCTATGCAAGAAGGATGGCTCACCATTAGAAAAATCAATCAACATTGTCCACCACAAATTTTTAATTTTTTTTAAAAATAAAAGAACCACATGATCATGGCAAAAGATGCAAAAAGGGCATGTGACAAAATCCAACATCAATTCCTGATAAAAATGCTCAGAAAAATAGGAATAGAAGGGAAATTCCTCAACATAATTATGGGCATATACATAAAACCAAATTCCAACATTATCCTCAAGGGAGAAAGACTGAAAATACTCCTTTTGTGAATGCAAATCAAACCAGAATGCCTTTGAATACTCCATTGTTGTGAAATGCTGTTGAGTCATTTTCAACTCACAGGGAACTTTGGTAGGGTTTCCAAGGAGCAGCTGGTGAGTTTGCACTGCTGACCTTGCGGTTAAAACTGACTGTTCAGTCCAGTGCTTATCCTACAGCAATATACCCTGACAATAACAGCAATGACCAAATAAACAGAAAATAACAAACTCTGGCAAGGGTGTTGGGTAATTGGAACTCTCATACACAAATGATGGTATTGCAAAATGGTACAACCACTGTGGAAAACATTATGACACTTCCTTAAAAAGCTAGAAACAGAGATAACATATGATCCAGCAATCCCACTACTAGGTATATATCCTGGAAAAATAAGAACTATTACAGAAATGGATATATGTACAACCATATTCAGTGCAGCATTATTTACAATAGTGAAAAAAAAAAAAGAAATTGGCAACAACCTAAGTGCCCATCAATGGATGAACAGATAAAGAAACTATATGGTACATGCACATAATGGAACACTATGCAAGGTTAAAGAAGAATATTGAACCTGGGAAACATCTCACAACACGGGTAAACCCAAAAGATATTACGCTGAATGAAATATGTCAATAACAAAAGGATCAATATTGTATGACACAACTTTTACAAATTGTCCAGATAAGGTTTATTCACAGAAATAGAAACATTCTCTGTTGGTTGCCAGAGATGGCAGTAACTAGATAGTAGACATGTATCCGAGAAAGGCAATATAATAAGGGGTAGATCACTGCAACATGATCAAGGCAAAGGAAGATACTGGGAGACATGCAAGAATACAAGATCACAGTGGTAAACACTATTACATACACAATAATGCAATAACAAAAACACTAAGCAATAATTTTTGAGTGGATATATAAATAGATATGTAAACTTAACAAATATAGGGTGGTGTATGGAAGTACACAAACCAGCAAATAAAAGTTTGTCAAAGGATACTAAAGAGAACAAAAGCGCCCATGAAAAACATGCTCCTCAGAACAATTAACCTGAGACCAAAAAGGCAGCATTTGCTCCAAAACAGTTTAGAATACAAGAAAGTTCAGGAAAGAGGGGCAAAAGGAACCAAGAAACCAGGAAGGAAGTACGAAAGGTGATGTCACATGGAGGGTATAGTGACAAACAAAAAAATGTATATAAATTGCTAGATGAGAAAGTAATTTACTCTATACATTTTCATCCAAACCACAATAAAATTGTTGGGGAAAAAAAAAAAAGTCTGCCTCAGGGAGAATGAATTGCCAAATGTAACTGACACCATTCATATCCAGGTCTGTCCAAGTTCAAAGCCTACCTTATGGCCACACTGTTCCATTAATGTCAGATGAGTTGTTCCTAATACTGTGAAAAACTGTTAGCCAAAAGTAAGTCCATCCTATGGGAAAACAATTAGGCATGTGTGAATGGGCTAAGTGGGACAGAGGTAAAGAATGATGTATACACAACCTTGTAACTACAGGGCTCTGTGATACAGAGATTGAGACATGGTTGGAATGGGGAAACGGGGGGAATAATGTTAAGATGATTGGCTGTCTTTTGAACCTTGGTATTCCTTGCATTATCATATAAAATAGACACTGGAGGGGGAGAGAAAGGAATAGTCAGAAACAATACCATAGAAAGCTTGTAAGTCTGTCTTCTGCCTATAACTGATTGGAATACCTAAAATGGGGTTACAACGTGCCCAGTGAAGGAGGCTTCCTGTGGAGCC
>NW_006408601.1:12104654-12106724 GCF_000296735.1 Chrysochloris asiatica | reverse complement strand
AAAAAAAAAAAAAAAGTAAGTCCATCCTAGTGACAGCTACTACTTTGGTTTTTATCTTAAAATCATCCATCACTGTTAAGTTTGCCTCTGCAAGTTAAAGTCATTTGAAATGTGATGATTCCAGCAAGGGTGCATAGACAATATTAAAAATGAAATGCCATTGTGAGTTAATGAAACATTGGAAAAATTTTAACCTCAGGGCTGAAAAACTGTGCTGTTAATGCCAGTGCTCATACACAAAACCTTTATCAAGGAAAGGAGAGATTGAAAATGTACCTTACCCATTCATAAAGACAAGGACCAAAAGGCAACAAAATGCCAGTGATCAGGCAGTAACACCTCTCTGCTGTGAGGTGGGCTCCAAATATCACCAGTCTGATCACCCATCAATCTTCCTTTCCAGCAAAATCCCTGCTCGAGTTGAGTTCAACAGGCACTGTGGTACGGAGAATTACTTGAGCTGGCTCTTCTGGCTATAGTCTTTGCTGTTGTTGTTGTTGTTAAGTGCCGTCGAGTCAATTCTGACCCATAGCGACCCTGTATAGGGTTTTCAAGGAGCAGCTGGTGAGCTTGAACCACCAACCTTGCAGTTCAAATGGCTTTGTAGTCTGACACATTAGCCCACAGCGTAGTATTTGTAACTCCCACCAAATGACTGGACGGACACATGGGAAAGTGGTACAGAATGCCAAAGTGGGGACTGGTAGTTCTTTTCATCCTGCTGGGTATAGAATGAGCCATTTCAGAATCAGGAAGTGGGTAATTTCAGTACCATAAGGGAACAAGAGCCACAAGTAGAGAATGCCCTTTGGACCCTGAGATCCCTACATACTGAATTACCTCAATCTAGGAGACAGGGACCTATGACACAGAGAGACAGCACAGAGAGACAGCACAGAGAGACCTATGACACAGAGTGTCAAAGAAGTAGCAGCAGAAGAAACAAGAACACAAGACAGAGGTGGGCTTCACAACTCACCGAGCAAGTAAAGCTAAGTGTATCTGAACAGGAGACCCATTTGAGGATGGGGAGCCTCCAGAAACTTAATAGGATTTGCTGACTAACTGAATTACAGCTGACGATAATGGTGATGTGGAATGCCCTTTAGACACAAAAAACTTTGCCCAGGTGGACACCAAGGGTACGTGTGACTCAGAGTCTGAGGACTAGAGAAAGACGAGCAAGTGGGAACAACTGAGATGAGGCTGTCCTAAATAAAAAACTTTATCGTGAACATTTCTCATCCTGAACTGGAAGCTGTTAATTTTCAGAATACGCCCCATAATCAGGAGAAGGGTTGGCATGACCACTGCAATGAATTATCAAATCCAGCAGAGAAGCAGAGTGCCATGGGAAGGGACAATGGTGTCAGAATTGGTAAAGAAGGTTGGAGTATAGAGGCATGCCTAACGTCAGCCTCTCAGGAATCGGCTTTCGGTTGATGTTCAATTTGAGTCTTCTTCTCATGTGTGAAGTCAGAGGAGGTCAAGTGTGGCCCCATGCCATTCTTATAGCTCCAGTATGGTGAATGCAACATGAGACAAAACCACACTCAATTTGTGAAGACCTTCAATTCCCAAAACCAGCCTCTGGAAATCTATGGCATTACCTAGTTTATAAGCACAGCAAAAAAAAAAAAAATGCAATTGGCCAGAATACTCTGGAAACAATGGAATTTAAATTTAACATGAGGATTAAATGAGAAGTAGGGAGTAAACCTTGGTACAAATCTTAATATGTAAAATCTTTTACAAAAGATGTTTTTACAAGACTCCTAAGTTTCAGCAAATATCATAAATTGAAATAAAAATTCATTTAATATTATTATTATTCAAAAAACAAGCTCTCACTTTCTAGGCTGTCACTAAAAAAATTACATGAAATTAGATTTGGTATATTCTGATTCCAAGGCACACCATAGATAAGTTTTGGATGAATGGTGTACTAATTAAATTTCTGATATGAACTGGTTTTCTCAACAATTGCTTCCAATAAGAAGATGTGGGGTTGGGATGGGGGAAGCAGGGAACTAAGTGAGAGGTTCATTAAGAGAGCTTTGGTTGATCAGA
>NW_006408601.1:12081155-12100089 GCF_000296735.1 Chrysochloris asiatica | reverse complement strand
ATTAATAATAATGAGAAACAACTGCAAACATCCATTAAAAATCAGAACATAGAATGTCCTATGAATCTAGGAAAATTTGAAGTTGTAAAAAATGAAATGGAGTACATAAAGATTGATATCCTAGGAATTACTGGATGAAATGCACAAGTATTGGCCATTTTGAATCTGAGAATTAAAGTGATTTGCTATGCGAGGAATGACAAATTCACAGGAATGGTGTAACATTCATCATCAAAAACATTTCAAGATCAAAGTAGAAATTCAACGATATCTGTGATAGGAAAATGTTCATATGCCTACAAGGAAGACTAGTTACTAATACTGTTATTCAAATGTACATACCAATGACTAAAGCTAGTGATGATGAGCTAAGGTTGATGGTTCAAACACACCAGCTGTTCCTCAGAAACATATACCGGACTGCTATTAGTCAAAACTGACTTGAAGCATGTAACAACAACAACCAACTTCTTCATTCTGAAATTGATGAACCATGCAATCAAGATATGTTGACAATTACTAGTGATTGGAATGCAAAGATTGGAATCAAAGAGGAAGAGTCTGTCATTAGAAAATATGGCACTAGTGATAGAAACAATCCTGGAGTTCACATGATGAAATTTTGCAAGAACAATGACTTATATATTGCAAATACTTTTTATTTAAAGAAGTATTAAAACAACAAGAAAGGTGATTACATACATGGCTCTCATCAGATGGAATGCATAGGAATCAAATTACAACTGTGGGAAGAGCACATAGAAAAGCTCACTATCATCAACCAAAACAAGGCCCGGAGCCTATTACATAACAATCAATTGCTTATAGGCAAGTTCAGACTGAAGCTGAAGAAAATTTAAATAAACTCTCAATAGCTAAAATATGACTCTGAATATATTCTAACTGAATCTAGAGGCCATCTCAAGTACAGATTGGATGCAGTAGACACTAATGACGGAAAACCAGAAGAGCTGTTGGATGGAATCAAGAACATCATACCGGAAGAAAACAAAAGGTCATTAAAAAAACAGGAAATAAAGAAAAGACAAAAATGAATGTCAGAAGAGACTTTGAAATTTATTCTCCAGTGTAGAGATGCTAAAGCAAATGTAAGAAATTAGAAAGTAAAAGAACTGACAAAAAAAATTACAAAGGAAAGTTCGAAAAGACAAAGAAAAAATATTAAAATGAAATGTGCAAAGACCTGAAGTTAGAAAACCAAAAGCGAAGAATACACAGCATTTCTTAAGCTGAAAGAACTGAAGAAAAAAAGTAAAGCCTCAGCTGGCAATATTCCCGAATGATGCAGAAAGTATCAAAAGAAGATGGAAGGAATACAAAGAGTCACTGTACCTAAAAGAAATGGTCAATGTTCAACCATTCATTACAAGAGGTGTTGGATGGTCAACTACCAACAGTAGTGAAGAAAGAAGTCCAAGTAGCACTGATGGTATAGGCAAAAAAACAAGGCTCTGAGAATTAATGGGATATAAGTTGAAATATTTCTAAACACTGATATAGCACTGGAAGTGCTCTATGCCAAGAAATTTGAAATACAGCTACCTGGACAACTGATTGAAAGAGATCCTTATTTGTGCCCATTCCAAAGAGAGGTGACCCAAAAGAATATGGAAATCATCGAACATTATCAGTAGTATCACATGCAAATAAATGTGACTGAAGACAATTCAAAAATGACTGTAAAAGTACATCAACAGGGAACTGACAGAAACTCAAGCTAAATTCAGAAGAGGATATGGAACTAGGGATATCAATTCTGATATCACATGTTTCTTGGCTGAAACCAAAAAATACCACAATTATGTTTACCTGTGCTTTCTTGACCACATAACAGCTTTTGACTATATGAATCATGACAGGCTATAGATAACACTAAGAAAAATGGGTATTCCAATGCACATGATTGTGCTCATGACAAATCTGTACATAAACCAAGAGGTAGTTATTTAAAAAGAATAAGGGGATACTGAATGATTTTACATCAGGAAATATGTACTCCAGTGTTTTATTATTATTTTTTTTTACCCTATTTACTCAATCAGTATGCTGAACAAACAATTCAAGAAGTTGGATCATATGAAGAAGAGCATGGCATCAGGACTGATGGAAGACTCATTGACAACCTGCTATATGCAGATTATACAACCTTGCTTGCTGAATGTAAAGAGGACTTTTAAAAAATTACTGGTGAAGATCAAAGATCACAGTCTTCAGTATGGATTGCACTTCAATGTAAAGAAAACAAAACCCCACAACTGGATCAATAAATAACCTCATGTTAACTAGAGAAAAGACTGCATTTGTGAAAAACTTCATGATCTACAATCCACACTGATGGAAAAAGCAGTCAAGAAATCAAATGACACACTGTATCAGGCAGATTTGCTCCACAAGACTTCTTTAAAGTGTTCAAGAGTAAAGGTATCAGAGATGATTAAAGTGTGTCTGACCCAGGCCATGGTATTTCCAATAACCTCATATGCAAGTGAAAGTTGCATAGTGACTAAGGATGATCATAGAAGAAATAATGCATTTGAATTACGGTGTTGAAGAAAAATATTAAAAGTACCATGAACTGTCAGAAGGACCAATCTGTGTTGGTAGAAGTATAGACAGCATGCTCCTTAGAAGCCACAATGACCAGACTTTGGGTCTCATACTTGGGACATATTATCAGGAGGGACCAGTCTCTGAAGAAGGACAGTATGTTTGGTAAAATGGAATGCCAGTGAAAAGTGGAAGATCCCCAACAAGATGAACTGGCCCAATGGCAGCAGCAATGGGCTCAAGCTTAACCAGAACTGTGAGGATCGTGTGAGATTGGGCAGGGTTTGGGTCTGTTGCATACAGGGTCACTATGAGTCAGAGCCAACTCCAAGGTACCTAACAACCTAACCAGTATTGATATATTTTTAAAGAACATTATAACACAAAAAAAGTAAAGGATGGTGCTTTATCTTAAATTCAGCATTATAAAAAACTCACTTAACAATCTTATTTTTCTCATCTCACCATGGACCTATAAAATTTATCAAACTGGCACCAATCCATCCTGGTATTTGGAAACCTCCATGGACAGGTGAGGTCATGTGGTTCGGAGGCAGCATACCTGGGTTGGAATCTCAGTGTTCCGAATTAAATAACACGAGCTCTGGTAGCGTAGTGGTTACGAATCGGGCTGCGAACCTTAAGGTCAGCGGTTCGAAACTACCAGCTGCTCTGTGGGAGAAAGATGAGGCTTTCTACTCCCGTAAGGATTTACACCCTCGGAAACCCTGTACAGGGTCGCTATGGGTCGGAACCGACTCGACGGCACTTAACAACAACAACAACAAACAACACTAGCTCCTTTGAGCCTATGCCTTCCTAGAAAAATGAGGATAGCAATACCTGCTGCAAATGGTTGAAACAAATGCTTCCAGATGTTCATGGAAAAGGTCATTGGCCTTTAATTCCATTCTTCAACAAATTGTTGGAAGCCCTCTCATATTAGTATAAAGTAAGGAAAGAAATACATTGTTTAATTGAAAAATTGATATAGTCAGATACACTGCTAAATATATCACATAAACATATCCAGTCATTCTAAATTAATTACATTGTCTTATCCATTATTTTTAATAAATATTTATTGTACAACTATTAGACACTAGGTATTTCCAATGTCTACAAGGCCTTTAAGATATAGAGATGAAAATCACCTATCCCCTGCCACTGCTAGCACCGCTGGGAAGAAAGACACAGACATGAGTAACTAAACTTCATTGTCACATGTCCTGTAATGGGGATTATAAAATGTAGTGGGAAGACAGATGAGGAAATGACCTGCAAGTAGGCTCACACAGTGCAATCAAGGATAGATATGTGTAAGTTTTCTAAGCAAAAAGTTAAAGAAGGAATTCTAGGAAATTAGGAATAATACAAAGGGTGCTCATGTTGTTGCTGTTGTTAAGCACCGTTGAGTCGGTTCCGACCCATAGCGACCCTGTATAGAGTTTCCAATGAGTGACTGGTGAGCTTGAACCACCGACGTTGTAGTTCAAAATGTTTTTCAGTCTGGTGCATTAACTCACAGCACCATACCTGTACTCCAAAGGATGCTCATAGACCCTCCATATTTCTCTCATCTATCACTTCAAAAGTAACTGAAAGATATATTCTTCTGTATTTAACCAGTACCTGGTTTTTAACCAGTACTCTCACCATACTTGAAGTGCTGCTGTAGTGCTATAGGATAAGCACTGGACTGCTATCTGCAAGGTCGGCAGTTTAAACCTACCATTTGCTCCTCAGAAACACTATACAGGGTAGCTATGAGCCAGAACCACCTAGACAGCATTCAACAACTCTTCATACTTATTCAATTTATATGCTGAGCAAGCCATCCAAGAAGCTGAACTATATGAAATAGAATGCAGCATCAGGATTGAAGGAAGTCTCATCAATAACCTATGGTGTGCAGATGATATAATTTATTAAAAGCCAAGAGGACTTAAAGCACTTACTGAAGATCAAAGAATACAGACTTCACTATGGATTATAACTCAGTGCAAAAAAAGCAAAAAGTTTTACAACTAGAAGAATAAACAACATCATGATAAACAGAGAAAAGATGGAAGTTATTAAGGATTTCATTTTACTTGCATTCATAATCAAAGCTCATTGAAACAGCAGTCAGGAAATCCAACAACATAGTGCACTGGGCAAATCTTTGAGAAAAACCTCTTTAAAATATCAAACAACAATGATGTCACATAGAGGACTAAGTTGTGTCTGACCCAAACCATGCTATTTTCAATTGCCTCATATACATGTGAAAGTTGAGCAATAAATAATGAAGAAACTGATGCCTCTGAATTATTGTGCTGGTGAGGAATATAGAATACACCATGAGCTGGCAAAAGAGCAAAAAGAAAATCTGTCTTGGAAGAAGTAAAGCCAGAATGTTCATTAAAAGTAAGAATGGTGAGACTGTCTCACATATTCTGGACATGTTATCAGGAAAGATCAATTTCTGGGTAAGAATGTCATGCTTGGTAGAGTGTCAGTTAAAAAGAGAAAGATCTTCAGCGAGATGGATTGCAGTGGCTGCAACAATTGGCTCAAACATTCTAACTGTGAACAAGGTACAGGATCGGGCGGTGTTGTGTTCTGTAGTACACAGTTATTATGAATCATAGCTAACTCAACAGTACCTAACAAGAACAACTCACTAAAGAGTCTCAGCCAACAAAGCTTAGGAGAATCTACATTTAATCATTTATTTAAAATGCAGAAGGTAATCTGGCATTAGTCCTTGGGGCTTCTTACTAGAAGTAGAAACCCTCAGACCTGAGAATCCTAGATGCAACCAAAGGACACAATCTTATTTAGCATCCTGGTGCAAAGATTGCTGGTCTGTGCACTAATATAGGACTAAACAGAGCAAAGAGTAAAGAACACAACACTGAGTAGTTTCAACTTGTTAATTTATAGCATTCATGACCTTGGGCAAGTCACTTTCCTCTAGACTCTCAGCCATAAAATAGTTGTTGTTGTTGTTAAGTGCCATCAAGTTGGTTCCGACCCATAATGACCCTGAACAGGGTTTCCAAAGTTGTAAATCTTTATGGGAGCAGAAAGCTTCATCTTTCTCCCGTGGAGCAGCCGGTAGTTTTGAACTGCTGACCTTAAGGTTCACAGCCCATTCGTAACCACTACTAGATAATCTGTAGTGTTCCTGCCAACTTCAACATTCTAGGCTGTCCAACACACAAGACTAATGTGACCTTAAAGAGTATACTGGGTTAATAGTGCCCCCTCCAAAGATATGTCCATGTCCTATTTCCTGGAACCTTGAATATGGTCTATTTGGAAAAATAACCTCTGCATTTGTAGGTAAATTAAAGATTTTGAGATGAGATCATCCTGGATTATTGGGGAACTCTAAATTCAATGGGAATCTCCTTATAAAAGACACAGAGGAGAGAGAGTGCAAAGCGTCATTTGAGATCAAAGGCAGAGACAGGAGTTAGGCAGCCACAAAAACCAAGGAATATCTGGAACACTAAAAGCTGGAAGAGCAAGGAAGAATCACTTCTAGATCTTTCAGGGAATCATGGCCCTCCCTGATTTCAGACTTTTGGCCTCCAGATCTGTAAAGAACAAATTTCTGATGTTTTAAGCACCCAATTTATAGTAATTTGTTATAGGAGATGTGAAAACAAATACAAGAGAAATGACATTTTATAGCCATTATATTGTTTATGTTGTTTGGGCTCGTTTTTGCATGTGTATCTTAATGAAAGGGCAGCCGGCCCATTAAATGCTTCCCCACTCTGTCAAAGAACTAGAGATCTATCACTAAAGCCAAAGAAAAGAAAAACACACTCTTTTAAGAGAAGCAGTCGTGATTTATAGAAAAAACATAAAAACTGTGAGCCAATCAGGGACCACATGTAAATCACTTCATTCACAATGTCTAGCACAAAACCTGGACCTTAGAAGATACTAGGCAAATGCATGTTCAATTAATTATCAGCCAGTTTAATGACAGTAAATTATATATTTTATATTCATTCTATTAGTGCTTGAAAATTACAATCATGCTTTTAAAGATTTGTATAACGCTTAATAACAGAGGAAATTGGGAGGATTAGGAAAAAATGCTTAGCATTGAAGTTTACTCCTAGTATAACCAAAGGTTGCAGAAAGAGAATCCATCATGAGTAGTATTAGCAAAAGATACTGTGGGGATGTAAGCTCAGCACTGGACTGGTAACAAAAAGGTCAACTGTTCAAACCCACCAGCTGCTCCTCAGAAACCTTATTCAGGGTCACTGAGTTGGAACCAACTCGACAGCAATTAACAACAACAGGTAGAAACAGGATTGGTAACAGAGCAAGTTTAAGGGTATGGTGCCTCACCATGATGATGAATGTTTTTCATTGGCTAAAAACTCCAGACTAGCAAGCACTCTCATCTAAACAGTTCCTACTTCTTCATATGGTATGCCTCACATTTCAGGGGGAGCAGAGGAGGGGATTGTTGGGAGAAGGCAGGTTTAGTTAGGGCAGGAGCACATAGATATTCCAGGTAAGAAACTCCCCGAGAAAGTGTAGCTAACTCTTGTTCTGCAGCATCCTATCACTGTACAATTACTAGAATTAGAAGCTTTCTGATAAAACCGAATGGATGAAGCTGTATAGGGGTGCTATGAGTCCGAATTGACTAGACTACAATGAATTGGGTTTTGTTTGGATCCAGACAAGCAGGGAGCCTTTCCAATCCACATAGCTCTGCCCTCACCATTTCCTAGTCACTGCTAGGGATAGATGTTTATCAAAAAGCAGAATTGTCACAGTACTAAATATTTAAAAGAGACTTTTCTTTTGCTCATTAAGTAATGTAGGCCATTGCTATAGAATATCCTTCCTCAGTCTTCATATATCCTAGTGTAGAGTCTTTCACAGTACTGATAGGTACTGTGGATTCTCCTCCTAAATGTCAGCTCCAGTAATGCTGAGTTGTCTGAGAAGTGTATGGAGAGGCACTTTGCCATGCCTGCTGCCATGGAGGAGCTCAGCTATTCAGTCATGAAAAGTACAGCTGGACAACTGTCACCTGTGGCAGAAATGTTGGGATCCATGATAGCAGTGTGAGACCTAAGACCATACTGTTCCTGGCCAGCCCCTAACCAAAGACCAAGTACAGCGAAGTTTCAAAGACCTGGTCAACAAGGGATTCCCCTAACAGACAATCTGTATTCAGGAGCTTCTCATGTATTGGCCAAGACTAAGTAAGCTCTACATGTAGTCTGAGGTCCTCCTACTCAAGTCTTCTTTCCAAACGGCTTCATTTTTCACAGGTGTCCTCCATGCCCAACGAACCATTTCACTTCTATCTCTGTAAGAGCACATTTTCCAGAGGACACCACACTACATACCACGGACATGATTCCTGTGCAAGTACACGTCTTTTCAACCTCAGTCCCTTCACCTGCTGCCACGGAGCTGCTTTAGCCAGCTCACACTTTTAGGATTTGCAAGGTGTAAGTAAGACACCAATCCACTGTATTACCCTGGCTCCAGAAAACACACAAGTTATTTAAGGGCTATCCTGATGCTCTCAGTGGTGGTGGTGGCTATGTGCTGTTCTGACTCATAGCGACCCTATAAAGGGTTTCCGAGGCTGTAAATCTGTACGGGGACAGAACGCCTCATCTTTCTCCCGCAGAACAGCTGGTAGTTTCGAACTGCTGACATTGCAGTTCATAGCCTACCAGAGCTCCTTGATTCTCTTAGTAGGCTTACTAAAAGGTGAGAATCTTTCTCTTCCCTTCCCAATGGTGAGAAGAGTTTAACAAATCTGTGCAAAGAAATTCTCTCTCCAGCTGTCAATTCCTCTCCAATCTCTCCGACATCTTTTATAGAATGAAATGGGTGATAGAGAGTTCTTAGGCACCATCTTTACAAGTACTGCTAAAGTGGTTCAGCACCCCACTTTAGAATGAGGGAGCTGTTAACACCTATTGTTCTGCTTAATACCCATGAGCCTCCACCAGTGGCATCAAATAATCCTGTTATCCTATGGCATAAAGAACATTAACTCAAGAAATAATAACTACCAAAAAGCTCTCCTTCTGTCCTAGCATTGTTGTTGTTGTTGTTAAGTACCGTGGAGTCGATTCCAACTCATAGTGACCCTGTACAGGGTTTCCAAGGCTGTAAATCTTTACGGGAGCAGAATGCCTCCTCTTTCTCCCGCGGAACCGCTGGGAGTTTCGAACTGCTGACCTTTAGGTTAGCAACCCGATTCCTAACCACTATGCTACCAGATCTGTCCTAGCATATAGTAAAGCAATTTCCCAGGTCTGTGGAAATAAATTGGAGATACCACTATAGTCTTTTGTTTTCAAGAAGATTGAAAGAACTTCAAAGTTACTAAGAGCTGGCTTTGACTTTCTAGGATTTTTGCTTGTTTTATTTTTATTTTTCCCGTAAAGTAGATATGGTCATAACTGAGGAGAAAGAGTACTGGAATTCTAGCACATCGGGGAATGTGTGCTAAAGATCAACAGCCAACAACAACTCTGAGATTCTTTAAGAACTTCTGAGTGTCTTTCAAATATTAAAATATGATGTGGAAAACTTGGTTATTCAAGAGGTACTCTAAGATCGGTTGTTGATATTGTTAAGCGCTGTCAGGTTGGTTCTGACTCATAGCGAACCTACACAGGGTTTCCGAGGAGTGGCTAGTAAGTTTGAATTGATGACATTGCAGTTCAAACCAACCTGTGGTCAAGTGCTTATCCTATAGCACCACACCAGGACACCTTATATAGGTTAGACTCAAATATTTTAGAATCATCCTGAGCTTTAGCACACCTCAGTGATGTAGGAAACTAGATTAGAGTTCCTATTCAAGGTCAAACAACTAATAGTATCAGTCAATTAGTACAGCTTTTCAAGGCCAGATCCTCAACTTCCTCTGTGACTTAGTCAATGCCAATACCTTTTGTCCAACTCCATTTATTTGCCCTTTGGGGATCTGAGGGACATCATCCATCAACACAGTAATTTAAACATTCCTTCCACTCACAGACTCACAAAAAGCCTTCATCTGACCTTTCAAGTAATCAAATATAATTAGCAAACACACTCTGGAGTATTGATGTCCTTCACAGAGCAGGTGGCAGATTAAAATCTAAAACTTTGATACCATAATGAACCAAAATAACAACAGAAGTCAACACATTTGAAAAGCTGAAATGCATTTCCAACCAAGTAACTTAAAAGTAAAATTTAAAAAATCACATGTTCTTTAAAATTGGGGCTCTGGAAATTTACAAGTAGCTGAAAGTGGACTTTTGATGAGGTTTTCAAATTTTTATTCAATCAGGTTTTGTAGAGAAAAGAATAAGCTGGCTTTGACTTATCCAAAGGAGACAAACTTGTAAGCAATGTGATATTTTAAAACTCATCTATTTTCAATGCCACCAATATTGCTGGATTTTTATTGCTATTGTTGTTGTTGTTAAGTGCTGTCGAGTTGGTTCAAACCCATAGTGACCCCGTACAGGGTTTCCAAAGAGTGGCTGGTGAGCCTGAACCACAAACCCTGCAGTTCTGAGTTTGCAGTCTGCACATTAACCTACAGCGCCACACCAACATAATCAAGCCACAGGGCAGTGAATGGGGTTGGTGTGCACTTTTTCAGAGAATAATTTCAATGGCTGCTCTTTGCTATTGTTGTGTTAACTACCATAAAGTCCATTTTCCATACCATAGTCACCCTATGTACAACATACTAAAACCCCACCTGGTACTGAGCCAGCCTCACAACTGCTGCTGCCACTGTGCCAATGCATTTGATTGGAGGGGCCTTCCTCTTTTTTTATGACTCGCTACCAAGCATAATATCCTTCTCCAGGCACTGAACCCTCCTGATAACATGCCCAAAGTATAAAACACAAAGTCCGTCCATCTTGGCTTCTAAGGAGCATTCTAGTTGTACCTCTTCCAACACAGATATGTTTGTTCTTCTGGAGGTTCATGGCATTTTCTATACTCTTCTCCAACACAATAGCTCAAATGCCTCAATCCTACTACAGTCTTTCTTACTCACTGATCTACTTTCACATGTATACAGGCTATTAAAAATACCATGGCTTGGGTTATGGGCACTTTAGTCCTCAAAATGACATCTTGGCTCTTGAATGCTTTCAAGAGGTCTTGCGCCACAGATTTGTCCCATGCAATACATTTTTAACTGCTGCTTCCATTAGTGTTGTTGATGGATTCAAGCAAATGCAGTCTTTGACATATTCAGTCTTTCCTCAATTTAACATGATGTTATTTATTGATGCAATAGTGAGGATTTTTCTTTTCTTTACATTGAGGTACAACCAATACAGAAGGTTGTGCCTTCATCAGTATTTTAAGTTCTCTTTGCTCTTAGCAAATAAGATTATATCATCTGCATATCAAAGGTTGTTAATGAGTTTTCTACCAATCCAATTGTCACCTTTTTCTTCATATAATCCAGCATCTCAGATTATTTGCTCAGCATACAGATGGAAAAAGGAATGTGTAAGAATATAACTCTAATGCACAGCTTCCCTGATTTTAAACCATTCAGTGTCCCCTTGTTCTGTTCAAATGACTGACTCTTAGTCTATGTACAGGTTCCTCATGAGCACAATTAAATGTTCTGGAATACTCATTCTCCACAATGCTGTCCATAGCTTGTCATGATCTGCACAGTCAAAAGACTTTGTATAGTCAATAAAGCACAGGTAAACCGTCATTCTCTGCTTTCAGCCAAGTTCTACCTGATATTAGCCATGATGTCCCTCATTCCACATCCTCATCTGAATCTGGCTTGAGCCTCTGTCAGTTTCCTGTCAATGTACTATTGTTGTCTTTTTAAAATTATCTTTAGCAAACTTTTACTTGCATGTGATATTGACGAGATTGTGCTATGATTTCTACATTCTGCTGGGTCACCTCTCTTTGTAACAGGCACAGATATAGATCTCTTCTGATTAGTTGGCCAGGTAGCTGTCTTCCAAATTTCTTGGCATAGATGAGTGAGTGCCTAGTGCCATATCAGTTTGTTGGAAGATTTCTATTTCTATTCCATCAGCTCCTAGAGCCTTGCTTTTTTTTCAGTATCTTTAGTGCACACTGGACTTTTTTCCTTCAGTACCATTGCCTCTTGATCATATGCTACCTCTTGAAATGGCTGAACATTATTCATTTCTCTTTGGTACAGTGATTATATATTCCCTTCATCTTTTTTGATGCTTACTGCATCATTAAATAGTTTGCAGAAAAAAATCCTTTAGTATTGCAAGTAGAGGTTTTAATTTTTTCCTCAGTTCCTTCAACCTGAGAAATACTGAGCATGTCTTTACCTTTTGGTTTTCTAACTCCAGGTTTTTGCACATTTTGTAATAATATTTGGCATTGTCTTATCAAGCTGCCCTTTGAAATTTTCTGTGCAGCTCTTTTATCTCCTCATTTCTTCTTTTGACTAGCATCTCTACACTGGAAAGGAAGTTTCAGAGTGTCTTCTGACATTCATTTTGGTCTTTTCTGTCTTCCTTTTCTTCTTAATGATGTTTTGCTTTCTTCTTGTATGATGTCATCTGACAACTCCTCTAGTTTTAGTCATTAGTATTCAATGCATTAAATTTGTCCTTGAGACGATCTCTAAATTCAGGTGGGATGTGCTGAGGGTCATATTTTGGCGCTCAGGGATTTGTTTTAATTTTCTTCAGCCTCAGCCTTAACTTGCATATGAGCAAATGATGGATTGTTCTACAGTCTGCCCCTGGCCTTGTTTGGGCTGATGATCTGGGGGGTTTCCACCATGTCTTTCCACACATGTAGTCATTTGGATTTCTGTGGATCCCATGTGGTGAAACCTACAAGTATAATTGTCTTTAGCTTCCATAAGAGCCTGAACACTTTGTCTTAGAATTTAAAATGCCATGCAACCAATATAATTCAAACTGAGGCATTACTTTTTACTATGGGAAGACTGAGGGACCAGTTGACTGTCTTGGGTCACATGTGTTGTCAGCACTAAAGAGAGGAAGACAACAAATATCAGGCACCAGACAGAGTTCTGGCAGTATTCAAAAAATTAGCATTATGGTAGTTAAAAGTTTTATGTCCACTTGCCTGGGTCTGAATTCTCAGTGGTTTGGAAGTTAAGATGTAGTAAACCCCATGTAGAGATCAAATATAATGCAATCACACCATGATGTGATTTATGTGATAAGCCTTGATATGATATAATTACTTCCATTTTGTAAATCTTCACTTCCAAGATGTTAATGAGATCAGATGCAATCTACAGGATTAGGCTGAATCTTGAGTAAATCTCTTTAAGACATACAAGGAAAGAAAAATGAGCTAAGCTCAGCAGTACCCACTATCAACAAGTAAGAAGATATGGGAGTAGAATTCATACTCTGAATCTGGAACCCGAGAACTGGACCAAAGGAATGTTGCTGCCAAGATACGTGGCAAACTCCATGGAATGATAGGTCTATAGATGCCGAAAAGACACAAGGACTTTTTGTCAGAGATGGCACTTTGAATTTGGACTTGTAGCCCCCCAAATTGTATGAGAATAAGTCTGTATTTATTGAAGCCATTCACCAGTGGCTTTTGTTATAGCAGCACTAGATAACTAACTATCTAGTTAGAAGAAAAGCAAAGCTATAGACAGACTGAAGTTAGGATGAAATAATAACATCAAGTCAGAGTCTAAAGGCATCCAAATTTTTAGAAAAAGCCAAGAGTGATGGACAAAGAAAGCAAATTATAGGAATTAAAGCACCAAGCAGCAGATTGCAGTGTATGTTGAGTGTATAGTGTTTCACCATGCCATGGTTTCAGCCAGTTTTGCAGGTACAGCATCCCACCCCTGGGATGTGAAACAGTGGTGATTCAATGGGAGAATTTTCACCTAACATGCAGGACGCCCAGATTGGTTTTCCAGCCAATACACCTTACCCACAATCATTATCCACCAGTCAATGGAGACTTGCATGTTGCTATGATGCTGGAAAGGTTTCAGTAGAGAATGTAGACTAGGACAGACTAGGAAAAAAGCCTAGAGACCTACAAAGAATCAGCCAATGAAAGTCCTATGAGTCACAACAGTCTGATCTGCAGCCAATCACTGGAGTGGTGAAGGACTAGGCAGTGTTTTGTTCCTTTGTGCAGGATTCATGGGCCCACCATTAAGTAAGGGCCAGCTTGATGGCAGTAAACACCAACAAATTACCTTGGAGAGCAGATATGGCATGGAATGTGAAATATTACAAACCACCATAAATACCCAACTTAGGCACCAAGAGACTTATAAGCTTGAGTCTAGTCTAATGTGCAATGGCACTCTGGGGGTGGTGGTGGTTATATGCCATGGAGTCAGTTCCAACATACAGCAATGCTATATAGGGTTCCAAGGCTGCAAATCTTTATGGGAGCAGAAAGCTTCATCTTTCTCTCACAAAGTAGCTAGTAAATTCGAATTGCTGACTTTGCAGGTAGTAGTCCAACTTTTAAACCATTATACTACCAGAGGGATTCCTTCTGTTATTAAGAGCCATTGAGTCATTTATAACTCACAGCAATCCTGTATAGGGTTTCCGCAGCTTTAAATCTTCGAAGGAGCATAAAGCCTTGTACCACAGACCTTGTGATTTGCAGCCCAGGGCTTATCATACTCTTGCTTAACCTGATCTGCCAAACTGCATTTATCCCTTGGCAAGGGATGGTAGAAATCAGTCTTTGTATGGTTCCTATTGAAAAATGGATACTTCATTTTAAGATAAGCTGAGTTCACAGACAGAGGGAAGAGTTTCATAAAAGAAAGCTAAGAAGATAGGCAATTTTCATCATTGTTGGCATTATATAGACTGAAATTAATCCGATGTCCTACAGAGGCACATACGAATGGCAATTTTCAGGCACACTCATTAGACTGCTGAGTTCATAATGCTGACCATCGGGAGTATGGAAGACAGTCCAAGTTTTCCTCCTGGTCAAAATTATTGACCCAACCAAAGTTGTTAAATTAGTGGCTGCTTCAGCTCAATAGTTCACAAGATGCATTATGTGCTGAGGTGCTTACACACCTAGGAAAGAAGATTAATTTAGGTAATAACAGGGCAGAAGGAACAGAAAGATAGTGGGAGGTAATATGTGAGGTGCTTAATAAAAATTGTCCTCGGCCTCATTGTGAAAAAATAATAATAATAAACAGAGCAAAAAATGCATTCTTACAAAAAAAGAAAGTCAGAATCCATAACGAAATTTAGCTATGGCTAAAAGAAAATGGGAAACATTTTTTTTAAAAAATCTTATCTAGACTAAGCCACTTAAATGCAAGTTGGCTGCATTCGCAAGGCAACACAGCCTATAAAGCAAGCACTGGAAAGGAGGAGACTTTCTCTTATGCAGACATGGCTATGTTCAGAAAACAGTCCATGTAAATTGAACAATGAAAAATAAATAAATAAATAAATAAATATCTAAACAAAGATATGAGGGTTTACTTACTTAGCATTCCTATAAAACATTTAAAAATTATTTTTCAAAATTACAGGGCAAAGAAAAAAAAAAAACTATGATTCTGCCAATGGGGGGAAAAAACAGTTTACATTTTGTGTTGCTTTCTGGCTTTGTCATAAGTGCAAATGAATTTTAAAAATGTAGTTTTTATTTTAGAATAATTTCAAATTCACCAGAAATTTGCAGAGACAGACCCCCAAAACTCCTTTCCTCTAATGTTAACATCATATATTGCTATAGTGCATTGGTCAAAACTCAGAAACCAGCGTTGGTATATTACTATCAACTATAATTCATACTTTATTTGTATTTCACTATTTTTATATGAATGCCTTTTTTTTTTTTTCTGTTTCAGGATCCCGTCCAATGTATCACATTGTATTTAGCACCATTCACTCTCATTTTACTCCTAACTATTTATTGTGAATTGGGTGAAGGTTCAGAGAGCAAGCCAGTTTTCCATTCAATAATTCATACACATTTTGCTTCATGTCACTGATTGCAATCCCCACAATATGATATTCCTCATCCCAATTCCTCCTTGTGTTTCTGTTTACATCCCTCCTTCTTTCCTGACCCCAGCCTTCCAAACACTGTACCTAGGCAAATGCTGCCCTTGTCATCTCGAATGGTTGATTCTTCTAAGGACTAATGTGAGTCCTTAGACTATGTATCTCCCTAATCTTGTTAAGTGCCTCGGTTGTGGCTCATAGTGACCCTACAAAGGGTGTCAAGGAATGGCTGGTGAGTTTGAATCGCCACCAACCTTGCAGTTCAAACTGACCTGTCATCAGGTACTTATCCTAAAGCACACATTATTGTTTGGTTGAAACGTTCAGTCCTAGGCCTGAAGAATGACTAAGGCCATAGTTTTCTGGGTCCCACTGTCTCTATCTGACTAATAAGCCGGGTCTTTTTAATGATTTTGAGTTTTTTCCCATATTGAGTTTTTTCCATTTTCCTCAGCAAAGACTGATTTGGAATCTGACCCCAGTGTTTCGTTCCCTAAGGCTTCTGGTGATGCCCAAGAGCTAATCTCCTTATGTCTTATTCATACTCCTAGTATGGTGAAAGGGAACTTGTAATCTGAAATCCAAAGCAGTCATCGCCTTTCACTATTTCATTAAATTTCAAATCAGGAAAATACCGTTGGACCCATTTAGTTATTATTATTGCTGTTGCTGTTAAGTGCCATCAAGTTAGTTCTGACTGATAGTTGGTTTCCAAGGAACAGCTCGTAACTTTGAACTGCCAACCTTGTAGTTCAAAGCAACCTTGTTGTCCAATGAATTATCCTGCAGTGCCACACATTCGTAGATGGATATTTGTGAAATACTCCTTGATGTGATTTACTTCTAGATAATCTACCTATTTGTATGGTGGTGTTTTTCCTTCCTCATAGAGTCTCTCATTAAAAATAAGAAATTTAGGTCCAAAAAATGGCAAGCTATGCCTGAGGGATAGAGAGAGTAAAAGAGAACATGGGGTAGGGGAAAGGAGAATATGATGTAGAAAAAATCCTATTAGATATCAAGAGTCCCTGTGAGGCACTGTAGGATAAGCACTGGACTTCTAATTACAGGGTTTGAGGTTTACATCCACCAGCTTCTCATCAGAAAGCCTATATACATAGACTTGTTATGACTGGGAAATGATTCAATGACACAAAATGACAACAGAAATTAAGAAGAAGTCTTTCCAATGGGAGGTAGGAAAAGAGAGGTTCAGGGAGGAGACAAGAAACAAGAACATGCTAAGGACCAACTACCCACAGCTCTTTAGGTCTTTAGGAGTGGGAGGCATCAATAAGATATTTTTCTAACCATAGCAGGATTGCAGAGAAAGATAAAGTAACAAAGGATTTGCTGCAGAATTGGCTGTTTGGAAATCCAAGAGAACTTTTTACAGGGTGCTCCCCTGGCATTGAACAGAAATGGTGGTATAGCATCAATAATGCATAGAGAGGACCAATAGTTATCTAGAGTGTACGTATGCAAAGAAAGGGATTCAGATTTTCTAGGTCACAAAAGTGAGATGCAGTATGAACTGGAAGCAAAGGAGCCCAAGGTGAACTTCCCAAGCATGTACGCAAATAGCAACTAAAATCAGGTGTCAAAAAATCAGTCACCCCAATGATAGCTAAGGTGGGAGAGATCAGTCCTTCAGGAAATGGAAAGATTCCCTAGAAACATGTACCACGTATGGAAAAGTCCACCAGGATACAGCAAGGTCACAGCCCACATGCCAAGACCACATAAAATGAAAACTGCCTCACCCAAAGGATGGTAAGAGAGAATCAGCACCAAGAATACTGCTCAGGATAGACATCATGGACCATCTGTCAGAAGGAACCTAAATATCTTCTTGACATGAATAGAAAGATCCGAGGGGTCTGAGAGCTGCAAGGGAGATTTAACTTTTTTTTTTTTTTTTAAGTTTTTATTGTGAAATGAGTGAAAGTTTGCATAAGAGACCAGTTTTTCATTCAACAATTCATACACATTTTGTTTCATGTCATTGATTGCAATCCCAACAATGTAATATCACTTATTCCACTTCTTCCCTTTGTTTTCTGTTTCTATTCTTCATTTGTTTCTTACCCTTCTAAACTTCGTCCTTTGAGACATGGTGCCCTTTTTATCTCAAATGAGTGATTATTCTATTGTGTGCATACCACCATAGTGCTATTGTTCCCCTTATAAACCTGTTTATTGTTTGACTGAAAACTGAGTGATGAGGGTGAGTTCATTTCCAGACCTGAAGGGTGACTAAAGACCATAGTCTCAGGAGATCCAACAGCCTCTATCCAACCAATATGCCTGGCTTTCTGTGATTTAGAGATCTGTTCCACGTTTTTTCTCACTATATCCAGGAACTTAATGTTATTCTTTTTAGAGCAGTTGGCAGTGGTAGCCAGGCACCATCTAATTCTTCTGCTCTCTGGGTTGTGGAAACTGATAAATCTGGTGAATTTAGGGTGGGATTTAACTACTCAGGACTAGGTGAAGCAGGTAGGCTATGGTCACTTTTAATTGCTATATGGGTACAAAGCAGAATTTTCAAGCAGTTGTGTATAAGAACTTTAAATTTGAATAGAAAAAAACAGCTCCTGAAAATTCTAGGGAGCACTGTTTCACTATGACACACATGTGATCCCAGAAGTCAGAAAGTCAGAATCAACTCAATAGCAACTGGTTTAGATGAGACTGAGTTCATCTGAATAAAAGACTTCAACTAGAGAACCAAGGATCTCTAGCTGGGAACATCTGCAGACCTTTTTTTTTTTTTTTAAATTAACACTGGTGGTGGTGGTTAGGTGCCGTGGAGTCAGTTCTAACTCATAGCAACCCTGTACAGGGTTTCTGAGGCCGTAAATCTTTACGGGAGCAAAAAGCCTCATCATTCTCTTGTGGAACAGCTGACCTTGTGGTTTGCAGCCTGATCCAAAAACACTACACTACCAGAGCTCCTTAAATGAAGACTAGGACATGGAAATAAGATGAGATAGCAGAAGTTAAATGATTATACAGTGAGTTCTCACTGGACTGCCAACCACAAGATCAGAGGTTTGGGCCTGCAAGCCACTCTGCAATGAAAGATAAGGTTTTCTGCTCCCTGGAAGATTTAAATGGTCGTTATGAGTTGCAACAGACTCAGTGACACTTAACAACAACAACACTGAGTTATAGAGAAATGGTTTCAACCCTGGTACTTGAAGGTGGTACTGCGAGATTATGCCCTGGGCTGCAAGATAAATTTGAACCGCAAAGTCAGTGGTTCAAACTCACCAGTCGCTCCTCGGAAACCTTATACAGGGTCATTATAAGTCAGAAAAAAAAAA
>NW_006408601.1:12064479-12081055 GCF_000296735.1 Chrysochloris asiatica | reverse complement strand
AAAATTTTCATAATTTTCTTTTATTAGTAGTATCCCTTATACAGGGTCATTATAAGTCAGAAAAAAAAAAAACAAAAACATGTTTCTATTCCTCTGTTCTTGAAATGATGTTCAGTCTTCAGCCCTCATCTCCTTCATGAAACTGCCATGTAGTTCAACCTCTGGTCTCTGGTAACCTAACAAATCTCTGAATTCCTCATCCACTTAAAGTCTGGAGGCTGACTAGCTGTAAGAAACTGATTGATAGGAGTTAGAGACCATGCCTGCTCTTCGCTTGATGTCTCACACTGCCCTGCCCAGCAGGAAACAGCACATAAATATGTGCTAATTAACTTATTGATTGACACACCATAAGGCAAAGAAAGCTGAGAGACAGGGTAACAAAGGGAAGAACTAAGATAAGAAATGGAGCCACTCTGTTCTTCTGGGATGTGGAAATCTGAGACTATTTAAAGAAGCTGATTTTTTTTCCTCCTCTCTCTCTGATTCTTAGTTATTCACACTTACTGAAATTAATAACTATTAATCACAGTAAAAGGATGAGCCAAGTAAATTTGCCTTGACAATTTGCAAACAATGTACCAAAAGTGATCAGTTTGTTGTTTTTTTTTAGCAATTAGGAGTACACAAAAATAGTACTAAATCTGTTTGATAGCTACCTCATTTACGGAATTTGCAACTATAAAATAAGGTAACATTATGTAAAGTAATGCTTGCTGAAAGTGAAGAGGACTTGAAACATTTACTTATGAAGATTAAAGAGCACAGCCTTCGATATGGATTACATCTCATTGTCAAGAAAACAAAAATCCTCACCACTGGACCAATAAACAACATTCTTATCAATGGAGAAAAGATTGAAGTTGTCAAGGATTTCATTCTTCTTGGCTCAACTATCAACACTCACGGAAGTAGCAGTCAAGAGATCAGACGACGTATTGCACTGGGCAAATCTGCTACACAGGAACTTTTTTAAGTATTGAAGAGCAGAGATGTCAGCTTGAGGACTAAGGTGCGCCTGACCCAGGCCATTGTGTTTTCAATAGCCTCATATGGATGCGAGGGCTGGACAGTGAATAAGGAAGATCGTAGAAGAATTGATGCCTTTGAGTTGTGGTGTTGGAGGAGAATACTGAAAGTGTCATGGACTGCCAAAAGAACCAATAGATCTGTTTTGGAAGAAGTGCAGCCAGAGTGCTCCTTGGAGGCCAGGATGGCTAAGCTTCATCTCTCCTACTTTGGAAATATTGTCCGGAGGAAACAATCGTTGGAGAAGGATGTCATGCTGGGTAAAGTGGAGGGTCAGAGAAAAAGAGGAAGACCCCCAATGAGATGGATCAGCCAGGTGGCATCATTGATGGACTCAAGTGTGGCAGCGGTAGTGAGGTTGGCCCAGGATCGGACATTGTTTCGTTCTGCTGTGCATGGGGTCGCTATGAGTCAGTTCCGACTCGATGGCACCTGACAACAACAACAACAACATGTAAAGTAAGGAGTAACACAAGGAAAACATGTTTCCATCACAATATTTTTTCTGGTATTACTTCAAGATCCCATTATAAGAGTGTTAGAAATAAGGAAGTGGTTAAAATCCATGTCTAATATAAGTCATTAAACTAAGATCTGAATGCTGTAAGGCTGAATTTGTTTGAAACAATAATTATTTATGACACTTCATTGCAACATCCTGCAAAGCATATGGTTACCTTATTAGAAATTAAAATTCATTTTTATATAAAGTTCACCAGGATACTACACCAAAATAACTAGAGTAACTCCAGGGGACAACGAATAATTCTGTTTAGCTGTTTGAAGCTCTGGCACTTGTACTATAAAATTTAAACTAATTCACTTCTTAATACAATGGCAGATTGGGAAAATGGGAACAATCTATCTAATACAAGCAGGGGCATAAATATTTATTTACTGTTTTGCAGACACGTACAATTTAACATTTTTCCTCCACAAATTTCCAATTCTAGGTTTTATATCTTTCAACTTCAAAAATGTTCTTTTTATTAGCATAAGTCCTTTCTTACTTTTAATTGCGGATGTTTAGAGAGCATGGGTTTTAGCTTACTGCCTTCCTTATTCTTTAAAACGCAGTGAACAATACATCAAATCATAAAAATATGATCAACTGTGAGACAGCGATACCCTACAGATAGTTCTAAGTGTTAGCTTTCCCATACGTTTCTTCACATTTCTTTATTACAGCATTTGCTTGCTCAAGAAATCGTCAAGCTTTCTCATGACAATGCTGAGAGCTACTTTCCAAATTGGTCAGCTGAGTTTATATCATGATTGCTTTCAATAGTGCGCCATGTGGGAGAAACAGGTATATATGTAGCTAAACCCAGGGTCCACAACCTAAGCAGTGACTTAACAGTTATGAAATTGGCATTGCAAGGTCAGTTTAATCCATAAGGTCAGCAGTTCAAGCTCACCAGCTGATCCTCAAAAACCCTACCCAGGGTTCCTATGAGTCAGACAACATATATGCAAAGTAGTTCTTAACTGTATGATAGGGTTCCCTTCCCAAGACTCCACTGTAAATCAGTTCTGTTGTACATTGGGCAAAACATCTGCCTCTTCCCAAAATTTTCATAATTTTCTTTTATTAGTAGTATCTTTATAAATCTGATTTTTTTAAAAATCTTTGGGGGTTGGAAACATAACATAAATATCTGTAAGTTCACATCCAAGAATACGCTACAACATTGTAGTGTGTAATACCTATTACTAATTATAAGACATACCACCCTTCCCCCCAAAAAAAGGATATTTTAAGTATGTTGTTGTTAAGTGCTGTTAAATCTATTCCAATCCATAGCGACCCTGTATAGGGTTACTGAGGACCAGCTGGTGAGCTTGAACCACCAACCTTGCAGTTCAAATGGTTTTGCAGTCTGGCGCATTAACCCACAGAGCCACACCAGATGGTTATAACTTGAATGCACTGAAAGCCTTGTAAATGCTTCAAAATAAACAAAAGTGAATACATTCCTTAAAAGTTTTTATTTTGCCAGGATGCTATTGGTAAGATCAATAGGGCCTATATGATTATTATATGTTGTTGTTGTTATGTGCCAAGGAGTTGGTTCCTACTCATAGCGAACCTCTACATGGTTTCTGAGGCTGTAAATCTTTATGAGAGTAGAAAGCCTCATCTTTCTCCCAAGGAACAGCTGGTAGTTTCAAACTGCTGACCTTGAGATTAGCAGCCTGATTTGTAACCACTATGCTACCAGAGCTCCTTCATATAGATATAGAGATAGAGATAGATAGATCGATAGATCGATAGATCGATAGATCGATAGATCGATAGATCGATAGATAGATAGATAGATAGATAGATAGATAGATAGATAGATAGATAGATAGATAGATAGATATAGACAGATATAGATAGATAGATAGATAGATAGATAGATAGATAGATAGATATAGATATAGATATAGACAGATCATTGATAAGGGCCATCGAGTCAATTTCAACTCATGGCACCTGAGTAGAAGGTTTCTGAGGAACACCTGGTGGGTTAAACTGGTGACCTTGTGGACTGAAGACCAGTGCTTATCCTATAGTGCCACACCTATATATATATTTCACACAATATATTTTTTGTTTCTTCAAAGAGCCTAGACATGGGCCAGATAGAGATTCTATTCCAGGCTGTATCAATTACAAGTTACAAGACCTTGATCTTAGAAGGATCAGAAGGGGGAAGACACTCTTCCAAGTTCAAGAAGTTGTGAATGGCAAAGTTTAGAACTAGACACCAAGTTCTCAATCACTCTGTATCTTCTTTCCCAATTTAATAAATAAGCAGGATGAACCAAATAATTTCCAAAAAATCTGCACTCTAAATTTCCAAAGGTTGAAATTAATAATACAAATAACAACAACAAAAAGTATTCATAATGCTTTTCTTGCAGACTGCAGATTCTAGCATCTGGCAAGAAATACATAAAGAATGCAATTTAAAGAAAAGCCTAGAAATTAAAACCATGGGCTAAGCAAGAAATCCAGCAACTTGATCTTATTTTTTAGGGTTGAGGACAGTCATTGAGATCACACTGAAATGAAAACCATCTCCTACCCTGGTTTCCCCATCTCCCAAGCCTACTTTACAGAGTTGCCCCAGGAACTGTTCTTACTTACATATTCTGTAGCCTGTAACTCTGAATTAATGACCATGAATGTAAATATCTGTTTTCATAACAATGTTATCGAGTTAAATAAAAATATTTTCAGCATTTTTTGCTTTCTGCATCCTAAACAGGGTTTGATGAAATAAAGGGAAGAGAAGAATTGCTGTGCCCTTTCTGCATAATGTCACCTTGGGAATGTGATTCTCCTGAAGTGCAACACTTCTGGGGGAATGGAGAATAGGAGACGAGTTTAATTTCCTTCTGTCAAATTAACTTCCTCTGTCACTGCCAGTAATGTGCATGATGATAAGCCAGGAGAAAGGGAGAGCGGTGTGTATTAATGAGCAGAGCTCCCAAAGCAGTTTCTAGTTCAAGAGTAGTCACTACAGCTTGGCCCAGAACTGGGCATCTGCATCCATTGCTTCCCAGGTTAGTTCAGGTTCAGGGTGTATTTGCTGAAGCCCCGGGCATTTTATGCAGCCATCCATCCCAGGGAGAGGCCAATGTGCTGACTTGGCCTGAAATGCCTCCACTATCACTCACTGCTCTTTAGAGAAGAAAGTGAAAGACTTAGGAATCAGAGCCATCCCACTTTCCATTCTAGCCCCAACTCTACCCAGAGTAGACATGTGACTGATATTTCACATGACCTCACTTTATGCATCCTCACAATGGGAAAAAGGTCAATACCTCACAAAGGACGGCTGTGTGGTGATGGAAGGTCAGCACCGCACTGCAAATCACAAGGTCGGCAGTTCAAACTCACCAGCTGTGACTTGGAAACCCTATATAGGGTCACTATGGGTCAGAATCAACTCAATGGCACTTAATACACACACACATACACACATCCCTCACAAAGTGGTTGGAAAAATGATATTATGATATTGAAAAGTGACTCAATAAATGTTCATTCATTACTTTGCTTTTCCCTGTTTGGAAATCTACCTTAGAAATCTCAGTAGCAGTTAAAACAGGAGAGTCTACAGGAACAAAGAGCCAGTATTATAGCAAAAACCTCAGTTGCCAGTCATGTTGCTTCCAGAGGCAGAGACAGTGAAGCACGTGTTCCCTAATAGACAAGTCTTCTTTTCCATGTGATGGCATAGGGTTCCAGGTTCTCTCATTAGGCCAAGGACGCCATTCAAACCCACTCTAGATCATTACTTAGGACAATTCTCTTTTCTAGAATGTGGAACATATCTGAAAAGCTGACAGAGTTTGTTAAAATACAGGAACTAGTTTACATGGATCGGGAGAATAGAGCGCTGAGGAAACCAAAAGTAGAAAAAACCAGAAGATAATCACAGGGCATGGCCAAGGAAGCACATGAGGTCAGACCCGGAGAAGCCAGTGTAATTGAATACAGATTAGAACTTCTCCTGGTTAGGCAGAAAGTTTAAGACAATTAGGAGCCAGATACCCTTTCCAGGTCCTACTGTCCAAATCAATACACCTCCACTGCCCTCCCTTGTCTATAAAAGCAAAAGATTAGGTAGCAATGAAAAAGGTGAGTCATTAACTTATTAGGAGGAGTGCCTTGGCCACAAAGTGGTGGTTACATGAGTTCCGGAATGCCAGCAAGAAAGAGAGGTTGGGATGCTATTTCTTTCTTTGATACCTGCATATGCAATTAATGTATTGATCTGCTCTGTATCTGTCTGATTCAGGGAAGATGAGCATTGGAGATAAATGGCAGGGCCAAGAGAGAAGTTAGCAGAGTGGTGTCCTGCTTATCTGGACCCAGAATGTCAAGAATGTATGCTTTCCATGCATCAACTGGACACTGTGAAAGGTAATGACACTTGACCCATTGTGCCAAAAGAGTTTTCAGTTGGGTAAGGAGACCCCAGCAGTAAGAGGCTATACAGGAATAGGTCTAGAGGAAGAGGCTGAGAGGGAGGGGTGGATAGATACATGACCAGGTTAGAGTGAGTCTCAACATTAAGGGAATGTTGAATGGGAAGTTCCCACAGGATGTTCCCACAGGACCTGCCACGGACTCCACAATGACTATCAACATATTTGGATGTCGAAGGAGAGGCATAACTGAAACCAGACTAAACTCCTTTCCCACTGAAAACCCTTATGTCAAAGCTAAGGCATGGGAAAGCAGCACATTACAATGGGTATGAGATTGAAGTCTCAAACTACATTGAACTTTTTATAGAGAGAGATCACTAAACACCTATGGAATCTTCCCAGGATGGTGTTCAGAGGTGGGAGGAGAGATTCAACCTACAACTGTGGAGGGCAGTGACTGGAGAAAAGTAAAATTGCTTCATAATTTGTAACTACAATCGATTTAAGACTGTTCAAATGACAAGTTATATGAAATATTGCTATCACAAACAATGATGAATCCATAGTCTGGAAGAAGGATCCAAGTCAAGAATATGAGTATGTAGAGCAAAGAAGACAACAATAGCACGATGGAGGAACCAAGACAATCAAAACAGATTTTCTGCAGCCAGGTCTTGATTGCACTGATCACCTGTTCTGTTGTAAGTGAGTAAGCAGGCTTGATTGTCAAGAACATAATTAGGAAGATGTCCTCAATCAGGAAAGGAGCTCTGGTAGCATAGTGGTTACGAGTTGGGCTGCTTACCTCAAGGTCAGCATTTCAAAACTACCAGCCAATCCATGGGAGAAAAACGAGGCTTTCTGCTCCCATAAAGATTTACAGCCTGAGAAACCCTATACAAGGTCACTATGAGTCAGAATCGACTCCAGGGAACACTACCACCACCTCAACCAGGAATGGAGCTTTCCTGGCCTATCTGACACAATCAAAATGCTGAAATGGAAACTCACACTCAATGACTTCAAAACCTGACATCACAAACATCCTGGACCAGATAGTACATACTATTTGACTCTTCAAAACCTGAAGAAAACAGTAAATGAAAGAAAAGGTTTTGTATAACAAAGTCCTGAATATATTCCCCAGCTGTGGCACTTGTTGGCTGCATCAATGTGGGCAAGTTCAACTTCACTGCACTTCATCAACACCATAAAGGGGCACCACTGTTACATATGGGAAAAATGAGGAAGAGTGAGGCTGAGCACCCCACTTAAAGGTTAGACTGTTAATGGAAGAGTCAAGTGGAGAATCCAGTTCTGTCCAACTTGAGCAAAGTTGACAAAGTTCTCTGACACAAGTTGAGAAAATAAATAACAATCCACTCTGAGGTGATGGACAACCCAATAATAAAATGTTTTAAAAAAATACAAGTAAACATTGTGAGCATGTTGTTGTTGTTACGTGTGGTTGAGTTGATTCCAACCCATAGCGACCCGATGGGGTTTCCAAGGAGCAGCTGGTGAGCTTGAACCACCAACCTTGTGGTTTAAAGCAACTTTGCAGTCCAGTGCATCAACCCACAGCACTACTCCATGACTCCAAACCTACTGGCTTTGTCAGTTATGACTTATAGTTGAGCCTGAAGCACAGAGTCCCAAAGGGTTGAGAGTAGAATGATCCCATAGGGTTTCTCTACAGGAGCAGACTACTGCAACTTTCTCCCACAGAAAAGCTAGAAGGCTCAAACCAATGAAATTTCAGTCAGCAGCCACGATTTTTAGCCACTGCACATCAGAGCTCCTTAGCATAAGATACTGTCATTACAATCTATAAGAAGATGACAGATAGTAGGGCTCGAGGTATTCAGTTCACAGCTATCAGAGTCATTCATATAATAAGTCATTCAGTTCTGGCTCAGCTGACTAAGTGATCCAAATGTCTGAAGTGCAGGCCATTCCCATGTGGTAAAATAGCAGGAAGAGCAAGAAAAATGTATTAATTTAAGGAAATAATATTCAAAAGGGAGTTCCTACAACCAAATAGCCGAGTGAAAATCTAGCATAATATTTTTTTATAAAAGATTTGAGAGTAGCCTGGCCTTAGAAACTAAGCAAAGGACGGTAACTAGTTTTTTTTAATAAACAAAAACAAATTTCCATCATTTTTGTCCCTTACTTCCCTTTTATTAAGTATTAAGTAGGAATCATTATTTCATGGCTTTCAGAATCAAGCAAATCATTTCCACTAAATCTTCCAGATCCTGGAGAGGGCAAGAAGCCCATTAAAATAAGATATTAAAATATGTGCTAAGTATTGTTACAAATATTCTTATTAACTCATTTTATGCTCAGAGTTATAGCATGACAAAAGTCTTATTCTTATCTTCATTATGCAGATGAGGGAAAATGAGCCAAAGAGATGTTAAATAAATTACTCAACATCCATAGTTAGTAACTGGTAGAAGAGGGATTTAAACCTGAGTAGTTTGTCTCCCACAAAGTCAGCAGTTCAAACCCACCAGGTGATCCTTGGAAATCCTATACAAGGTTGTTATGCTCTGAAACACTTAACATCAACAACAGTTTCCATAGTCCATGTTACATTAGTTAAGATTATCTGTGGTGCAATAAATTCATTTATATGACTCTTCTAGCCATGAACTTTGTAATTCCTACTAAATAAATGGGCATGGATATGCATGTGTGAGGTGCCTATGACCCACCAAGTGGGCTAGATCGCTTGCTAATAAGGTAAATATGGTAATATGGCGTGGTGTTGATGGTGTTGTTAAGTGCCGTCCAATCAGTTCTGACTCATAATGACCCTGTATAGGATTTCCAAAGGAGCTCTGGTAGCGTAGTGGTTACGAATTGGGCTGCAAGCCGCAAGATCAGCAGTTCGAAACTACCAGCTGTTATGCGGGAGAAAGATGAGGCTTTCTGCTCCGGTAAAGATTTACAGCCTCGGAAACCCTGTACAGGGTTGCTATGAGTCGGAACCGACTCCATGGCACATAACAACAACAACAATAGGGTTTCCAAGGAGCAGCTAGTGGATTTGAACCCCTAACCTTGTGGATAGCAGTCCAGTGCTTATCCTACAGTGCCACACCAGGGTGAGACCAGCAAATAAGGTATATGGTACTTTAATGTAAGGACTGGTCAGTTTTGCCATCCTGCTAGGTTTACAATTAATCATATCTCACAAATGGAAAGGGGTAAATATCATGACCACGTAAAAAGAAAAGCCAAGAGTGGAGAGTATGTTTTGGACCCTGAGCTACCTGCACATTGAATCTCCCCTGAATCCAGAGACAGTGAGCTGTGAAACCAGAGACACGCTGAGAAGGGGAGGTAGTAGAGGCAACAGCACCAAGAGCACAAGACAAGAAGGGTGGGCTTCCCAGGACACAGAGCAAAAAGCTGAGTGCCTTCAGATAGGAGGCTTGCTTATAGACTGGGGTGCCTTCAAGGCAAGTCCGGGGAACTAGGTTTGCCAAACATGGAGCTAGGGCGAGTACCTTCGGGCTGAAGCTTCTTGTTGGAATGAGTACATTTGGGGCTTGAATGAGTCTATGGCAGACGGCAAGGGACAGCAGTAGCTGACAGCCTGAGAACCAGGAAGAGGTGTGCCTACAGGAATGACAGAGAAGAATAATTTCTGACCAAAAAACTGTTTCCTGAGCACTTGTGATGCTTAATTGTTGTTGTTGTTAAGTGCTGTCGAGTTGGTTCTGAGCCATAGCGATCTGGTATAAGGTTTCCAAGGAGCGGCTGATGAGCTTGAACCACCAACCTTGTTTATCAAACCAACTTTGCAGTTAGAGCATTAAACCACACCTCCACATAATCCTTAACTGTAACCTGTTAAATTTCCTCATTATTAAAAAACCAGGAAAGAAAGAAGGGACCAAACGGATGGCAGAAGAGACTGAAATTTTCTCTTAAACATAGAGAAGCTAAAGCCGCTGGAAGAAGTGATGCAGTAAAAGAGCTGAATAGAACATTTTGAAGGGAAGCTGAAGAGGAAAATGAAATGTACAAAGACATGGAGTTGGAGAACCAAAAAGGAAGAACACGCTCAGCATTTCTCTGACTGAAAGAAAAAAAAAAAAAAAAAAATTCAAGTCTTAGGTTACAATATTGAAAAAGGTGCCAAAAATATCTTGAAAAGTGGTTCTTAAAGCACAAGCTTGATTCACAATCAGCACCTAGGTACTAAATAGAAACAGATGACCACACCCTCTCCAGCCCTAGGGATCAGAAACTCTGGTATGGGAACCATCCATCTGACCTCACATGCTTCTGATGCAGGTTAAGGAACAGGAGTCCAGTGTGCACAGTGAAAAGACAGAAAACCAACAGGACAAGTAACTCCTTGTGAAGTGGATAGTAAAGGTAAGCAGTGGCTAGCTGGAAAATTCACTTTTTCTTCATCCCTCATCCTGAAACAAGGGCTAAAAGATCAAGAGAAAGAGAACTGAGCCCTTTAAAGACATGGCCATACATAAACTCCTTTGATAGTAACTTGGAACACTCCATGGTCTGCTTTCCCAGGGATCCCTTGGCTTCCAGAAAAGAGGGTTGGGTATACAACAAGTATGGATGGGGCAAATGGTACAGCTGCAGGCTCTGCATTAAAGAATTCAACGCAGACAACAATTCCAACAACAACATAATAACCCACAACCTAACCCCCCACCCCCTTTCTATGGAGTCAATTCCAACTCATAGCAACCCTTCAGGGCAGAGTAGAACTGTCCCACAGGATTTCCAGGGCTGTAATGGAGTCTGCACAGAAGCAAACAGCCACTTTTTTTCCCCCACTGAGTGGCTAGTGAGTTCACACAGCCAGTCTCTTAATTAGCAGCCAAATGCTTAACCAGTGTTCTTCCAGGTCTCCTGCCCAAACTACAGTCTTTCCATAATGCTCTAAAAACCAGACAGAAATATCTTTTGCGCAAATGTGGTCCATAATATGCCAACTTAAGACTTCTGATTCTGCAGCATTACAAATGAAAAGTGGAAGTTAATAACATAAAGTGAACAAGATGGTGGCAGGAATGACCTGGCCAGGACACCAACACTGCTTCTTCTGAAGCTATATCATAACATTTTTTATTCATGGACAATGTGAGTTTTGCACCTAATCAGGTTTTTTTGCTCAGCACACAATCTGCATGACCATTTTATGTATCTTATTAGGCCTATGGTGTCCTGGTATAACACTACAGGATAAACCACAAAGTTGGCAGTTCAAATCCACCAGTTGCTCCCGGGAAACTCTATAGAGGGTCACCAAGAGTTAGAAGAGAGTTAACTACACTTAATAGCAAAAATTAGGCCTATGGCCAGATAATTCAAGTATAAAATTTTTCCTGTTATATCCCAAGTTATGCATGATTTCACTGACTAGTGAGATTTTTTGTCTAGAATTTAATACTTTCTATTTACTATTCTTTCATATACCTTTAAACTTTGCTGAACTCTTAAGGAACAAGAGAAATTGCATATAATGAAAAATCACTTTACTTGACTGACCTCATCATTCTCCAAATACCACATCGACACATTTCCTTTACAGGTGTCACAGATACTAGGTAAATCATTCTAGTAAAATGACAAGGTAAATTAAAACAAGAATAAATACTTTTAGTAATATTTTTTCCCAAACAAAGCTGACTCAATGGAAATTAGAATTTTTTTCAATTCATTGGAACTTTGCTAGAAATCAAAGAGGGTCTGAGTAGATGCTAATTGGGGACACTGAAAAGAAATTTAATCACCAAATCTTAGTGACCAAAGCAAGTTAATGTTCCTTAAAAACTAAGGAAATTACTCTTCTCTCCCTGCAAATGAACTATCATCATAAATGTTGGCCATTAAGGTGCCACGTGATTATCCAGGGACCCCCCTCACTATGAGGACATGGAATGTGATGATGCATCACTAATGCACTGAACAGCATCCAGTAGAAGTCACTGGGACCCCAGGCCTAGGATAAAAGAGGAGATGGCTGGAAAGGCCAGAAAAGGGTGAAGAAAAGAACTTGCTAATACACAGTTAAAAACCCAGTGGGATGGCACAGGCAAGAGGAAGAGATTAAACACTGCATGAATTTCTATAGTGCATCAGACCACACAATAGTTGAGTTACCACTTTTTCTCATTTTAATCAAACCGATAGACAGAATTACTAGCCCATTTTGCAGATGAAGAAACTGAGAGCCCAGAGATTTCAAGTAATTCAACCAGTGAGGCTGAGAAACGGGAGATCAGAGAATGGGCAGAGGCAAAGTCTGGGATCAAGCCTGGAGGACCTCTATCATTTAATGGCTGGGGGAGAAGCAGGAGAAAAGTGGGGAAAATTCCAGAATGTTGTGGCACAATAAAGAATGTTTTAAGAAGGTCTAGGTGGGATGGGAATCAAATAGTTCAGAATGCCACTGTTGTTGTTGTTGTGAAGTGCCGTCTAGTCAGTTCCAACCCATAGAGACCTTGTATAGGGTTGCCAAGGAGCTGCTGGTGAGCAAGAACTGCCGACCTTGCAGTTCAAACTGACTTTGCAGTCCACTCCATTAATCCACCAGGACTAAGGTCAGTAATATAAAATTAAGAATAAAGACTAAAATTAAACATAAAGAGCAAAGATCTCAGAGGTTTAATAAGTGTGTACAGTCACAAAGCTTAATTGAGCCCAAGCCATCATTAGAGTCCAAGTCATCCTAATGCCAGAATGTATTCTCTTGCCACTACACAATGCTAGAAATAATGAAACTCGGGACTGCATACTTAAAATAACATAACAGAAAGATGTGGCCACACTTTAAAGTAAACATGAAAAATGTTTCCTAAAACAAAGATAAATTGGAGAAAGTCATTCACTTACAAAGAAATTCTAAATAATCAACCCAAGAAATCTGGTTAACGGTAAATTCTGTATTTTTTAAAAATTATTTGATCACAAAAATTCCACTTAAAAAGCTTGGAGAATTTGCAAATCACATAGCATAACTCTTAAAGTCTTCTGCAAAACGTTCACAACTGCCATTAAAATTCTGACTTTACTATAGGAAGACAGATGATGTCTGGTTCTGCTTTACTGACATATGAACTTGGTCAAGCAACTTAATCCTCCTATTCTGCAAAATGATCTCTAAAGGCACCCACAGAGCGGTTGCTGTTAGGTGCCATCTAGATGGTTCTGACTTATACCAACCCTATGTATAACAGGATGAAACATTGCCCAATCCTGTGCCCTCCTCACAACTGTTGCTATGCTTAAGCCCACTGCAGCTGCCACTGTGCCAATCCACCTCACTGGATGTCTTACTCTTTTTCAATGATCCTCCACTTTATCAAACATAATGCCCTTCTTCAGAAACTGACTCTTTCTGATAACACTTCCAAACTACGAGAAAATTCCAAACTACGAGGACCATCTGACTGCACTTCTTCCAACACCAATTTGTTTGTTCTTCTTGCAGTCCATGGTACTTTCAATATTCTTTTCCAACACTTTAACACAACTGTATTTATTTTTCTACAGTCTTTCCCATTCACTGTCCAACATTCACATGCATATGTGAGGCTAGTGAAAAGACCCTGGCTAGGAGCAGTGGCACCGTAGTCCTCAAACTGACATTTTTACTCTTGAACAATTTAAAGACGTCCTGTGCAGCACAGCCTAATGCAACACAGCATTTGATTTCTTGACTATTGCTTCCAACTGCACTGATGGTGGATCCCAGTAAAATGAAGTCCTTGACAAATTCAATCTTTTCTCCATTTGTCATGATGATATTTATTGGTCCAGTGGTGAGGATTTTTGTTTCCTTTATATTCAGATGTAATTCATACTGAAGGTCATAATCTTTCATCTTCAGTAATAAGTATTTTTAAGTCCTCTTCACTTTCAGCAAACAAAATTGTATCATCTGCATACAGCAGGTTGTTAATAAGTCTTCCCCAAATCCTGATGCCATGTTATCCTTCATATAATCCAGTTTCTCAGATTATTTGCTCAGCATATGAATAAATATGCTGAAAGGATACAACCCTGGTGCACACCTTTCCTAATTTGAAACCATTCAGTATCCCACTGTTTGGTTCAAAAGACTACATCTTAGTCTATGTATAGGTTACTCATGAACACAATTAAGTGTTGTGGAATACTATTTCTTTGAAATATAGAATCCCTCAATATTATAAATCAAGGCTTGACTTTCTTCTTCAGTTCTTTCAGTTTGAGCAACATTGAGCATGTTCTTCCCTTTCGGTTTTCATTGTTTGTTATGATATACACACTATAAGGCCTTTGTGTAATCGATAAAGGAGAGGTACACCTCTTTCTGGTGTTCTCTGCTTTCAGCCAGGATCCATCTGATGTCAGTTGAATTCCAGTTTCACATTTTTATCTGAACAAGACTTGAAGCTCTCCAGCAGTTCCCCGGCGATATACTGTCGCAGCCATTTTTAAACTATCTTTAGCAAAAATTTACTTTCATGTGGTAATTAATGATGTTATCCAATACTTTCCTCATTCTGTTGGGTCACCTTTCATTGGAATGGACACAAATACTCAATGTGGTTAAGCAACTGTCTTTCAAATTTCTTTGCATAGATGAGTGAGTGCCAAGTTTGCTGAAAGATTTCCAGTGCGGCCTCAGTTTGTTGAAAGTTTTCAATTTGTATTCCATCATTTCCTGGAGTCTTGTTCTTTGCCAACATCTTCAGTACACCTTGGATTTCTTCCTTTAATACCCCTGGCTTTTGATCATATGCTACTTCTTGAAATAGTTGAACACTGACTATTTGATACAGTGACTATTTGATATAGTGACTCTATATATTCCTTACATCTTATTTTGATGCTCTCCGCATCTTTCAATGTTTGCCTATAGAATCCTTAAATATTACAAGTTGAAGCTTGACTTTCTTCTTCAGTTCTTCCAGCTTGAGCAACACTGAACATGTTCTTCTCTTTTGGTTTTCTATTGATTATTTCATTATAACATTTGACTCTGTCTTCTTGCATTGTCCTTTGAAATTTTCTGTTCAGCTCTTTTACTTTCTCATTTCTTCCACTTGTTTTAGCATCTATCTCTACATTGCAGAAAAGGTTTCACAGTCTCTTCTGAAATTCATTTTGGTCTTTTCTTTCTTGCATGTCTTTTCAGTGACCTTTTGCATGTGAAAGCTGGACAGTGAATAAGGAAGACCATAGAAGAATTTATACTTTTGAGTTAAGGTGTTGGAGGAGAATATTGAAAGTGCCATGGGCTGCCAAAAGAACAAATAGATTTGTTTTGGAAGAAGTGCAGCCAGAGCCCTCCTTAGGCCAAGATGGCCAAACTTCATCTCTCATACTTTGGACATATTGTCAATACGGACCAGTTGCTGGAGAAGGATATCATGTTTGGTAAGGTGGAGGGTCAGAGAGAAAGAGGAAGACACATGGGATAGCCAAGTGGCAGGATCGATGGACTCAAGCATGGCAACAGTAATGAGAGTGGCCCAAGATTGGGCAGTGTTTTGTTCTGCTGTGCACAGGGTCGCTATGGGTCAGTACTGACTCGATGGCACTTAACAACAAAAACATTGCTTTATTATTGTATGATGTTCTTGAAATAATCCCACAACTCTTCTGGTCTTCATTCATTAGTGCTAAATACATACATTTATTCTGTTCTTGAGAGGATGTCTAAATTCAAGTGGGATATGTTCAAGATCATATTTTGGCCTCATATTAGCTGATGATACATAGATTTTTCACATTCTCTTACCACAGATGTAATCAATTTGATTTCTGTTTAGTTTACCTGGTGAAGTCCATGTGTGTAGTTTTCTTTTAAGCTATTTTAAAGAGGTTTTTGCAATGAAGAAGACATTGGTCTTGAAAAATTCTATCATGCAATCTTCAGCATCATTTCTAATGTTGTTAAGTACTGTAGAGTCTGTTCTGACCCATAGGGATCCTATATAGTGTTTCCAAGAAGGAGCTGATGAAATTGAACCACTGACTTTGTGCCTTAAATCAACTTTGCAGTCTAGTGCATTAATCCACAGCACCACACCAGGACTCCTAACAAGGCCATATTTTCCAAGTACTATTCCTCCATTTTGTTTCCAACCTTTGCATTTCAACCACCAGTAATTACCCATACATTTTTTTTTTTTTTTTGATGCTTTATTGTGAATTATGTGATAGTTTACATGGGAGGACATAAGTTTCACACTGATTCTGTCGTATATCGTTTCCTTGCCATGGTTACAATCCCTTCCATGCATCATCTATCAACCAAAGGGTATACCCCGCAAGCCTGACACCCAGTCATCCGCATACAGCCCCTCTCCTTATCTGGATCCAAAGTCCCCAGCCGCTCCATTTCCCCACATCATCATCTCTGCCTCCATTCCTGGAATCACTGCTTCTTTGGGTAGGGTTCTGTTCTCTGCTCTTCTCCTTTAATGGTCCCAGGGATACTCCGCTTCTAGACTACAGGTTAATCACTCCCCTCCCTTTGCCCCCAAATGTCGACCTTTATATTTCCAGCCCTTACAATCAGTCCTGGTAACAATTATTCACTATTGTATCACAAGAGACCTATCCCCATCTC
>NW_006408601.1:12033466-12034774 GCF_000296735.1 Chrysochloris asiatica | reverse complement strand
GATGGCACTTAACAACAACAACAACAGTAACAATGATTATGAATCACGCATTCATTCAATTATACACTAAATACATATTTATTTCTCAGCTAAGCCATGGCTCTAGATGGTAAACAGTAGACTGCGAACCACAAGGTCAACAGTTGAGCCTAGCAGCCACTTCACAGGAGTAAGATGAGGCTTTCTGCTTCCACAAAGATTTAAAGCCTCAGGAAACCTATACAGATTCCCTATGAGTTGGAATTGACCCACTGGCAGTTAACAATATGTGCCAGTCAAGGCTCAATGTTAAAAATTCAGCAGTATACAAAACATATGAAAACCTCTGACCTTAAAAACCACTCGCCATACTAACAAGAGTGCCTTGGGCACTATGCTCTTGTAGTTACGTGCCATTGAGTCAGTTCTGACTCAGAGTGACCTGTGTAGAATTTTTGAGGAGCGGTTAGTGAATTTGAACTGCTGAACTAGCAGGTAGCTGTCCAGTGCTTATCCTATAGTGCCACACCAGAGTTCTTGTGCACTACAGGCATTCAATAAATGTGTAAGTACTTTTTAAGAGTCAATAAGATGAAAATAAGCTCATCAGCTACTCCTTGGAAACCCTGTAGAGGATGTCTATTGGTTGGAACTGATTGGATGACAATTAACACCATCAACAACATTACATCAACAACAAGATGAAAAGAGCTCTAAACCTGGAGAAAGATTTCATTTACCGGGATACTTGGTCATGTCACTTTATCTCTCTGTCACTTAATTTCCTCATCAATAATATATCCTATAGTAAGAATCCATATATTAGGGAGTTCATAGATTAAGAAAATATATATGAAACCACTTCATATACAACAATGTACTACATAAATATTTGTTATCATTAAACTTCATATATTTATTATAATTAAACTTCATTCTATGTATTATACATGCTCAAAGTTCACATATTCAGCAATCTAAGATCCAAACTTTACCTAACAAATTAGGGAATAAAATTATGAGTCATTATCTTAATTATTATTTTTTGAAAATAAATTTGCAACGCAGGAGTCAAGCAAGTTGTAAAGGTGAGCAAAATAGGCTTTGCAGGAGTTCACAATAAAAAAAAAAATTCTTAAACTTTTGTAACTCTCTGGTGCTGTAGGATCAGCACTGGACTGCAAAACACAGGTCAACAATTCAAACCCACCAATTGCTACTTGGAAACTCTATACATTGTCATTTTTAGTGCAAATCAACTAAACAGCATTTAAGAAGAACAACAGAATTATTTTAGAGTCCTGTTATAGCACTGTAAGATAAGCACTG
>NW_006408601.1:12022357-12031266 GCF_000296735.1 Chrysochloris asiatica | reverse complement strand
TTGTCATGATCCACACAATCGAAAGCCTTTGCGTAGTCAATAAACTAGAACTGGAGAAATGGGCACCTAATCAACTGTGTCCTGGCAAATAGAAAAGTATAACAGGAATCAACTAGAGTTATTGTCTTCTGTATCATTCCATAGGACTCTGGATAATTGTGTGAGTCAGGAGGATCTGAGATTAAATTCTGACCCTGTCGTTTCTTACATGTTTGACAATGAGCTTCAGTTTTTTTATTGATCCGTTAGTGAGCAAACCAAAACCAAATAAAAGTCCATTTCACTCATGTAGATCCTACAGAACAGAGTAGAACTGTCCTCTTGGCTATCCAAGGTTGTAAATCTTTACTGAAGCAGAAAGTCAAACTTCCCCCCATGAAGTGACTTATGGGTTCAAACTGCTGATCTTTTGGTTAGCATCCAAGCTCTTAAATTACAGCACCACTAGGATTAAATAAAATAACAAGGATAAAGATATGCTTAAAGTACTGCCCGACATAAATATTAGACTCATACCCAGAAAAAACTGTATTCTTTGGGTATATTCTATATTGTTGATTCAAAAAATACTTACTAAACACCTACCTGTTCCAGGCATCGTACAAGGCACTGGGATGCAACCAAAAACAAAACAGACAACAATCCCAGTCCGTATGAAACTCACATTTGGGTGTCCACACCTTACACCTGACCCAAATATACACGCATATTACTCAGTCCATCAAACACAAAAAATAAGTATCCCTAATGCTGAAAGTCCTGGAGTAGCACTGTAGAATTAGCACTGGATCAAAAAGTCTGTTTGAACTGCAAGGTTGGTGGTTCAAACCTACCAGCCACTCCTCAGAAACCCTATGCGGGGTCACTATGAGTCAGAACTGATTCAAGGATATGTAACAACAACAATGGTCAAAATATCAAAAGGTGAACTTCTGGCGTGGCACTGTAGATCAGCAATGGACTGGGAAATACAAGGTTGACAGTTCAAACTCACCAATTGCTCTTCATAAATCCTATATGGGGTCGCTATGACGGCACTTAAAAACAAACGAATCGACCTGATGAACCAAGTCTGTTTAGCTTGATTGAACAAAATCCTGATGTTTCAACAAATTTTTTCAATACTAAAATATGGAGGCATAGGTTCTTATACTAATGTACAATCCATAATTGGAACTCATTTCAAGGTAATTTTTTTTCTATCTGAAAACTGAAAAATAAGTGAACAAATAAAAACAAAATGTTATATATTTTTACAAAAAAAAAAAATCCACAGAGCACTAAAGTTGATTAATTGAATCATGTCATCATTTATTCAGAAGTTCATTAATAAAGTATTTCCTGTGCATTAACTATGTGCCAAGCCCTGGGCTCAGTCTTGAGATTTAAAAGTGAATCAAATACAGTCCTGGACTTTTAGCAGTTTTTAACTTAGAAAGTACATAAATAGTACTAGCTAATAAAAAAGACTCTATGTATAAGCATGATAATAAAGACATGAAAAAGTGGTATTGGGCTGGGCCCTGAGAAAGGTGTCACAATATCTGCTATTAGAGCTTGATATAGAATAGATCAATTACAAGGGACTTCAAAAGTTCGTGGAAAATTCCATTACCTTACAATTTCATTTTCCCCCAAACTTGTTGAAGACCACTCATAGAATTGATTCAAAATTCACTTCCCATACAACATTCAATCTCCCCCTCATATCTTATCAACCAATCATACTGCCTTCTCTTCCTGCCCACTTTTCTCCACCCCCACAGTTACATCTTACCTAGATTATGGCCAGAGACTTATAACTGGTGACCTTTCCTCATTGCTACATTCTGTCTCTACTGAAGTCAAATGATTTCACAAAAATACAATTCAAAAGGACCCTAGGACCATCAAGGCAGAAGACCACAAGCGGAATGCAAGACCTTATCCAGAGAAGCAGTGACACCAGAGATGAAGGTAGAGATGGGGACATGAAGAGAGGGAGCAAGTGAGGACTCCAGATTCATGGAAAGAGAGGGACTAAGGGCTGGTGACCAGGAGGCACACTTGCAGAAGGTGCCCCTTGAGGGTGTAAATTATTATATACACCTGAGTATTAAAAAAAAAAGAGAGAGAGAGAGATAAAGTGAATAGAGAAAAATACTGTTATCTGATGGTACATTATCATTGTAATGTAACAAGGTGTATGATTTGTTGAATTTAAAACTGATGATCTGCCCTATAAACTTTCACTCAAATCACAATAAAAATTTGAAAAATAAATAAATTATAAATTGAAATATGAAAAAAAAATACAATTCAGATTATACAATCTCTTTATAAATCCCTTCAACAACATTCCATTGCCCTTATAACAAAATCCCAACTTCAACAAAGCCTCCTAATACTGCCCCTCTATGCTCACCACTCTGCATCTCCCAAACTGAGTTCCAAACATACTAAGTGAATGAACCCTTTGCTTGTTTGTAGCTTCAGTTCTTCAGAGATGCTGTTTCCAATGCTGGTCACAATTCCTCTCTCAGCCATGCTCCTGCTTCATTAAGACCTGTGGTCTCAGCTTGGATCTTCCATACAGCGATGCATCCTTCGCCAAAAAACATTCACCATCCCACACTGCCATTGTTGTCCCAATCTTTCAAGACCTCCCTCTTTAAAGAATTTTTCCTGCTAATCTCACGAATTGATTTTACCCTTCCTGCCTACTCACTGACACACATCCTAAACCATATTATTTCAGAAACTAGTTATGCTTAATTGAACATTCATTTTATTCAAATTTAACCAACATTTATAAGGAATCTAATTTGGAGCAGATACTGCCTTCAATATTTTTGTTCACCTTAGTTTTTATAGAAATTCTTAAAAGAAAATGCTGAAGTAAGTATGATATACTGCATTTTAAATAGAGAGACTCAGAGAAGTGAATTTCCTTTCTTAAATTCACAAAATATTGGCAAAACCAAGATTACTAACCCATTTTCCCAAATATAAATCCAATCTTGCTATTAAGTCCTTACTAGTCTTCATTCATCACTTTGCCTGGACAATTCTTATAGTCCACAAACTTCACCAAGAAGACAAAGTCACAGCACAACAAAAACTTACTGAAGTGAATTACTCACACACCTGTCTAGAAATTGGTTATATTGGTGTTAAAGAACTAGAAAAGGCTTAAATCTACTCTAATTTACATTTCAAATTCTTGTTATTTTTGTTGTTAAATGCCATCAGGTTAGTTTTGAAATGTAGCAACACTGTATAGGGTTTTGAAAGAGTGGGTGGTGGGTTTGAACTGCCAACAGTGCTTATCCTACAAAACCACACCAGGACTCACAGATCTCTAAAATTGTGTACTTCTCTATGAAGTACAATGGAAAATTTAGCCCTTAGTTCTTTTACTTTCATTCTTTTTGCTGCATGAAAAATGGGCTCTGGTGGCATAGTGGTTATGAGTTGGGCTGCTAATCTCAAGGTCAGCAGTTCAAAACTACCAGCCCAGCCATTCCACAGGAGAAAGAGGAGGTTTTCTGCTCCCATAAAGATATATAGCCTCAGAAATCTTATACAGGGTCACTATACGTTGGAACTGACTCCATGGCACACCACCACCACCACATGTATGCTAAACACTGCTTTTAACAATGCATAGTCTCTTTCAAGGAGACCATCTTAAGTCTGAAAATACTGTACAGTGAGCTGATTAACGACTCAGTGAGCTTTCTTACACTGAAAGTGTATCATTGTAAAATAATATAAGGCTGGCATCTCAGGCTTTGCCTTTGGGTACCATCAGTCTTCTCTGACAATCTTCAAACCACAGAGCAAGATAGATTTCACTGGGAAAACACTAGGCATTGGAGGTCTCAGAGGGAAGCCATGGTGAGGAATTTGATAAACATGGCAGCAAGAGTTTGGAAAGAGTTCTTAAAACTAGACCTGAAGGCTCACCATAAAGTTCTCAATAATGCTTTATCTCCTTTACTCACCTTGGCCAAGCTGAGAACCCATGTTTATGTTGTTAAGTGCCATCAAGTTGCTTCTGACTCCTAGTGACCCTATATAGGGTTTCCAAGGAGCAGCTGGTGGGTTTCAAATGCTGATTTTTCAGTTAGCAATCTAGAGCTTATTCTACAGTGCTACAACAGAATTCCAACCCATGAGAACCCATGAGGTCCTCATATTCACTAACCTGGTTCCCTGCCTCCAGACATTCCCAGACAATATCACCTCCATATGGAAATGAACATGAATTTCTTAACATATCAATTTACGTACATCCTCCCCACCCAAAACACCCTGCTAGTTACCCAACCACCTGTAACAGTGATCTGTTCTTGTTCACACAATCCTTATTGATAAAGTTTTGTGAGCATGCACTAAATAGGCAAATGTATGCCTACTTAGTAAAATGTATGCATGTACTACTATACCAATATATCACGTACACTACAATACTGGTGTGTGGAGTCCTGGTGTAGCGCTGTGGGCTAATGCCTCAGGCTGCAAAGTCATTTGAACTGCAAGATTGGTGGTTCAAGCTCACCAGCTCTTCCTTGGAAATCCTATACAGGGTTACTATGGGTCGGAATCGACTTGACAACACTTAACAACAATAATTATACCCAAATGAAAAGGCTGAGAGGGAAGCAAACATAAATGGAAGTTCTGCTGTGTTTCTTATACACCAACATATACAACTTCTCACTCATTGTGGTGAGATCACCATGAGTTAGCTTCGCTTCAAAGGTACCAGTTCTTTTTGTACGTGTGTGTATGGGATGCATGCATTCCATATGGTTACACGATGGACTACAGGAGAAAATGGAAACAGCTTACAAAGCCTCCAGTGCTCTTCACCATTGGACCACCAGCCATATCACCATTCTCATCTCCTACCAAACTCCTGGTTTCTTATGGTATCATTGCATATACTGATCCCTTTACTGTGAATGGTTATGGCTCCCTTCTCCTCCTCCTGAAGACTGCCCACTCATAAATACCACCTCTTGTAGAAAATCGAGGCAGACTGCCAAAGACAGAATACACTGTTCTCACCAGCTGAACCCCCTGCAAGACCATTCAGATATTCGACTGGAACATGTCTTGCCTTTTCATTAAATAAAACATCATGATGAACAGAGAAAAGACTGAAGTTGTTAATGATTTCATTTTGCTTGGATCCACAATAAATGCTCATAGAAATCAAAGGTAGTATTGCATTAGACAAATCTACTACACAAGATCGCTTCAAAGTGTTCAATGCAAAGAAGTCACTTTGAGGACTAAGGTACACCTGATCCAAGCCATGGTATTTTCAACCGGGTCACATGCATGTGAAAGTTGGACAATGAATAAGGAAGACCAGTGGGAAATCCATGTACTTGAATTATGGAATTGGAGAAGAATATAAAGGCTACCATGAACTGTCATAATAACAAGCAAATCTGTGTTAGAAGAAGTACAGCCAGAAAGTCCTTGAGTAGGCAGGATGGTGAGACTTCCAGTCTCATACTTTGCACATGTGGTCAGAAAGGACCATTCCTTGGAGAAGAACATCAAGCTTGGAAAAGTGAAGAGTAAGCAAAAAAGAGGAAGACCCCCCCCACCACACACACACACCTAGTGTGATGGATTGACATAGTGGCAGAAACTTGCCTAAGCAAATGGGCTGGAGCCAGACTGGGTAGTGTTCCATTTTGTTTTGCAAAGGGTCACTGTAAGTTGGAAATGACTCATCTAACAACAAGACCAATAACAACATCAGTAACAACAATAATTACAACACATGATCCAGCTCAATTAATGTTTGTTGAAATGAAACAAGTTTCTGAACCTTTCCTGTGTGCTCTTGGTAGGGTCACCATGTATAACCCTCAACTTAATAGTGCACAATTCCAATGGGTGTCAATCACCTATTCTACTACATGAACGGTTCTACCTGGAATTTTACAACATAGAAGGCCTCCATCAATAAATACCACAATGATTAGCAGAGGGCTTAACACAAAACAGTGGCTAAATATATATTAGATATATACACTGCTAGATATATTGTTGTTTTTAAGTGCCATCTACTTGGTTCCAACTGATAGTGACCCTGCATAGGGCTTCCAAGGAGAGACTTGTGAGTTTGAGGCATCGACCTTGTGGCTCCAACAATCATGCAGTTCAGTGTTATATATTAGTTATTATTTATATTGCACTAGTGTTGGTGGTGCCATTGAGTTGGTTCTGACCCTAAGGACACTATGTACAATAGAACAAAATACCACTTGGTCCTACACCATCCTCACAATTGTTGCCACACTTGGACCCATTGTTGTTGCCACTGTGCCAACCCATCCTGTTGGGGTCTCCCTCTTTTTTGCCGCACCTCCACTTTACCAAGCATAATGGCCTTCTCCAAGCATGATGTCCATTGAGTCAGTTCCAACTCATAGCCATCTGGTATAGGGTCTCCGAGGAACAGCTGATAGGTTTGAACTGTCAACCTTGTGGTTTGCAATCCAGTGCTGATCCTACAGTGCCACAACAGAAGTCCAATGTGTTTATATAAATGTCTTATATAAATATTAGAAGACACATATAAACACATACATAAAACCACTCTACTTTGGAGATAGATGTGAAGCCCTGAGTTGGAGCCCAGGCACAACCAATGATTAAAATAATAGTTGTTACTATTCTACCAGTATAATCATAAGTGATGTAGCTTTAGATAAAGCTGTCAAATGCATTATTTAATCTTCCCAATCACTTGATAAAGCAGGGAGTTTTTTCATCATTTTCATCATTTAACTTCTTATTGTGAGTTTTGTAAAAATTTATAGACTTAGTTTTCCATTCAACAATCCATATACATTTTCATTCACAACATTGACAGCAACCCTCACAATGTAACAGCACCTGTCCCACTTGGTCCCTGTGTTTACTGTTTCCATCTGTCTGTCCTTCCTTCGTACTCTTCCTTTCCTGCTTCCAATCTCTATTCCAGGCAAACACCATGCTTCTGATACTGCATGGTGGACTGTTCCAAGGTGTTACTATTCCCTTTATAGTTCTATGATTTGGGTTAAAAGTTGAGCTCCGGGGGTGAGTTCGATTCCAGGCTTCGGACCATAGTCAGGCGTATCACCAGACTCTATCAAAACAATAGAACTGTTTGTTTGTTTTTTAGCTTTGGTGAAAAAATCTCTTTGGATAATGAGCAAATAAAGGCACAGAGAAATTGGAAGGCTTTCCAAAGTCATCCAGCTGGTAAGGATTACAGTTTCTGTTATTTATTAAGGGCTATTGAGCTGGTTCTGACTCATCGCAACCCTCTGTAGAGATTCCGAGGAGGGCTTGGTGGGTTTGAATCACTAACCTTGTGATTTTTGCTCTTGTTAAATGCAGTCGAAATGGTTCTGACTCATAGTGACCATTTATAGGGTTTCCAAGGAATGAGTAGTTAGCTTGAATCACCAACCTTGTGGTTCAAACTGACTCTGCCGTCCAGCACAATAATCCACAGCACCATAGGAAAATCATGCCATTAGCATTCCAGTACTTCTCCTACAGTTAAGATCTCTTTATCCCTAATTCATTGCCCACTCACTACACCAACGCCCTGTTTAAAATAAAAAAAAAAAAAAGGCAGATTGGATACTAATAAGGCGGAACCTGTGGAGTTAGTTGACCATGAAAGTAAACTCCTAGACTGAGATGTGCTTATGAGTCCCTCTGACCGAGAGACCTCTCTCCATATTCACATTGCTCCATTTTTTCACTCTCCCTCTCCACACTGCTTGAAATTTTAACAATTTGGGGATTTTCTTAATTAACAAGCATCTTCTTTTAGTAATGTATTTAACTCTGGGAAATTTAAGGGGATATCAATCATTCACTTGTGTGAGTTCATTCCATGACCAGCTTTCCTCCTGGCATAATGCTCAGAACTGCAGCATTTGAGAGGCTGTGAATTTAGTTTGGAAACAAGAGGCAGGTCACTTTGAGACATGGGACATGTTGGGGTAGTTTAGGTCCTGAGGAGGTTGTAAAGTGGGAGCCAGAGGGGAACCTGGAGATAAGTCAAATGGGAAAGTGGCAAGATATGTTAAGTAGTTAAACCTCATCTGCTCTCTAAGTACTCAATTTTTTATACCATCTGCTAAAATCAAAGGCAATTTAGAAGGATACAAGAAATAAATAAAATGTAAAAGGCTTAAAATTAATGGAGAATATTTTTTTCATTTTGTAACTGTAGATGACTGGAAAGCTGTTCATCAAAACACTTTTCTTTTTTCATCAAAACATTTTTCTTTTTTCCTCCATGGCCCACAGCTCCCTCTTTAGGTATAGCCAGGTATAAGAGTACTTGCCGGGGAAACTTGGCAAGCCCTGGCCCCTACACCTCTACCTCCTAATCTTCTATTCCTTTCCCATTTCAAGGTGAGTTTGTTAAGTGCCATCTAGTCTGACCCATAGCGATCCTGTATAGGATTTCTGAGGAGCAGCTGGTGAACCTGAACTGCTAACCTTGCTGTTCAACACGACTTTGCAATCCAGTGCATTAACCCACAGTGCCACACCAGGACTCCTAGGAAAGAAATATATCCTAGCATAGATCTGGGTGTGTTTTCTTGACCCCTTTCTCTGAACCGCCCTTTTTCTCTCCCCTTCCCAAGAGCTTCTAACAGGATCCAGCAGATTTTTCTACTTGAGCCTGTTTGCCATCCAGCCCTCCTCCCCTTCTTCCTTTCTCAATACTCAGGAGTCTTCTGTCTAGACTTTGGAAGCCATATATTACACATGGTGAATCACAGGGTGGTAGGAGCCTGGGTCCTTGAATCAATGCTTCTAGGAGAGCCACTTGTGAGTCAGGAACATGCATTGGAAGGTGTATGAGTGGACACCTAAGCTCTGTTGGG
>NW_006408601.1:12011195-12019391 GCF_000296735.1 Chrysochloris asiatica | reverse complement strand
CTTATCTTGGGTCTCTTTCCTTTCCATATAAAGTTTGTTTTTTCCATCTCTTTGAAGAATGACGTTGGAATCTGAGAATGTGGTTTTGACTTTGTTGCTATTGCTGCTATTTTTTTTTTCTATTAGCAGCTGGTCAATGATATAGATAGATAGATAGATAGATAGATAGATAGATAGATAGATAGATAGATAGATAGATGGATATATATATATGAAACCTGTGACTGCCTGAACTCAATAGAAATGCATCGTTTATCTGGGTTTCTCAAGTTTTGTACCTTTTACAGGGTACAGACTTGCCAGTTTTCTATCACTCATTTTAACTGAAAAGTATGTGAGTTTTCCTACTCAGACAGATTTCCTCCTTACACAGGATAGACAGATAAGATAGATTAGACAGGCAGACAAGTATATTATGTTCTTTCTGAAATCAAAGAAGAAAAGCAATTTCCCTCTTGTCATGGGATGAAGAAAAAAATAGTCTGTTGCAAAAACAGCAATGCATTTTACATGGAACAAAACCAGCAGATAGCATTTTAAAATTGCACTGACCCGAGTAAACAGGAGGAGAAGTAGCCCCGGAGATACTCCACACTCTACAAAGCAGCTTTTGAGCAACTACAAGCAGACAAATCTGATGCAAAACAAGTGGTACCGAACACAGAAAGGCATAAATCAGCTGGGAACTTCTCCACTTTGTTTTTTCTTCCCTTCTTCCCTTCCTTGCTTTAAATATTCTGTATACAAATATTTTTGTGTGTTCTTAATACACCAGGCACTATACAGGGTCACTATGAGTCATAAATGACAGGATAACACCTAACAACAATCAAAATTCTAGGTGCTGAAGACACCACTATAAGATCAATCCCTCCCTTCATGCAGCTGATATGTCAAAGAAGCAAAAGTAGAAAATAAACTTTTCAGCAGGAAAACAACACAATTTAAGATAACAATTGCTATGAAGAAAATAAAATGAGATATAGAGCATGTAACTGAGGATACAGCAGCGCTCATTTTGTAAGATTAGTCAGATGAGACCTTCCTGAGCAAGTAGCATTTCAGTTACAATTTAAATAATAATTAGAAGCCAGATATTCAAAGAACTAAAACCATTCAAAACTGAGCAAAGGACTATTGCATAGGCCTGTTCAATGAACACAAAGAATGCCTGTGTGGTTGGAGAAGACAGAACACATAGAGAGTGGTACAATACCAATACAGAGAGAGGGCAAAGGTCTAATTTGGTTATTACTGTAATAGGCATATGGAGCCATTAGACATTTTTAAACAGAAGAGTGATGATCCAAGTTGCACTTTAAAAACCTCAGTCTAACTGACTGTCAGTGTTGGAAATGTAAAGGTAGACGTTTTGTAACAAAAGGAGGGGAGTGGTTGATTTTGCAGTCTAGGAGCGGAGGTCCCTGGGACCATCAAGGGAGAGGAGCTGAGTGCGGGACCCTAGGGACCCTACCCAGAGACGCAGTAACATCAGATATGATACAAGGAGGAAGGAGACTGGAGGGTTAGTGTGAACAAAGCAAAAGATAGCTGGGTACCAGACCTCTCCCTTAACATTTACAGAACTAAATGGATGTGGTAAGTAAGAATTCACCAAGATATTTTTATTTCAAGCATTCTGAATCCCTGAAAGTACAATCAGAAGAAAGCTAAGAGCTAGTATTTTGCTGCTGCTATTGTTAGCTGCCCCAACACATGGCGGCTACATGTGGTACAGAGTAGAACTGCTCCATAGGGTTTTCTTGGCTGAAATCTTTACAGAAGCAAATTCCCAGGGTTCTTTTTCACAGATTCACTGGCTGTGCTTGAACTAGCAACTTTTCAGCATGTAGAAGCCGACTATAAACCACTTACACTACCCAGGCTCCATTGTTGTTGTTATGTGCCCTCGAGTTGGTTCCTACCCATAGTGACCCTATACAGGGTTTCCAAGGCTGCAAATCTTTACGAGAGCAGAAAGCCTCATCTTTCTCCCACAGAGCGGCTGGTAGTTTTGAACTGCTTACCTTGATTCGTAACCACTACACTACCAGAGCTCCTTAGGCTCCAATAGCTTTTGCTAATAATGAGCAAACAGAAGAGGCTTTTGATCCCTGTACTGTTCAAACCAGAAACACATATCTAAACCCAGATTGGGCTATCTGAATCTTGATGCACACACATCTTATAAAAATTCAAAACAACATTACCTGAAGAATCCTTGTTTCTTTGGAAATGCTAATATGAGCCAGTAAGAATCTACCTCTTCGGTATTCTGAAAGCTGTTTTGTTTGAACTCTGATCTCTCTGTCCCTTTACCAACCTCTTACCACTCAGAAGGTCAAACTCTTTGTCGTCACCTGCAGTCAAGCGAAAGAAGTTGTAAAGCACCTTTGCTAACTAGTTACTGTTTTTCAGACATCTTAGACAATTTGTTAATATGAAATAAGTCTATTCATACCAACAGGGATCACTGAAAAAGAAATACTTCCTTGAATACAGTTCTACTCATGTTTTTCCAAGGAAGGAAGGAGTTGATGGTTATGCAGTATTTCAACTGCTGCCTCATTGTCAATAATCTGCCCCTTAAAAAAACAAATTTAAAAACTGACAAAACTTGGTCTTTTTTTATGAGCACATTCTCCTGTACTCCTTGCCTGTTCTTTCAAAAAATGTGGATGTAGAAGCCCACATGCTCTCTAACTGCTGGCCTCAATGGACAAACATTCCTTCAATTCCAAGATTTATCCATAATTACAATATAATTTCTATTAATGATATAAATTATTAATATTGTTTTGTAGATAACAGAAAATGTACTAAGTTTGGGTATTCACTATCGTAATGTCATCCTAACTGAGAAGTCCCACTTATTATGTTGGATTTGGCCATGACAAAATGCTAAGTTGTGACTTGTGATCAGCAAGAAATCTATAGCCTGCTGAGGGTTCAGGGCCATAGTTTTAGGACATCATGGTCCACTGACATAACACAGTCCATAAAGACAATGGTCTATATCCTACTTTTGGTGAGTAGCAACTGAGATCATAAGAGCTCATGAGAGGCCAGTTATGGTGCAACTATTGATCTCTCCATTTATGAAGAAAACACTGATAAAATTGGAAGACACTCGGAAATAATTAGTACAGAGAAATAACAGATCAATGAACATAAGTCTTCATGACCCTTAGACCAGAAGAACTAGATAATGCCCAGCTACCACAACCAACTGCTCTAAAAGGGATCACACATCAGAAGGTCCTGGATAGAGTGGGAGAAAATGTGGAACAAAACTCAAAATTATTTGTTTTTTAAAGGCTTACCGGTAAGATAGAAACTAGTGGAATCCTGAGATGGTGGCCACTCTCAGGTCTGGAGCTGAAATCATCCCTGTGGTCCAATATTCAGCCAAGAACAAATAGGTATATAGAAGGGACAATAGTAGTGAGGTATTGAGGTACATACACCATAGAATGGATAACCACTCAAGAGAAAAAGGGCAGCATTTACCCAAGGACAATGTTCAGATGGGTTGGGAATGAAGGAGGTATGGAAAGAATAAAAATAGGGAGGAAATGTGGTAAATGATATGGCATTGAGAAGACTGCAGTCTGCTCTGTGAATCTTTATTAATTCACAGTCAACAGTTATAAAGCAAAAATATAGCCTGGCAGCAGGGCCAGAGAAGACTTCTGAAGGTCCACACATTTTCTTGTAACTCTCACTGCTTACTCTATTGAAATTCACTTTGAGTCGGTAAGGACTGAGCTGAAGGTATCCTTCTGAATCCAAAAGAATCTGGGTTAACGAATTCCAGGATGTGTCACAGTAGGTTTTAGGCTAAGGTATGTTTATGTAACAGCCCTCCAATGTCCAGTGGTTTACAGGTTGTCACAGGTCACAGGTTCATCACCTATCAGCTTCCCCACTGCTCCATATCATCTTCACTCCAGGACCTCAACTGAAAAAGCATCTGCTACTGATACATTGACAGTTTGGGGTCTTTGTATCAAAGAGGCAAGAGAATGTGGTCGCATCCTGCAATTTTTGCTCTTAGGGTTCCTGTTCTGAAATCAAATCTGTCACTTCCATTCATATTTCACTGGCCAAAGTAAGCTTGGTGTCCAAACCTGGCATCAGTGGGGTCAAGAGTAAATATTTTGCATAATAATACTATCTATTATTATTCTGAAAATCAGGTACATTAAAGTTAAGTAAGGTGAAAGACACAAAAGCAGAGTATCACCTTTAATATTGAAACCGGCATGGGAGGGCTGGCAGAGTTCAGCATCAGGCAGGACATAAAGCCCTGAAGTTGAAGTTAATTGAGTATTATCTTTACTTCATCTCTGAGTGTCGATATTTGCACAGACACTGAGGAGATACTGTAGCCAATGGTGCCATATTCACCACACAATTAACATAAGGCTCAAAAAGTACAGTGTACATAAAAGATGAATTAAAAATTTAGAACACTTACAAAATAAGACGTGTCATCATTTAATACTAGTTAGAGTCATTTTAATACCTGGAAGGTTGTATAACCCATAGCACATCATATCATCCTTCACTTTTCTAAATAATTCTTTAATACAGAGAGAAAAACAAACAAACAAATATCATAACAAGTTTGTAAGCCTCTTAAGTATGTGGGCCCCAAATTCAAGCAGTGAGATTATGAGGATAACCCCAATCACCATGTTACCCTCAGACACTACTTCTAATATAAATTAATGTATAGAAAGTACCTTTGCATTAGCCCATTAAATGTATCATCACAGAAGAGGGAAGCCTCGGCAGACTAGATTCATAAAACTCTAAAATCCAACTAAAGCGTTTTCAAAATGGGGACTGTTCCTGCTTGAGTCAGGTGAGGCAAAATGAAACGACCTCCTGTGAATCGTATCATAGTTGACAAAGGGCTTTATTATGTCCTATTGATTGGCTCTGAGTCCCGATACCTCCTCTATGGCAGAAACGTTTCCACAGCAATCTCTGTGCAGCAGAAGGAGTCCTTAATACTCCATATCTCTGCTACTACCCTAGGAAGTGAAGAAAATTGACAGCCTTTTGTACTTATTTTCCTCTGAGAGCCTCAACAGGCTTTTCAGGATACCTTGGATACTGTATGTATGTAATATTTTGTTTCAATTTGCAAGCCAGTCTTGTTCATCACAGTTGTTACAATATGGATCATTTTTCACTCCATTTACTCAGGGTGAAAAAATAACTTGCCTGCAGCCATTCATATGTATGTAGTTCTCCGTGGGCTAGTGTGAAACTAGGAGCCCAACCTTCAAGAGTCTCTGGGACCAGGTGGGTGCTTGGTACTCTAAGCATATCTATCAGACAATGTTAGAGATCAGCTCTTAGGACTGGGCTAGAGAAATGTCCACAAGCTAAATTTAACCATAAAAGAGTAGAATAAGCATAGTTTTTTGTCCCTCCCCAAACCACCTCCATGGTCTTCCTGCTATAGCCACCTGATTTGGTTCAGCAGAAAGGCAAAGGCATTTAGTCACAAGATAGGAAAACTCACTCCAGCTCTAGAGGATGAATATAGTTAGCCAAAACCAGTGACAACCATCACACACCCCAATCTTTGGATAAACAATAAGACAAAGAAAGTCTACCATATGAAGGAGCTCTGGTAGTCTAGTGGTGATGAGTCGTTTTGCTAACCTCAAGGTCAGCAGTTCGAAACTACCAGCCATTCCATGAGAGAAAGATGAGGTTTTATGCTGCTGTAAAGAATTACAGCCTCAGAAACTTTATGCAGGGTGGCTATGATTCGGAACTTACTCTACGGCACATCACCATCACCACCACCACCATCATCATATGAAGTAAGGAGTAAAGAACTTCTAGAAAGAATTGTCTTTGAGCACAAAATGACACACTCTCACATATCATTTTACCTCTGCATTTTTACCTTTCTGCTTGGGACTCTGGTATGAGGACATCCTGGCTGGAACTATAGCACTCATTGTGAAACTACATGAACAAATGATCAAAAACTAAACTCCAACATACAAAAGTTGGCCAAGCAAAAGGAAAAAAAAAAAAAAAAAGTATACCTCTAAATGTTTATTCACTTTATTTCATTCGTGCTGACCCTCAATCTAATGCCCAGTATTTGACTCTTCTTTTACACTGTGAGCTATATTCTCATGTCTTAGATTGACTTAAATGTTTACCCATTTCTCCTTAAGTTTTGCCCTACCCTCCATGTGCTTATAGAAAGTTTCCATGATAAACAAAGAAAATACTAAAGTCCATTTAAATCACCACTGATCAGGATGGTACCACAGTACATGCTGGCCAAAGGCTGGGAGAATAGGGAGAAGTAAACAAGAGCATGTCTGAGAAAATCATTCATCATAATCAACAAAACAATGTCTCACAGAGAAAGGACAGGTTTCCTATCACAGATGCCTCCTCATGCAACTCACACCATATAATAAAAACTTGTATCAATACAGAGAGAATCAATAACTGCCAAACAGTATTACGCGCCTTCGAGTTGGTCCCAACTCTTAATGACCCTGTATAGGGTTTCCAAGGAGCGACTGGTGAGCTTGAACCACAGACCTTATGGTTCAAACTGACCTTGCAGTCCAGCATATTAGCCTGCAGTGCCATACCAGGACTCCAAATTAATACCAGAAATTTTCTTATAAATATTGCCAAACTTCCATAGTTGATAAAGGGAAGCCAGGAATGGTTGGAGTACTGGTTGTAATGGAAAATAAAAAGGGTTCTCAGTGGTGAAATCAGGATTTAAAATGTTAGAGTGTCTTCTATTACTCTGATAATTTTCAGAATTTATGCCAACATGTAGTAGAAAGGTAATTAAGTAAAAATTTTTAAACTATCATCTGATTTTAGAAGACAGGATTTTATCATGGTGAATGGAGAGACGATTGATCAGTTTTTATATTTAAAATAATATTTTCTGATAAAATTAGAAAATAAAATGTTGTTGTTAAGTGCTATCAAGTCAGTTCTGACCTATAGCGACACTGTATAGGGTTTCCGAGGAGCAGCTCATATATATTAGCATTTAGTATAGTCCCATTCCAAAAAAAGACAAATAGGCTCCAAGAACTGACAAATACTAATTGACATGTTTCAACAAAATGATGCAACATTGGAAGCCCTCACTAGTCTATGCCAAGAAATGCAAAAGGCATTTGCCTAGCCAACCTACTGGAAGAGATCCATATTTGTGCCCATTTCAAAAAACATGACCCTACAGAATGTGAAATCTATTGAACAATACCATTAAGCTGATGGATGTGAACTGCTTACCTTGCTTTAACAGCCTACTGCATAACCCACAACACCACCAAGTAAAAGTTTGCTGAAGATAATTCAAAAACAGCTGAAGCAGTGTATCAACAGGGAGCTGCTAGAAATTCAATCTGCATTCACAAGAGGATGTGATATGAGTTTATCATTGCTGACATCTGATGGATCTTGGCTAAAAACAGAGAATACCAAAAAGATGTGTGTTTTTTTTCCTTTATGTGCTTTGGACATAAAGGCATTGGACTATGTGGATCGTAAAAAACTATGGATAACACTGTAAAAATTCCAAAACACTTAACTGTGCTCATGCAGAACCTGTACATACAAGAAGAAATCATTCAAGCAGAACAAGGGGATAGGATACTACATGGTTTAAAATCAGGAAATGTGTGCAACAAGGTTGTGTCCTTTCATCATACTTACTCAGTATGCATGCTGAGCAAATAATCCAAGAAGAAAGTGACATCAGGAATGGAGGAGGGATCATTAGTAACCTGTGATATACAGATCACAGAACCATGTTTACTGAAAGTGAAGAGAACTTGAAATACTTTGCTGATGCAAATTAAAGAATACAACTTTCAGTGTGGATTATAATTCAACATAAAGTTAAATTCCTCACAACTGGATCATAAACAACATCATGATAAATGAAGAAAAGAGAGACATTGTCAAGGATTTCATTTACTTGGACCCAGAACCAGTGCTCATGGAGGATAGAATAAAAAATTCAAACAACATATGTATTGCATTAGGCAAGCCTGCTGCAAAAGACTTCTTTAAAGTGTTAAAGAGCAGAGCTCACTTTGAGGACTACGGTGCACCTAACAGAAGCCATGGTATTTTCAATGACCTCATACACATATAAAGTTGTACAATGTATGA
>NW_006408601.1:12009840-12011095 GCF_000296735.1 Chrysochloris asiatica | reverse complement strand
CTACTGCATCCATAGGTGTAGGTCAAGTTCATCAAATTGTATCAGATTACTCTTTTTTCCCTCTTCTTTCTTCTTTTAGGTGAGCTCTGATCATCCAGTCATTGAAGCCAGGTCAAGTGGGTATTATCTGCAAGTGTGGGTGTTCTTATGCATAAGCTCTCTCTTCTTATCAGCTGGATGCTTCACTCTCCACTCTAGTCCTCTGTGCCTATGTCACTGACACTGGGCCCAAAAGTCCCCAGGTCTTGCCACACTGCTGGCCAACCAGGCCTCCACACAGGTTCACAGGAGTCTATTGAACACTGTAGGGCTTAGCTCACAGCTTTATTGCTGTTTTCCCACTTCCCGTTATCTGTGACGAACTTGGTCATCAATCAGAGCATGTATTCCCTTTGAGTCTTAGTCTTGGAAGGGTGTTTGCCCTGAGGGGACCCAACCACTTGCCTTGAAGTCTCCTGGATAAGCAAACTTGCTTGTTCTTGTAGTAATCAGTCCGACTGCCTATATTGTTTTGTATTTTTCCTGTTGGTCTTTCTTTCAAGAAGTATCTTCTGTTCTAGCTGTTCCAGGCTGGTCTACTTGTCCTTTCAAGTGGAAATTTCCTATCTCAGAAGATTCTGGATGCAGTTCAGCAGGAAGCCTCCTTCACTGGGCATGTTGTAGCCCCATTTTAGGTATTCCAATCAGTTATAAGCAGAAGACGGATTTATAAGCTTTCTATGGTGATATTTCTGGCTATTTCTTTCTCTCTCCCTCAAGTGTCTATTTTATAATGGTATGCCAGGGAAACCAAGATTCAAAAGACAGCCAAGCATCTTAACATTATTTCCCCCCGTTTCTCCATTACAACCATGTCTCGATCCCTGTATCCCAGAGCCCTGTTATTCCAAGGTTGTTCATACATCACTATTTACCTTTGTCCCACTTAGCCCATACAAACCTGCTTAATTGTTTTCCCATCTGCTTTGTTCTTCCATTCCCCTCCCCCTTCTTGTGTATTGCCCTCCTCCCTAGCACCCTTGTGTCTATTCCTTACCCTGTGCTCCACCTTCCCTTCCCTCCCCTCACTCTACTCCCCACATCCCGGTACCCAGCAAAGATTCCCCACCCCCTTTAGTATGGGTTCTTTTTCTTAGTCTTTTCCAGCAGTGGTCCTATGCAGTATTTCTCCTTTTGTGACTAATTTCACTCAACATAATGCCCTCAAGGTTCATCCATGTTATGCGGTGGCTTGCAGCTTCCTTGTTATTCTTCA
>NW_006408601.1:12002039-12007543 GCF_000296735.1 Chrysochloris asiatica | reverse complement strand
ACCTCATACACATATAAAGTTGTACAATGTATGAGGAAGGCCAAAAGAGAATCCATTCAGCTGAATTATGGAGCTGGCAAAGAATAATGAACATACCATGAACTGTCAGCAGAATATACTAATGCCTTCTAGAAGTGAGGATGGTGACATTTCATGTCACGTACTTCTTATTGTTGTTAGGTGCCATTGAGTCAGTACCGACTCATAGCGACCTGATGCACAGCAGAATGAAACACTGCCCGATCGATCCTGGGAAAACCTCACTGTTGTTGCCACGCTTGAGCCTATTGATGCTGCCACTTGGCCAATCCATCTCACTGGGGGGCTTCCTCTTTTTCTCTGACCCTCCACCTTACCAAACATCATATCCTTCTCCAGCGATTGTTAGGGCATGTTATAACCCACTTCCGTTAAGCTGATCCCAATTCAAAGTAACCCCAGATAGGGTTTCGGAGGCTGTAAATCTTTACAGGAGCAGAAAGCCTCCCTTTTTGCCCTCTGAGAAGCTGATGGATGTGAACTGCTTCCCTTGCTTTAACAGCCTACTGCATAACCCACAACATGGCCAGGGTTCTTTATCAGGAAGGACCAGTCTCTAGAAAAGGACATCATGCTTGGCAAAGTAGAAGGTCAGGGAAAAATAAAAAGACCACCCAAGAGATAGACTGACCCAGTGGTAGCAACAACAGACTCACGCCTAACAACAATCGTGAGTATGATCAGTGTTACATTCTATTGTGCATAATAGGGTTTCTGTGAATCAAAAACAACTTTATAGTACAACAACACCATCCCCTTTCTTAAAAATAGGCAAATAACTAGGATGATATTGAAGGCTGAAAAAAGACTCATAATCAAAGGGGAAGCATCATTCCCCTAAATCATATTCAAATCTACAACAGTAAGCAAGAAAAAAAAAACAAAACAAAACAAAAAAACACCTCATCAGTTAGATTATATTGCTAATGAATACCAAGCTTGTTGTTGTGGTTAAGTGCAGTCAAGTCATTCCAACTCATAGCAACCCTGTATAGATCTTGAACCACCAACCTTGTGGTTCAAACTGACCTTGAAGTTAGTGCATTAACCCACAATGAGTACCAAGTTAGTCATGGACAAAATCTTCCAGAAATATAAAGTAAAAAATAAAGGCCACTTACCAGGTACTGAAAGGAGCTCTGGTAGCGCAGTGGTTACGAATCAGGCTGCGAACCACAAGGTCAGCAGTTCGAAAGTACCAGCTGTTCCACGGGAGAAAGATGAGGCTTTCTGCTCCCGTAAAGATTTACAACCTCGGAAACCCTGTACAGGGTCACTATGAGTCAGAACTGACTCCATGGCACATAACTTTTATAAAATTAACCAGGTAGCGAAGCCTAGTAGAGCTTCTCTAAGCTGAGGGAAGGGAGAGAGGGAGGGAGTAGCTGAGGATTGAATGGGCTCATATAGCATAACACTATTCACACAGACCAGGATCAAAAATCGTAGGTTAAAAAACAGGGGGAGCGGACTGGACTTGTAATATATCCTGGTATGTGCAAGAAACGGTGTACATTGCTCACCACCAACAGGGTGGAATTCTGAGCCTTCCTGGAGAGAGGTATTCACATAAATCCAGGGGCCTGTTCTGCTCTATATAGTAGAAATGGGGATCACTGATGTGTGAGGGCACCAACCTACTGTAGTGTTATAAGCCTATGTATTAACAAACTTATGAATCCATGTGTAAACTTCATGACATCAAGGACATATTGGAACTTGGCAGCCCATGAAGAAGTCATTAAGAAACTCAACTGCAATGACAAAACGTCTGTCTTTAGCCCTTGAAGGAGAAGGCACTTGGTATAAACTCGTGTTAACGCAACATTCCAAAAAAGGGTCTACCACATAATATTTCATTGAGCTTGGAGATGACCACCTCCTCCAAAAATGTAACCTTAAATGAGATATATATTGTTTTGATGGTGATTGTTTCACACAATGACAGCAGAACATGGGATCTGCTGTATAGCATTGTTGCTTTGGTTACCTTGTGTTTCATGACTACCTTCAAAAGTCTTGCTTTCTTATGCAACAAACAAGAAGAACAGAGAACCCCTGGTGAGTTGCTTAGACTTTTTATAGGATCATGATTTCCCCTAAAATCCCCAAACACAAATAATGGCTTTTACTCTTCAACCACATCTACCAGGACCATGCTTCTCATCCATGTTCTAGCAACTGACTCCTAAACCCAGTACTAACCTTCACAGTAGACAGAATCCCCCTGGATAGATATATAACCATTCTTGCATTCACAAGTAGCTTTTGTATTCCAGTTTTTGCACTCTGAGTTTTCACCACATTTAGGCCCTTCTGCACAAAAGTTATGACCTAAAAGAAGCAAATACAAATTTTAAATTAGAAAAAGGGAGGAGACAAGGAAATAATAAAACATGAAACATTGTTCCAATAGGTTATTATAGTTTTAAATATACCTAAACAATATCGACTGGATGGCACTTAATAACAGCAACAACAAATAATATCCACAGCAACAACAATGAACAACAGCAACAAACAATACCAAAGGTGAGCTGGGTAGGGAGTTAAGAGAGTAGGAATAGAAAATTCTGAATCACTTCAGACTTGTTCTTGTTGTTAAGGACCATCAAGTTGCTTCTGACTCAAAACAGCCCTGAATAGGTTACCAAGGAGCAGTTGGTGTGTTTGAACCGCCTACCATGCAGTTCAAGCCAACCTTGTAGTCCAACGCATTATCCTGCAGCGCCACACCAGGGCAGGGCTCCATTCCAGCCTTAAGTGATGTTATTTTTGTCCTGATACTCAAAATTCCGGCTCATTATGTCTTGAGACTTTTGTCTGATCCTGAATTCTGTTTCACCAGGCTTCTTACACAGCCAGTCTCCTTCCAATTATGTTATGGTATAATTTATTATATATAAAAATAATATGTAAAACAGCCATATATGGTTAACACAAAAATAAAGTCAATATAAGCAGACTACAATCATTATCATTTGATTAAATTTATTGACATAAATGAAATCATACTACATGTTTTTTCTCTGGTGTGTGTGATTTTTTTTTTTTTTGAGGGGGAAGGGCTATTCATCCATGGTAATACCTATGGTTATAATTCATTCATCAGTGTTGTGTAATAATTTACATTTTTAATTTATTGTATCCATTACACTCCTGATGGATACTTAAGTTATTTGCAGAGTTTCAAATTACAAAAATGCTACTAGAAACATTTTTTAATATGTTTCTAGTTTTTTGGTGATTGGTTTTGTTTTTTCCTATTCAAAAACATTTAAGATTTTCTTCATTCTCCCATTTCTTCTTGAATCTCAGACATTCCTTCCAGGAATTTTTTTTTCTTCATAAAGCATCCTTTAAAAGTTTCTTTAGTAACAATCTGAACATAGTGACTATGTTCAATGTTACTTTCTCCAAATATGTGTATATCACGCCTCCATTTTGAACACGACTTTTATTGGTTATAGAAGTCTTCCCTTTGAATACTTTAGATCATCTTTTTTTTTTTCAGATCATCTTTTTTAAGACTTATATTAGTGTTAGTGGTACTGTAGGATAAGCACTGGACTGCAGTACCAAGGTAGGTAGTTCAAACCCACAAGGCAAGCCATAAGAGAAAGATGAAGCTGTCTGTTCCAGTAAAGATTTACATTCTTGGAAACTCTCTGCAGGCCTGCTATGAGTAGGAATTGACTCAAAAGAGATGAAAATTTTTGGTTGTTAGTCCTGGTATGGCAATGTGGTTTAATGCGCTAGACTGCAAAGTCAGTTTGAACCTCAAAGCCAGTAGTTCAACCTCACCAGCTGCTCCTCAGAAACCTTATACAAGGACAGAAACAACTTGATGGTACTTAACAATGACAACAACAGTGCTGTTTAGGAGTCCTGCTGTTCTTCCGTAAGATAAGTACTGGACTGCTAACTGCAAAAACGACAGTTCAAACCCACCAGCTGTTCCTTGGAAACCCTATACAGGTTGCTATATGTCAGAACTGACTGGATGTCATTTCACAATAACAGTATTGTTTAGAAGTCAGTTGTTTATTTAGTAATCATCCCTTTGTATGTAACTTGTCTTTTCTCTACAGATGGCTTTAAGATCTATTTGGGTTCTGTTGTTTTCTGTTCTACTTTGTTTGGTGTTCTTCAGTTCACCCCAAGATAGCTAGGTGTTTACTTCTTTATACTTAATGTTCCTAAAATTCCTCAGGGACTTCTGGTATAGTGCTGTAAGATAAACACTGGACTGAGAACCACAAGGTCAGTGGTTCAAACTCACCAGTTGCTCTTGGAAACCCTGTACCAGGTAGCTATCAGTCAGAACTGACTCCATGGCACTTAGTAAGATTCCTTGGAATTCCGGACTCTGAACACCACTAGTTTTAATGAATTTGGAAAATTATCAATATTATCTTCTCAAACATTCCCTCTTTACCATTCTCTTCAGTTTTCTCCTCAGATATTCTGATTCACTAGGCACTGTTTCTCCTCAAGGGTTTTTGTTCTTTGGTTTTTTTTAATTTCTCTTAGATTTACTTTCACATTATCCATCTCGTTTTCCTTTCTGAGTAACTTTCAGATTACTATTCAATTCACTTATTCTCTCAACTGTGTCTTAAATGTGGTTTAAATAACCTGTGCCTTTTAAATGTTATTTATATTTTTATTTTGTAGAATTCTATTTGCTTTGTATTCTGTCTGGACAAGTACAATGGTCTCTAACTCCTTTACTCCATCTTTTCTTAACTTTTGTATTGTGAATTGAGTGAAGGTTTAGCAAACAGATCATCAGTGTTCCATTCAACAAATCATGTCCTTTGTTTCATCTCAATGATTGCAGTCACCTCCATGCAACAAAAGCTATTCCACTATCTCTGTGTGGTTCTTAATTCCATTCCGCCTTCCTCTGCAACCCTTCTAAGTTTTGTCCTTAAGTACATGTTGCCCTTTTGATTTGGAATGGTTGACCACTGCATAGTGAGCATACCTTACTAGTGTTGCTGTCTCCCCTATATGCATATTTACCGCTTGGCTGAAAATTGAGGCCTAGGGGTGAGTTCACTTCCAGGCCTGAAGAGTAGCTGAGGGCCATAATCTCAGGTTCCTCCAGTCTCTTTCTGACAAACAAGGCTAGTCTTTTTCATAATTTTGAGTTAGGTTCTACATTGTCTCCCACTCTATCTAGGACTTTGTAACATGCTCCCTCTTTCAGAGCAGTTGGTAGTGGTAGCTGGGCATCATTTAGTTGGCACAGGACTGGGTAGTTTCATTCTGTTGCACATAGGCTGCTATGAGTCGGTAGGGACTCGATGGCAACAACATGCTCCACCATATTCACAGGTGTGGTTTACAGCAAAAGTAAATGCCCATATACAAATATCCTCTTTCAAATCAATATATATGTGTGGGTATACTTCACTCTAGCCCTCATACTCATTTAGTCTCTGTATCTGTCCATGTAT
>NW_006408601.1:11998318-12001939 GCF_000296735.1 Chrysochloris asiatica | reverse complement strand
ATATATGTGTGGGTATACTTCACTCTAGCCCTCATACTCATTTAGTCTCTGTATCTGTCCATGTATCTACTTGTATAACACTGTTGTCATAGCATTGTGATTGTAACAGTAATCATCTCTAGCCCCTTTAAGACCTGCATTCATCCCTGTGTCTTTACCTGTCTTCATCATTCTCCCCACCTCCCTCTTATTGTATATCGCCTTCCCTATTATCCAAGTTAATACGTACCTATCTTTTAGACAGTGAATTACTACTATCCCTTCCCTCCCACACCTGATAACCCTCAAATAATGTTTCTTTTAACATGAACACCTTTTCTTGAGTTTTTACAACAGCGGCCTCATAGAATATTTATCCTCTTAGAATTAAATAATTTGACTCAGCATAATGTTTACCAGGCTCATCCATGTTATGAGGGGTTTCACAGACTCACTGTTATTCTTCAGTGTGGCATATCATTCCATTGTTGAGTATGTAGCAAAGTTTGTTATGCCTTTCTTCCAAGGATGGGCATTTAGTTTGTCTCCATCTTTTAGCTACTGCGAATAGTGCCGTGTAGAACATGGGTGTGCACATAATTATTTATGTCTTAACTTATTTCTGGGGGATACATGTGGTTGTTGAGTGCCATTGAGTTGGATCCAAATCATAGGGTTTCTAAGGAGCAATTGGTGGGTTTGAACTGTTGACCTTTGTAGCCCAATGCTTACCCTACAGTATCACACCAAGAACCTGAGCCCTTAATAGCCTCTTCTATGTCTGTAAAAATTATGCATGCATATTTTATACTGATAATGCCAACATCATAATTTATGTTTTGGATTCTGTACTTCATTTTTCATGCTAAATATTAAGCAAGGTGGCTTATTTTCTTGTGTTTACAGTTAATTTAATTAAGCCTTGGAAAAGATTTAAGATTTATATTCTTTAAAATGCATATTGTAAAGAAGGACTGATGTTTCTTTCACTCAGGTGCCTGTGAGAACTATCAAGCCAAGGTAACTTTGAACTATAGTCTTTGCTTTAGGACATGAGTATGAAGCTACACAGGAGAAAAAAATCTGGTCCTAAGAATTCCAGATTGTACAGTTGCAGTCGTGAAATCCAGTGGAAGGATTTTCTCCTGCAGACCTCCAACTAGAATCAGGACTAACAGGTAAATTAGCACTGGCAGAACAGATATTTCCGAGTTCACTCAGTGAAGGTTTCACCATTCAAAGTTCTTGATTTATGAATCTCCTACCAGACCATGTCTGCTGTCCACTTACACACTGTTTATTAAAAACCAGATTCTAAATCTCCAAGGATTAGAAACTGTAGTCAAGGCAAATGCCAATTCCAATGCCTGTGTATGTCAAGGAATCACCTCTTTTCCAAAATTTCTGATTTCTTGTTTTCCACCCTTTCTATGCTGCTAGTCTACCAAACTTCCAAAAAGTCTTTCACATATTATTGTTGTTAAATGCCATTGAGTCAGCTCTGACTCAGAGCATCCAGGTATAGGATTTCTGAGTAGCATCTGGTATATCTGAACCTAAATCTAACTAACCACTAACAGCCCAGTCAGTGTGGATCTTACAGCACTACACCAGGGTACCTTTCATCTTTTATGTGAACTAAAAAGAAAAGGTTTAACCTCAAAGTAAAAGTTAAACCTTGATAAAAAAAAATAATTATGCTCTACACACCATAGTGTAGTGGCTACGAATCAGGCTGCGAACCGCAATGTCAGCAGTTAGAAACTACCAGCTGTTCTGCGGGAGAAAGATGAGGCTTTCTGCTCCCGTAAAGATTTACAGCCTTGGAAACCCTGTACAGGGTCGCTATGAGTCGGAGCCGATATGGCACATAACAACAACAACAACAACACACCATATATTATGGAGGTGGTGGTATACCGTGGAGTCAGTTCCCACTCATAGGGACCCTGTATAGGATTTCCGAGGCTGCAACTCTTGAGGAGAGCAGAAAACCTCCTCTTTCTTCCATGGAACAGCTGGAAGTTTCGATCTACTGACCTTGAGATTAGCAGCCCAATTCATAACCACTATGCTTCCAGAGTTCCTAGCCATAAAAAATACTAGGACTAGGAACTAGAAGAACTAGTTTCTGATTAAAGGTCTGCAGCTAACAAACTCTATAAATCATTTTGCTTTTATAGGTATATATACTTGAAATGGAAAAAAATCAGTGAGCTTCAAACAATGTTCTTCAAAGCCCTAGGCAGAGTTGATGATAAGTAAGGCTCAATCCTCCAATCCTGCTTCAAATAGAATTGCTCTGCTTTCTCTTTTTGACATATTGATCATATAAAGAAAATTTTCTGACTTAAAAAATATGGAAAATGCTGAACTCCATAAGCTCAGGTTAAGTTCTTCTCAATTTTAGAACATTTTTTCTTTGATTTTTTAACTTTTTTTGTGATTTGGGTGAAAGTTTAGAGTAAAGTGATTTTCCATTTAACGATCATACATATTTTGACATTAATTGCAATGCCCACAATGTAACAACACTCTTTCCATTTCCTCCCTATGTTGCCCATTTCTATTTGTCCTTCTTTCCAATCTCTTCCTGTCTTCTGATCTCTATCCCTGGGTAAATGTTATCCTTTTGATTTCATATGGTTGACTGTTCTAAGGAGCGTGGACCTCTCTGATGTTACTCTTCACCTTATAGGATTGACCATTATTTGGCTGAAAGTTGAGACATTCGTATGAGTTTAGTTCCAGGACGTAAGGGACAAGACTCGAGGTTTTTACCGGTCTCCATAAAATCAGTTACTTTGTTTTTTGTTTGCTTCGTTTATGATTTTGAGTTTTGTTCCACATTTTTCTCCTTCTTTATCCAGGACCGTCTGTTTTGATCCCTTTAAGAACATTCAGTTCATTAGATACAAGGGTCATGGAAGCTGAGGTGCACATGGACAATCAGTCCAGTGGACTAATAGTTTCTGTGCATTTTTATTTACTTCACTCTTCTTTGTCCAGATGAGGAGAGACCAACCGTTGTACCTTACATATTTTTCAGAGCCCACTGACTAGTCACCAAAGCAGGATGTCAAATGTTGTCTTTGTGGATTGTGTTATGTCAATTGTCCTTGATGTCCACCAAGACTATGGTCCTGAGCACCCAGGTCCTACAACTAATTCCTTCAAGGTATTTGGTTATGGTTAAGAACTTTTCATAACTTTACCCCCTGTATGCTCTACTCCATGGAGCCTTAGTGGCACTGGACCACCATGTGACTGTCATTTTGCCACTCCGTGGTGGTTTGTGAGCTACTGTGATGCTGGGAAGAGATGCCACTGATATTCTGAATGTCGACAAGGTCACCCATGGTAAACAGGTTTCAGTTGAGCTTCCAGACTAAGACAGACTAAGAAGGAGAGGAAGACTACTTCCAAATGTTTAGCCATATGAAAACCATATGAGTAACAGTACAAAGCTGTCAGAAAGCACCAGAATACTGACAGATATGGTGCCAGAAAATAAGTCCCTCAGGTTAGAATACACTCAAAATACAGACTGTGGAACAGACCATCAATTACTCATATGCAAATTCAAACTGAAGCTGAAGAAAATGAAAACAAGTCCACGAGAGCCAAAATATGACCTTGAAT
>NW_006408601.1:11985273-11996953 GCF_000296735.1 Chrysochloris asiatica | reverse complement strand
GTTGGTCCAACACATTGTTGTTGCTGTTATGAAATGTTCCGGCCCATAGTGACCTTGTATAGGGTTACCAGGGAGTAAGTGGTGAGCTTGAATCACCAACTATGTAGTTCAAACACACCTTGCAGCCCAGCACATTAATCCACAGCACCACATCAGGACTTCAAGTTCTGAAGTAGGGCTGGTTAACTACAATGCATAAGGAGCTCTGACAGCCTAGTGATTAGGAGTTGGGCTTCTAATCTCAAGGTCAGTAGGTCAAAAGTACCAGTGGTTCCATGGGAGAAAGATGAGACTTTCAGCTCCCATAAAGATTTACAACCTCGGAAACTCATATAGGGTCACTATGAGTCAGAACTGACTCCATGGCACATAATCACCACCAGCTACAATGTACATGTAGTTTTTATGATACCATATATTCTTTCAGCAGCAAAACGTAGGGATATAAGTGAAAGACAAAGCCTCTCCTTGGGCCATTAAAGAGCAGATCCATAAACCTGAGAAGCACAGGTATCCCATCCAGTCTCACTCCCTATGACCTATTAGCTGGGAACTGATTCAATCAAAATCAATGCAAGAGTTTAACTTGCTGGATATTTCAATTTTCTGCCCATTGAGAACACTTCCACAAAGACTTGAAAGGCTCATATTACCGATTGCAATTTAAAAACTTGATGCTCCCGCTACCAAAGATAACCATTTTTAGGAATCCCAGCTGAATACCTGAACTTCGCATTCTCTGTCAGAGTTGCTCAATAATTAAGTCATGCCATTATTTTCCTTATACAGCTTGAGTCAATGTCAAACGTGCATCCTTGATTACATGCATTCTTTTCCCATTTTCTTCTCGCTTTCTTTCCAGGACATGAAACTGTCCTTTCTTCCACATGCATTTGACAGCTTGAACAAAGTCCTACAAACATTGTAGATTTCTTAATGCATAGCTTTCTACCAGACATATGGCATGACAACTCAGGCAGTAACTGTATTTGTAAACTGTATTTCAAGAGCATTCAAGGGCCAGTGGAACAAACTAGCCTCGATGTTAAATCCATTTTGGTTGTGTCCAACCATTGGGCCAAAAACCCAGGTTCTTTTAATTAATGCAGAACTTTATATTTGTTCGGTGCCTGGTTTGTGCTCTGCACATGTGAAAAAACAGTCATCCACTCAATATTTATGAGGAACCTACTCCATGAACCCCTGTGTGGACAGCAGTACTTGCAAGTTTCTGGGGACAATGTAAAGGTATTTTAGACATATTCTTTGCCCATGGGGAAATTATAAAATATAAGACAAGATATAAGTCATATGCATGTTCTTGATAGGTAAGGGTCACTAGGAGTCAGAACTGACTCAACAGCACTTAACAACAATGACAACATTCATTTAGAATAGGTAGTTCCCAGGTTATGAACATGTCACTAATGTGTAAACTGTAGTTATGAACCAACCCTGTATATATTTTCTTGAGCACAAACCCAGAGACTATGCATAGAAAGGAGCCAAGTGGTGCCCTTCCTGATCCCATAGGTATTCCCCATACCCACCTGGCCCTAGACCCTGGAGTTGTTGCTTTGAACTGAGCCCAGGAGGTAAAGTTAATACAAAAGGCATACAGGGTACGCACAGTGCCTCCATGGTGATTCTAGAGTCAGCACAGGATTCATCTTGGCCTGACAGAGCCTCACATCAGATAGGAAGCTAGAGGCATGGGCGTGCTTTGTTCCAAACTGCTCAGCTGGGTACTGTTTCAGTATGGTCCACAGTCTGGTGAAGCCCAGCAATATTTCACTGTGACCCAGACCCTGCTTGTCCCTGGCCTTGGCACAGCCTTACCATACCTACATCCCCAGCTCTACTCTTGCCCCCCAGGGCCATGTGCCAGGCCTGTAGGGACCAAGGGGAGGAACAGTGTGAAGGAAAGATGGATAACATTCTAGCCACTGTTACCAAAGGTTACAGCAGGCTGAACACAGGCCACAAAGGGAGCACAGAGCCCTCACCTCCTATGCCAGCACCAACATACAATGCTTCATGATAATAGATGGGTACAACTTTACAACATGGAGTCCTGGTGTGGTGCTGTGGGTTAATGCGACAGACTGCAAAGCCATTTGAACTGCAAGGTTGGCGGTTCAAGCTCACCAGCTGCTCCTCAGAAACTCTATACTGGGTCGCTATGGGTTAGAATCGACTCGATGGCACTTAACAACAACAACTTTGGAACATGCATAAAACTATTACTATTACTAATATTGCTGTATTACTATGTTAAATATGTTTTAGTGTATCTGGAATTATTTCTGTAATGTATTTATACATACAAATATACATTCATTGCATCAATGACAAACATTTATCTAATTGACATTATATATGAACCATACCTAACCATACCAACTTATGTAAAAAATTGACTTAAAAACAGATTTAAGAATGGAACTCATTTATAATCTGGGACAACCAGATTACCAAACACTAGGCACTCAACTAAGTATTTTACATGTACATGTATTATCTCACTTAATTTTATTAACAACTCTATCATTACTGAGTTTTAACAGATGGGTCAATGGAATCCTAGAGCTATTAGTGTACGTGTATAACGCCCACAGAGCCATATCTCAAACTCAAGTCAGACTAAGGTCACAAGTCTTAATCCTTGTGCTAGCCCACTGTCCTCCCAATAGCAATAAAATTCCAAGCATTCTATGGTCCAAAAGATTAAGGCTAGCCTTTTGCATGTATATATTAAAACTAAGTATAATTTAGCTTTCTTCTGATTCCCCGTATTTCTTTTCCACTACGTTTTCCATATTGTCTTAACAAAAAATAATAACACAGATCACTACAGAATCTTGAAAGTCTTGAGACTGATTCACTTATCTCAACAAAGGGCCTCGAACACAAGATTTAGATGGATAGATGGCTTATCAATAGATGGATATATGGACAGGCAGAAATATGGGTGGGTAAATAAGAGTGAATGAACATGCAATGGTATGCCATACCCCTTCTAAATCAATCAGAAGACAAAGGAATCAAGGTGGTCTTGCTGGTCACTATTTTTCTTTCTCTAAACAGTTTTATTCAGACATAATTTATATACCATAAAATTTAACTTTTGTAAGTAGAGAGTTCAATAATTTTCAGTAAGTTTACACAGCAGAGCAATCTTCACTATAATTCACCAGTTTTAGAACACTGATTATCACCATTTAAAAAATTAATCTCAACATTTTAGTAGGTTCCCAACCCATAAGTCCTCCATTTCCACACTTTAGAATCCTTCTAAGGGCTTCGTCTTTCTTATCTATTGTGTGTAAATAGCATGACATTTAAGATACAGACACTTCTATTTGTCTTCTGTTGCCACCCACAATATCTTTCCCCAAGACCTCCAGTTACACCTTGGTAGTGTTCTGTGTTTTCTTCTATTTTTTGGTTCTTCTGGTTATGAAAACAGTCTGATGCATAAGTTGCATCAAAGTCATTCTCTTTCTTAAATCAATTTTTTTTTTTAAATTAGAAGCTTTGACCAGATTGTAAACTGCATACTCTCACACAAAAAAACTACAAAATGTTCATATTTTTTACTATTTTTAATTAATGACTCTAGATCTTCCAAAATTGTTTTCCTATTATTAAGCACATAGTGGCATCTTTTAATTTGCAGTGATCCAAATACAGAGAACACTTTAATTATAAAAGTTTCTATTTATTGAGTTTCTCCATTATACCAGGCATAGTGCTAAGCAAGTTACACATATCACCTCATGAAATCTTCAAAACATCTCTAAAGATTAGTATTATTATCCCCACTTTATAGATTAGGTAAATGTGGCTGAGACTTTAACTAACGGAGCCATGTTACACAGCCAGTAAGTGGCAGAATCATAATCTTACTTTAAAGTCCTTTCATTGTACCACTAAAAACAACATACTTCTTCCAAGATGTAACTACCTGGGAGCATTCAAAACAAAAACTAATGATCACTCCTGATGATGTCTGTGAATCCCAACCCTTCCATGTTCTCTACAACATTTAAAAATCGGTCCATTTAGGACCCAAATGCAGGTCGTGCCATCCTGTGCTTAGCAGAAACTGAATCTGGGTGCACATCTGTACCCGACTATTTCTGGCCACTGGCTGAAAACATCCATATTTCTCAGAAGCAATCACGAAGGCTCATAGCCCACTCTAAGTGAATATAAAGTGCTGCTGTTGCTCTCATTATATACCATCAAGTAGTTTCCAACTCATAGCGACCCTCTATACGGTTTTCAAGAGCAGCTGGTGGGTTTGGACTGCTGACCTTACAGTTAGCAATCTAGTGCTTATCCTACAGTACCACATCAGTGCTCAGGTACAAAGTGTTGCTGTCATTCTTAAGTGCCATTCAGTTGATTCTGATCCATAGAAACCCTGTATAGGGTTTCCAAGAAGCAGCTGGTGGGTTTGAATCACCAAGCTTGTGGTTTGCAGACCAGTGCTGATCCTACAGTGCCACACCAGGAGTCCAAAATATAAAGTGGTGGTGGTGGGGCGCTGTGCTGTGGAGTCGGTTCCAACTCATAGCAACCCTTTCTATATAGGTTTCTGAAGCTGTAAATATTTACGGGAGCAGAAAGCCTCCTCTTTCTCCCATGAAACTGCTGGGAGTTTCGAACTAGCTAACCTTGAGGTTAGCAACCCAACTCATAACCACTACGCTACCAGAGCTCCTTAAAATATGTTGTTGTTGTTGTTAAGTGCCTTTTGAGTCGGGTCCGACCCATAGCGACCCTGTACAGGGTTTCCGAGGATGTAAATCTTTACGGGAGTAGAAAGCCTTGTCTTTCTCCCACGGAGCGGCTAGTAGTTTCGAACCGCTGACCTTAAGGTTCGCAGCCCGATTCGTAACCACTACGCTACCAGAGCTCCTTAAAATATAAAGGAGAGTAAATGCGAATATGTTTTACTTCACAAGTTAGGTCATCAAAGCAAATGGACCACTTGACATCTCACAGCTCACCTGGTCCACAGGAACACTATTTTAACTCCTAACTCCAACATTCCCAAGTTCTCCACATCTATCTATAACAGTTATCTATTCAACCAGAAAAGCAAAAGTCCTTGCTTTATCCTCCCTACTCAAAGGCAAGTACTTGCCTGCTCATGTTCTGTCAAAAGAATTTCATAAATATCTTTTGATTTTATCTATTTCTCTTCCAACAAGGACTCCATTCCACTTGAAACTATTATCATCTTTCAAACAGACAACACCTCATTTGACTTCCTGCTTACCCTTTGGTCTGCTTCTAATCTATTCCCACACAAAGGAATCCTTGTAAAACATAGACTGGAACATGTCATTCTCCAATGAAAAATCTTCCCTGTGCTTCCCATTTTACATAAGAAAAGTAAAAAATCCTTAACTTTCACTTAACATGAGACAAGGCCCCTTCTATCCCTCCATCACAGCTCTCTAACCACATAAACCTTTCTTTTAGTTCATCCAGCATTTCTTTAATTCCTCCCTTTTCTGGCTTAGGGTCTGTTCCACTGACTCAACCATCTCCACAAAGCAATTCCTACTCAGTCTTCAAATCCTAACATGACTACCATATATTCAAAGAAACTTGTACCCCTCAGTCTAAATTAAGTTTCCTGTTATTCTCTAGAATACCACCTTATTGCTTGTTATTGAATTTACAGTTAGTTTATTTCTGTTTTTCTGTGTTAAATGTCTATCTGCCCACTGGAAGCTTATCTCTATAAAGGAAAGGGTCATGAAATTTTATCAACCTGTGCCTAAAATAATATCCAATACATAAAAGAAACTGAATACATTTGTTGACTTAATGACTCAATACTCACAGTTCTTCAAAGATAGTGTTAAAAGAGTATTTTAAATAGCAATACAAGGGAAGGGATTTTTTCCCCCGTTGTATGTTAGGAGTTCTGGTATGGTACTGTGGGTTAATGTGCCAGACTGCAAAGCCGTTTGAACGGCAAAGTCGGCAGTTCAAGCTCACCAGTTACTCCTTGGAAACTTTATACAGGGTCACTATGGGTCGGAATCGACTCAACAGCATTTAACAACAACATAACTATATGTTATACAAGGAATCCTGATATGGCACTGTAGGATCAGCACTGGACTGCTAGCTACAAGGTTGGCAACTCAAACCCATCACCTGTTCCTTGGAAATCCTATACAGGATCACAGTGAGTCAGAACTGACTTAAAAGCACTTAATAAAGTCAACAGTGGTTATACAAATAGTACATAATGAGTGAAATAGAAATATAAAACCAAGTCTGATTCTAAAACCCAATTTGTCTCCATCCCTTCACAAAACTACCCCAGTCATCATTTTCATCATCAAAGGACTCAGGGAATAATGACTTTGGCATGAGAAGACCAGTACTCCATCAGTCATACAAACTGTCTAGTCCATGAAATGTCTTGAACCTTGCCAAAGAAACAACCTTATTTCTTTTACCTGGAAATACTCCGTGATTATTCACTAAGCAGGGACTCAAAACTTGGAAGAAAAATAACTTATCACACAAAAGGAAACCAACTACCCATGGATGCAATATCAAGATGAATAAGATCCTCTTGGAGCTGCTCTCACTCAAATGGGGAACAAGAATAGGTGCTCAGAAAAAGGCAAAGGAGCTGGTGAAATGAGGCTTCAGGTTTTACTCTGGCTATCTTCTTCATTTTAGTTCTAAGTGAGATACCATTCATTCAATCAGCAAATATGAAGGGGCTTCAAAAAGTTTATGGAAAAATGGAAAGATGAGCTAATGGAATTTTTTTCCACAAACTTTGTGAAGCCCCTCATATTTATCAAGCACCTATCATGTGTCCAAACATTTTACAAGACAATGTGAATGGAACAGACTACCGGGAAAAAAATAAACATAAATGCTACCTACATTCAGTTTTCATATTAGCAGGAATGGCTAACTTGAGACCAAGGTTAAAGAGAAGACTACAAGAGTGATTTTAGGGTACAGAAGAAACATATCACAGAAAAGAATCTGAACACAAAGTACTAAAGAGGAAACCTGACGGTGTGCTGGACAAAGGCTACAAGTTTCAGACAAATGGAATAACGTGTTCATGACACGATTGAGAAAACCAATGAAAATTTTTTTAAATGAACATAATGTTGGGATGATGTTTTGTCCTTTGGTTGAAAGTAGGCTGAAATGTGGACTCCCCCTATTGGCCCTGTATCTAGAGTTTTGTTACCAGTGAAAGACCAATAACCCACAAAAAATGAATTTGCTTTCTTTAAGTCCATCGACCTAATCTACATATAAGTAAACCTGGTTTTTTATAACATGGTCCTCCCCATTGGCACTCTCCAGAGTCCACTCTGTACCCTTCATAATTAACACTGGAAAAACCATCCACACATTTCTGCTTTGTCTATGGTTTCTGCAGCCAATGATGAACAAGCATCTTTATGATTTGCCTATTATGATTTCTTCCAGACAAGAGGTGAATAAGCCACTACTCTTGGGCAGGCTTTAGCCTCTCTAAGATAATGAAAGTTTGACTCCTCATAGAACATCACTGCTTTCTTCCTCAATCATTTGTCCTTAATGGCAGTCAGGTACCTGAATATTATGAAAATGCTTTCCAGATTCCACCACCCTAACTCAAATATCACAAAAGCAGTATCTCTCAGATCCATTGCTGCAAGTCCAACCTTGAAGATTCTTATGTGGAGCAAAGGAATATCGAGTACAGCATTTTCTATGTGCCTCCTCCAAGTGTTGTCAGTTCTATGCATGGGCTTCAGAGGACAGATAGGGCCCAATGATCCTTTATAAGACCTGAATATCCTTAGATATTCTACACCAGCATACAGACTATAAGAGACAGGTGGGCCCTTGAGAGGTGAGAACATTCCTTGGGCACCTCATAGACATGTATGGTGGGTTGAGCCATAAAGAAGAGCCTGTTATATACACTGCTTCAGACTTCCATAGAACACTTAATTATCCACATGAGGAACCTGTACATAGACCAAGAGGGATTGTCCAATCAGAACAAGGGGATACAGAATGGTTTAAAACCAGGAAAGGTATAAGCCAGGGTTATACTCTTTTACCATATTTATTCAATATGTATGCTGGACAAATAATCCTCAATTTGACCAATAAATAAAATCATGATATATGGAGAAAAGATTGGAGTTGCCAAAGACTTCATTTTGTTTGGATCCATATCAAAACACATGGAAGAAGGAGTCAAGAAATCAAATGACATATTGCATTAGACAAATTTGCTGCACATGTCCTCTATAGGGCATTCAATAGCAAAAATATTGGAGTTTGAGGACTAAGATGCGCCAGACTCAAGTCATGGTGTTTTCATTCACCTCATATGCATGTGAAAGTTGGACAATGAATAAGGAAGACCATAGAACAATTGATGCATTTGAATTACAGTGTTGTAGAAAATATTAAAAGGACCACGAACTTCCAGAAGAACAGAGAAATCCGTGTTGGAAGAAGTACAGTCAGAATGCTCCTTAGAAGCCAGGAAGGAGAGACTTTGCCTGTCATACTTCAGACATGTTATCAGGAGGGAACCAGTTCCTGGAGAAGGACATTATATTTGGTAAAGGGGAGGGTCAGTGAAAAAGAGGAAGACCTCCAAGTAGATGGATTGGCACAGTGGCAGCAGCAATGGGCCCCAGTTTAATAACATTTATGAGGATGGCACAGGACCAGGCATTGTTTCTTTCTGTTCTACATAAGGTCACTATGAAACAGAACCAATGCAAGGGCACATAACAACAGCAACAAGAAATATCTTAGGAAACAATTGATTTCATTGGAAATAACATAAGAGGGTTTTACTGTCTGGGCAGTCTACCCTTAGCCTCACGTTTTCTCTTTGGAATACATGCTTCCTTTTGGAGATTTCCTAGCTTCAGATGCCTGGGGTTATTTTCAATGCAATGGACATCATGTGCTCCCTGGACTCTCCCTCTTCCCAGCCTTGATATTTGAACTTACATACCTGTGATAGGAGCTAACTTTAACCCACACCTGCAGGAAATTATTTGTACCTCCCCATTTGGCCAAGTCCCATATATTAATAAGCAAAGGGTCTGGCCCATCTGCAGAAAGCCAGGTCTTGTATTTATGTACTAGCTTATATTCCCATTAGAAACCTCTCTTTTCAGACCTCTTTTTACCTCAAATACCCTGAAATATTCTCTCTTAAACCATTTCAATTAACAATCTACCTAAAATGATGATGGAAACTAAAAAGAAAATTGTGTGATGTCAAGACTCTTTGGGAGGATTTAACTGAAGGGCATAACATCTTAAATAATACAAATAATCTCAACTAATTTCAGCCCAAACCAGACGACAAGGCAAGTGAGTATGAATTAAAATTACAGATAAACACATTTGGAACAGATGTTGGAAACAACTTTTGTCCAAACACCCAAGAGTCATAAACATGCAGCAAAACCCTCCAAAGTCATTGATGACACAGAAGATACAATCAGAGCCAATTATGAAGGACATAAAACCCCAAGGAGTGTGTCCAGACTTGGGGGATAGGCCAGATGATTGGTATGTGTTATAAAAGTGGTATGTAGAATACACAGAAAAGATGAATTTCCTATTTTCTTTCAGCAGTTCTTGAGCAACCGTTTGTTTTACATTTTTGCTGGTGGTGGTGGTGGTGTTTGCCTGCAGGGACTACATTCATGCTTTTATAACTGTGGCTGTCACCACGGTGCTGACTCCCCCTTCTGCTCTCAATGCCTGACACTTCCAACACATAGACTCCTGTCATCCTCATTACCTCAAGGTCAACAGATGTCATGCTCCAGGCACAAACTGTCCTGAAACGTCCAGAGAAGTGCCACAGTAATTAGGGATGCTTTGGGTGGTGCTACTAGTGACAGAGACCCTGGGCTCCAGCAATTGTGAAGTCGTCTCTTCCTGCCAATGTCCATCACCTCGGTTCCTTTAATATGTGTCTCCCCTAACTGCTCTGTACTTCTTTTTGGAGTAGCTTTCCGACTGCACCAATAACCCTATGGCTCTAACCATCTGTCCAGGTGGTTGTCTTCGTTTTTCTCTAGAGCACAGGGGAATTAGTTACAGCATGGGGCATGACCCAGGATTTAATGAGGCAAGTTGTCAGAGCCCCTAGTCTGTTTGGATATCCAGCTCTGTTTAGAACAAGAATACCTTATGTTCGTCAGAGAGCCTGTTATTCTTAGTGTTAAGGTCTTAGGTTTAATTCGCACCATGAGAAAAATGCAATTCCAGCTACACTCTGCACCTCTCACCTTGATTAGTCAATGGAGGGCGTGGGAATGGAAAAGGTGCATAACAATGTAAGAAAATGGGCATGACTTGGTCTGAGACAAATTCCCTTCATAATCAACTGTCAGTTCTACTAAGAGACAAGTTAAAATTCAGCAACTTGGATCCCTGATAGCATAGTGACTTACAAGCTAGGCTGCTAAACACAAAGTCAGTAGTTCGATTATATCAGTCACTCAGCTGGAAAAAGATAAAAGTTTCTACTCCTTTAAAGATTTACAGCCTCAGGGTTGCTATGAGTGATGACCAACTCAGTGGTACAGAATCACCACCAACAGCATGTAAATACACAGCGTCTGTTAACTGGTACTGAAAATAATTCCACTCATAATAATTAACATGAAAAATACAAACGCATTCTATGTGATGGGAGTATGTCTCCACCATGTCCTTGACTCTCATCAGGTACCTGGGTCATGCAAATGACCACTAACTAAAAAGTTGGCAGTTCAAACTCAGCCAGCAGTGCCATAAAAAGCAGGCCTGAAGATTCACTTTCATAAAAAAAGTGTTGTTAAGTGCTGTCGAGTCAGTTCCAACACATAGCAACCTAGTATAGGATTTCCGAGGAGCAGCTGGTGAGCTTATATTTTTGATGCTGCAGTTCAAATCATTCTTGCAGTCCAGTGCTTATTCTATATTGCCACACCATAAATGTTGTTGTATTGTTAAGTGCTGTCAAGTCAGTTCCAACTCATAGTAATCCTATGGAGGGATTCCAAGGAGGGGCTAATGGCTTTGAATCACCAGCCTTGAGGTTCAAACTGACCCTACAGTTTATTGCTAATCCTACAGTGACACCATTAATATTACAGGAAAGAAGATCCTATAGAGCTCAGGTCTACTCTCTAACAATGATGGTTTTGTCACCTTTTGATTCTTAAATATAAAAAATCGATTAAATCAAACTTTTTTTTTTTTTTAATGTTGTAGACTATTACAGATAGCAGCCAATCAGTCCATTGTAATAAGTAAACAAAACATACTCCGGCAGGTTTCTCAAGTTTCTCATCTAAGCTTCTTCAGATAAGGAAGTTGATCATAATGCTATGAAAATAAACCTAAGTACACTTCAGATTTCCCAAGTGGGTATGAGAAAAGCTTGGCATTCACTTTTGAGTAACACCATTCTCAGGTGGGGATTTCATTCAGGCTACTGACCTGACAGGGTTGTGTTCTTTCACCATACTTGTTCAATTTGTATGCTGAGCAAATAATACGAGAAGCTGGGTTCTATGAAGAAAAACGTGGCATCAGGACTAGTGGAAGACTCATTAACCTGCGATATGCTGATGATACAACCTTGCTTGCT
>NW_006408601.1:11973366-11984453 GCF_000296735.1 Chrysochloris asiatica | reverse complement strand
TCTGTCATTTTGTTATACTCTGGTGGCAAGCATGTTGCTGTGATGCTGGAAGCTATACCACCAATATTTTAAACACTAGGAGGGTCATCCATGGTGGATAGGTTTCAGCTGAGCTTCCAGAATAAGACAGACTAGGAAGAAGAGAGATGAACTATTTCTGAAGGTTTAGCAACAGAAAACCTTATGAATACAAGCAATTGCTGTCAGTAGTTCTGCTGTAAAATTAAAACATTATGAATATTGTTGTTGTTAAGTGCCGTCAAGTCGGTTCCAACCCATAGTGACCCTGAACAGGGTTTCCGAGGCTGTAAATCTTTACAGGAGCAGAAAGCCTCATCTATCTCCTGCAGAGCAGTTGGTAGTTTCGAACTGCTGACCTTGAGGTTCACAGCCCGATTCGTAACCACTACGCTACCAGAATATTGTCAGATAAAGTGCAGGAAGGTGAGCCCTTCAGGTTGGAAGGCATTCAAAATATGACTGGGAAAGAGTTGGCTCCTCAGAGTAGAGTTGATCATGATGATGAACATGGAGTAAAGTTTTCAAGACCTTCATTTGCTGATGGAGCAAAACTCAAAATGAGAAACGGCTGTAAGCATTCCAGATAACGGAATGCATAAAGCATGAATCTAGGAAAATTGGAAGTTGCCAAAAATGAAATGGAAGGCATAAAGATCAATATCCTAGGCATTTTGTTTGATTTCATTAAGTGCCATCAAGTCAGTTCCAACTCACAGCAATCCTGTATAGGGTTTCGATGAGTAGCAGGTGGGTTGGTACCACAAACTTGTAGTTCTAACTGACTGCAGAATCCAGTGTTTCTCCTATAGTGTCACATTAGGACTCCTCCTAGGAATTAGTGGGCTGAAATGGACACATACTGGCCGATTTGAATCTGACAATCATATGGTTTACTATCCCAGGAATAAAAAACTGAAGAGAAATGCTTTCAGATTCATTGTCAAACAGAATATTTTAAAATCTTGAAATACAATTCTGTGATAGGATAATATACATATGCATGTGGTGCTGTGGGATAAGGCACCAGACTGCAAAGACATTTGCACTGCAAGATCAGTGGTTCAAGCTCACCAGCTGCTCCTCAGACACCCTATGCAGGGTCGCTCTGGGTCAGAATTGATTTGATGGCACTTAATAACAACAACATAAGAATGATCAGTTAATACCACTATTATTCAAATTTACATACCAACCACTAAATTCAGCGATGGAGACATTGAAGGATTCTATCAACTTCTATCAAGGCTTTCAATTATGTGGATCATGACAAGCTATGGACAACATTATGAAGTATGAGTATTCCAGAACACTTAATTGTACTCATGAGCAATCTGTACTTGGACCAAGAAGCAGTTGTTCAAACAGAACATGGGAACACTGAATGGTTTAAAATTAAGGAAGGTGTGCAACAACATTGCATTCTTTCATGATACTTATTCAACCTGTAAGCTGAGCAAATAATACGAGAAGCTGGGTTCTATGAAGAAAAACATGGCATCAGGATTGGAGGAAGACTCATTAACAACCTGAGATATGCAGATGACACAACCTTGCTTGCTGAAAGTGAAGAGGACTTAAAACATTTACTGATGAAGATCAACGAGCACAGCCTTCGGTATGGATTACATCTCAATGTCAAGAAAACAAGAATCCTCACCACTGGACCAATAAACAACATTCTTTTCAATGGAGAAAAGACTGACGTTGTCAAGGACTTCATTCTTCTTGGATCAACTATCAACACTCACAGAAGCAGCAGTCAAGAGATTAGACGACGTACTGCATTAGGTAAATCTGCTGCACAGGAACTTTTTTAAGTGTAGAAGAGCAAAGATGGCACCTTGAGGACTAAGGTGCGCCTGATCCAAGCTATGGTATTTTCAATAACCTCATATGGATGTGAAAGCTGGACAGTGAATGAGGAAGATTGTAGAAGAACTGATGCCTTTGAAATATGGTTTTGGAGAAAAATACTAAAAGTGCCATGGGCTGCCAAAAGAACCAATAGATTTGTTTTGGAAGAAGTGCAGCCAGAGTGCTCCTTAGATGCCAAGACGGGCAAACTTCGTCTCTCATACTTTGGACATATTGTCAGGAGGAACTGTCGCTGGAGAAGGATACCATGTTTGATAAGATGGAGGGTCAGAGAAAAATAGGAAGACCCCCAATGAGATGGATTGGCCAAGTGGCAGCATCGATGGACTCAAGTGTGGCAATAGTAGTGAGGTTGGCCCAGGGTCAGACACTGTTTCATTCTGCTGTGCATAAGGTCGCTATGAGTTGGTGCCGACTCGATGGCACCTAACAACAACAACAACAATCAACTTCTTCGGTGTGAAATTGATCAAACATGCAATCAAGATGAATTGATAATTACTAGTGATTAGAAAGCAAATGTTGGAAACAAAATGGATCAGTAGTTAGAAAGTATGGCCTTGGAGATGGAAATCATAGAGATCCCATAACTGAATATTGCAAGACCAATGATTTATTCATTTGAAATACCTTTTTTAAACAATGTAATACTTGAATATACACTTGGATCTCACAAGAAGGAATACACAGATGTCAAATTGACTACATCTGTAAGAAGAGATGGTGGAAAGCTCCATTATCATTAGCAAACAAGACCAGGGGCAGACTGTGGAAAGACCATCAGTTGCTCATATTCATATTCACACGGAGGCTGAAGAAACGGAAATCAGTTCATGAGACACAAACTATGAACTTGAATTCCATCTGAATTTATAGATCATCTGAGGAAAATATTTGATGCATTAGATACTAATGACCAAAGACCAGAAGAGTTATAGGATGACATCAAGAACACAATACCAAAAGAAAGCAAAAGGTCATTAACAACACAAGAAAGAAAGGAAAGACCAAAATGGATATTAGAATAGACTCTGAAATCTGTTTTTGAATATACAGATGCTAAAGTAAATGGAAGAATGAGGTGGTAGAAGAGCTGAACAGAAAATTTCAAAGGGCAGTTCAAGAAGACAAAGTCAAGTATCATAATAAAATGTACAAAGATCTAGAGTTGGATAACCAAAAGGTAAGAACATGGTTAGCATTTCTCAAGCTGAAAGAACTGAAGAAAAAGTCAAGCCTCGACTTGCCATATTGAAGGAACGTCAGAAGATGATGGCATCAGGATTAGAGGTAAACTCAGTAATAACCTGAACTATGCAGATGATATAACCTTACTTGCTTAAAACAAAGAAGACTTAAAATACTTATTGATGAAGATCAAAGACCACAGCCTTTGGTATGGGCTGCACTTCAATGTAAAGAAAACAAAAATTCTCACCACTGGACCAATAAACAACATCAAGATAAATGGAGAAAAGATTGAAGTTGTCAACGATTTCATTTTGCTTGGATCAACCATCAACCATTATAGAAGTAGCAGTCAAGAAATCAAATGGCATATCGCATTAGGTAAATCTGCCATACAAGACTTATTTAAAGTATTCAAGAGCAAAAATGTCAGTTTGAGAACTAAGGTGTGACTGACCCAAATCCATGGTATTTTAATAGCCTCCTATGTATGTGAAAGTTAGACAATGAATAAGAAAGACTTTAGAAGAATTGATAAATTTGAGTTATAGTGTTGGAGAAAAATATTAAAATGTACCGTGTTTCTTGGGAAATGTATGAGAATTAGAGATACTGTTGTTGACTGTTGTTGTTAAGTATTATCAAGTCAGTTTTGATCCACAGTGACAATGTATAGCGTAACCAAGGAACAGTTAGTGGATTTGAACCACCAACCTTGCGATTCAAACTGACCTTGCAGTCCAGTGCATTATCCTGAAGTGCCACATATAAAGCATAATTCAAGACAACAGACCTTGGGAAATCACCTGGATTGATTTATTTGTTAATTGTCAAATTAACAGTAGATGTTCATGAAAAAAAAAGAACGCTGAGTGCCCAAACAAACATGGCTTTTATTTTCTGACTGCACCGTTTGCAGAGCAAGTCTCAATATGTATATATGAGGGCTGGATGTTTTGTCTGAACTCCAGTACCAGGAGTGTGAGGGAGACTCCCAAGGGAGTCTGTGATGACAGAAGGAGGTAATGTACTATTGAGAGCATAAGGGAAGCCATTTGGAGACATTACACACATACACACACAAACACACACTTTCTGTCCTTGTTCCTTCTTGTTGTTGTTGTTAAGTGCCTTCGAGTCGGTTCCGACCCATAGCGACCCTGTACAGAGTTTCCGAGGGTGTAAATCTTTACGGGAGTAGAAAGCCTCATCTTTCTCCCGTGGAGCGGCTGGTAGTTTCGAACCACTGACCTTAAGGTTCGCAGCCCGATACGTAACCACTACGCTACCAGAGCTCCTTGTCCTTGTTCCTTAGTTATATGCTTTTATAATGTTATTGGTCACCTAGGCCTGAAGCTTGGTCCCTCTTTGTGTATCTTCTGAAAGAGTAACCACCCAGACACACAGGCATCATAACTTTTGTGACATGTTTATCAGGACATCCAATCAACTTGTGAATTAGTGGAAATCCTAGAATGATAAGGCTGTAGCCAATCTGCATGCTGAATAACATTGTTAAATATTGCTTATGAGCTATCATCATTGGGCACCATTCTTCTTTGTTACAGGTCTCACAGGGGTAGACACCCTACTAATAAAGAATTTTCTCTTTCTTTATTTATTTGGGATGTTTGTAATTGGACTCAACCACTTCAACGCATCAGGCCAAGCTTTGGGAGTAACAGGAGGTGGTGCTGAAAGGAAACTTCATCAAAAATAATGCAATGTGCATGCCTAATGTCTGGAATCTGAGATGGAAGTAGAATAGGAGAGAACCAAAAGAATCATTATACCCAAATCTCCATGAGAAGTCTCTTCTGTTAAGGGTGATAGAAAAATCCAGAAATGAATGATGATAGTTGCAAAACATGATGAACACAATGCCACTGAATTTTCCAAGTGAAATGGCAACTGTTATATTACATGTATATTTACCACTATGTTTTAGAAAAGTCTAAGTAACTCTCACACACAGTGATAACATAAATAAACACTCACACTACAGTCATCAGCTGCCAAATCCTGGCTGAGAAGGTAGCAGGTATAAAGAGAAAGAAGATAGCCTTCCATTTCATAGATCAGCCATGCTACGACCTAATCCCTATGCAGTGTCTTATTCCTGCTTCCCACTTTCCCTTGCAAAGTTGAGCCAGGTTTGTAAAATCTCCCAGACTGCAAGTGACTGGAATGCTCTACAAGGACCACTTTTCAGTGAGATGTCCTGCCCCTCAGAATGTTTACGGGTAAAGAAGGATATGAATTCTGGGGAAGTGCTAGAAGAAGCAGTGGCAACTGGACTATAATAAATTAGGTCAAGGCAATGAAATTCCTCTTGCATTTCTGAGGGACAATCAATGATTCCGCTCTAATAAAATTGTAAATCAGAAAGGATTTACATAAACAGGGTCCCACTAGACACCTCAACATATAGCAAGTGATGGATTTCGCATTAAATTATAAGACCTACCTAATAACCCTATTGGTTACCAATAAATGTCTCTCTCGGAAAATTCCACTCAATCTTTAGACTGTTCTGAAGAATTCCAGCTGCAGATAGGCTCAAGCCATGAAAGAAGATAAATCCCAGCAGATACTCTGAAGCTGTGGCTACAATGTCACTGATCCTAAAAGCTATCCTTGGCTATCAAGATACTATGTTTTCCTAAAAATTGTACCAAAAATAGTTCTGTCAAGACCAATCACAGAAAAAAAATTTCTGTCAAAGTTGAAAATACACTAAAATGTAGTACTGAATATTTTTTAATATCATAGGAGCCTTTGGGTGGTGTAAACAATTAACACTCTCACTGGTAACCAAGAGGTATAGTTTTCATTTACCCAGAGGCATCTCAGAAGAAAGTCTCTGTGACCTATTTCTGAAAATTCAGCCACTGAAAATCCTGTGGTGTATAGTACTACTCTGATACACATAAGGTTGCCATGAGTCAAAAGCTCCTTGACAGCAATTATGTTTGCTTGTTCACCTGTATGTTAATATATGAGCAGGTGTTACAGTACAAGTCATAAAATGATGGATTCTCACCTGATTTTTGTTGTTGTTGTTGTTGTTGTTGTTTAAGAACTCTGTTTGTGCTTTATTGACTATGCAAAGGTATTCAACTGTGTATATCATTGTGAATAATTGGTATTCCAGAACACTTAATCATGCTCATGTGGAACCTGTACATAGACTAAGAGGCAGTCATTTGAACAGAATTAGGGGATACTGAATAGTTTTAAATCAGGAAAGGTGTGTTGTCACCTGATTTTGTAAAAAAAAAAAAAAAGTTTTATTGAAACACAGCTTCTTTCATTCATTTACTATTATCTGTGGTGCTTTCACACAATAACTACAGACTATTGAGAAGTGACAAGGAGCTCTGGTAGCGTAGTGGTTACGAATCGGGCTGCGAACCTAAAGGTCAGCGGTTCGAAACTACCAGCTGCTCCGCGGGAGAAAGATGAGGCTTTCTACTCCCGTAAGGATTTACACTCTCGGAAACCCTGTACAGGGTCGCTATGGGTCGGAACCGACTCGACGGCAAGTAACAACAACATTGAGAAGTGACAACAGAGACATTTGGCCCTTAAAAGCCTAAAACATTTATTATGTGTCACTTTACAAAAAAAGATTTGCCAACTCCTAAAAGATCCATTTTGGAAGAAGTGCAGCCAAGATGGCCAAACTTCGTCTCTCATACTTCGGACATATTGTCAGGAGAGACCCAGTTGCTGGAGAAGGATATCATGTTTGGTAAGGTGGAGGGTCAGAGAAAAAGAGGAAGACTCCCAACGAAATGGATTGGCCAAGTGGCAGCATCGATGAACTTAAGCGTGGCAATGGTAGTGAGCTTGGCCCAGGATCGGGCAGTGTTTCGTTCTGCTGTGCATAAGGTCGCTATGGGTCAGTACCAACTCAGCGGCACCTAACAACAGCAACAACAAAGCTCAAGAAGTGGAGTCCTGGTGTGGCGCTGTGGGTTAATGTGCCAGACTGCAAAGCTATTTGGTGGTTCAAGCTCACCAGCTGCTCCTCAGAAACCTTATACAGGGTCACTATAGGTCAAAACCGACTCAACAGCACTTAACAAAATACTACAACAACACGCTCAAGAAACAAAGAAACCACACAAGAACACCCAAACTTGCGTATCGTATCCATTTGACCTAGTGTCAATGGCTTGAAGATCACAACTTGACTAAAAGCAGATTAAAAACAAAATTTGATAAAGGAAACAAGTATAAATTGCTACAATTTGATGAACTATACTTATTGATGTAGTAGCTCAAAATATCAACTGAGAAGAAAGAAGTTCTCATCCTACCCCCTCCGTACACAGGGGTGACAGGGACAGGGATGGGCAACTTAGACATTGGCTACCTAAAATGGGGGAGGGGTTTTAAAGGCACAAAATGACTGGTTTATGAGTTTTCAAGAGGGAGTTTAGTTTCTGAGTGTACGGGGTAAGGTAGAATCCCCACAAAATAGTTTTCATCTTGTATTGACAAGTCTGGTGAAAAGAGATAAGAATAAGATTCTTATGATTCATTCGTGAGTAGTTGGTATCATGACAAATTATGATTGTCACAATTGTAAAGGCAGAAGTATTGTAACATAAAGGGGAGTAGTTAATCTTACAGTCCAGGTACAAAGGACTATAGAACCATCAAGGGAGAAGAGCATGAACAGAATGCGGAGCCCTATCCAGAGAAGCACCAACACCAGAGATGGAGACAGAGATGAGGACATGGAGAGAGAGAGGAGCTGAGGACTCTAGACTCATGGAAACACAAAGGCTGTTTACTGGCACTCAGGAGGCAGGCATGCAGAATGCAACTTTTGGTTGTTTAAATGATTATATATTCCTGAGTGTTTTGGTATACATCCGCCCCACCAAATTTTTTTTAAAAAACAGAGGGAATAGAAGCAAATACTGTTGCATGATGATGCATGGAGGGGATTGTAATTATTACAATGAAACAATGAGTGTAAAACCGAGGTTCTCCCATGTAAATTAGAACTCAAATCACAATAAAAACCTGAAAAGATAAAAAAAAAGGTAGAATATAAAGTTCCCTGATGTAAACTGCTAGGCTGCTGCGTTCACTTGAACTTTGGAAGCTTTCAAATTAAGTCAAAAAAGGTCTAATTCACTGGGAATTTCAGAATATGGAGAAGTATTCAGGACAGACAAAGTTTTAAAACAATCAAGTCAAATAGCATAAAAATAGTGATGAGCGTAACTGGATTAGCTTTTTAAAATTATTTAATATAATATAGAATCTACTAATCCATCCAGGAGCCCTGTTGGCATAGAGGGTTATAAACTGGGCTGCTAACTACAAGGTCAGCAGTTCAAATCCACCAGCTGCTCCTCTGAAATGCTATAGAGGGTTGATATAAGTCTGAATCAACACGACAGTACACAACCACCAACAACCACCACTAATTCACTTTCAGACAGGAAGTGATATTTGAGCAGGGAGGACTTAAGGGAATTAAAATGGGGTAGAATAAAATTCAACGAATAGAAAGCAAAATGACTTCTGTCTAGGAATTATTTAGTAATGTGATCGTATTTCTGTGGCAGAAAGATGACGCTGTCTGCTCCTAGAAAGACTTACCAATTCAGAAAGCCCAAGAAGCAGTTGTATCTACCCTAGTGGACCACTGTGAGTCAGAATCAACTCAATGGCAGGGTGTTTGTTTTGTTGTTTTGTTTTTCCTTCTTGCAAGAGTTTAACAGTTACAGAACAATTACATATAAATCTAATGAGTCATTCTCTGTCACATATGGGAATTACTCCATCGAAAAAACTGCAAAGAATGCTTCCCAACCTCATTTATGAGAAAAATATAGTAATAATGGCGATAGTTATCATAATAACCACTATACAAGAATAATTATCACTAGTACAGGAACAATCCTTTATTGACCATTTATCACATGTTAGGCATAATGCTGGGGCTTTAGCATTCTCCTTAATTCTCTCAGCAGTCTTATAAAGAAGGTATTCTACTCCCGTAAAGATTTACACCCTCGGAAACCCTGTACAGGGTCGCTATGGGTCGGACCCGACTCGACGGCACTTAACAACAACAACTAAAGGAAGAACAAACAAATCTGGGTTGGAAGAAGCACAGCCAGAATACACCTTAGAAGCCAGGATGGCAAGACACTGTCTCTCATGCTTCAGACATACTATCAGGAGGGAACAGGCCCTAGAGAAGGACATCATGTTGGTAAAGTGGAGGGTCAGCGAAAAAGAGGAAGACCCCAAGGTGATGGATTAGCACAAGAGCAGCAGCAGTGGGCTGAAGTGTAGCAATTGTGAGGTTGGCACAGGACAGTATTTCATTCTGTTGTACAGAAGGTAGCTATAATTTGGAATAGACTCACCAGCACCTAACAACAATTAGAGAATGGGAGCTCAATGGTTCTGTATAAGTACTAGACTGTCAATCACAAGGTTGGCAGTTTGAGCCCAACAACCGCTCCTGTAGAGAAAGATGGTTTTCTGCTTTTGCAAAGATGTACAGTCTCAAAAGCCCTATACAGAGCAGCTATGAGTTGTAGCCAACTCCACAGCACTTACCAACAACAATGATAGAGACTATGACTAAAAAGGGTAAAGACAATATCTATCTTTCTATAAAGCACATCTGGAACTACATTCTTATCATTATATTAAATCAGTAAGCCTGCATCCACCTCAAGGCAGTCCCATTGTCACCGTACAACCCAGCCTCACATCACTTACCTCTACAGACCCTGCAGCACTGGTTTTCAGGAAGAATATGATCCTTTGCTGAACAGTTCAAAGGGGGGCACATTTCTGTAATTTTTACTAAAACTCCACCCTGGAAAGAAAATGATAGCGATACTTTTAGTGAAAACTACCTACTTGAAATGCTCAGTTAATAACCTACAGTTGATGACAGCCTACAATACTTAACATTATTCCCAAGAACTGCTCTAAAGATGACAGTCTCAAATAGAATTGATGGCAATTCAGCAAAAGAATACATCAAATGGTTTTCCATTTCAACAAACAGTTTCTGAGCATATTCTATACAGCAAGATGCTATCAGTTGTGTGCTGGCAAACAACTAATAATTCATTCTTAGATACCAAAACCCCATCCTAAAGCTATTGCCATGGAGTCAATGCCCTACAGGACAGAGGAGAACTGCCTTCATGGGCTTTCCAAGGCTGTGCAATTGACCAAAACAGACTGCCACATTGTTCTCCCATAGAGAGGGTGGCGGGCTTGAACCACCGCGTGTTCAGTTAGCATTCTAGCACATTAACCACTGTGCTATCAGGTCTCCATCTCTAAGCTTTCTAATTTGAAGTGTTTGTCGATTTATGTGGTGTGAATTCTCCTATGGTGGCCAATTTCAAGGCACCAATATGGCTTCCCTGAATGCAGAGCTGGGAGATAAGCAGTGTCAATCCTTAGAATCCTATGTGACCATCTCCAGGACAACAATGAAGACTAGACACTGAGAAGTCAAAGAAAAATCCTTGACCTTCATGAACTCACAGTTTGGATGAAGGAGAGAAAAAATAAATCAAAACATTTACACTAGAAACCCTGATATCAATACTACTAGTTATTGAGTCAGTTCTAACTCATAGCAACCCCAGGTGTGTAAGAGTACAGCTACTCTCCTTAAGTTTTCTAAGTTGGCTTTTTGCAAGTGTTTGGTTGCAAGTCTAGTGGTTGACTTTTTGCCAAGCCTTTCTCCTAAGGCTCCTCTGAATAGACTTGAACCTCTAACCTTGCAGTTAGTATTGAGCATGTTAACGATTTGCACCATCCAGGACTAGCATATTGACTTAAATACAGGTAGCACAGTGGTTATGAGTAAGGCTGCTAATCTCAAGATCAGCAGTTCGAACTACCAGCAGTTCCACAGGAGTGAGATGAGGCTTTGTGCTCATGGTGTGGTGCTCTGGGTTAATGTGTAAGACTGCAAAGCCATTTGAACTGCAAGG
>NW_006408601.1:11962209-11971548 GCF_000296735.1 Chrysochloris asiatica | reverse complement strand
GCAGCCAGAGTGCTTCTTGGAGGCCAAGATGGCCAAACTTCATCTCTCATACTTCAGACATATTGTTAGGAGGGACTAGTTGCTGAAGAAGGATATCATGTTTGCTAAGGTGGAGGGTCAGAGAAAAAGAGGAAGACCCCCCAACTCCAAAAAGAGATGGATTAGCAAAATGGCAGCACCACTGGACTCAATGTGGCAAGAATTGTGACATTGGTTCAGGACTGAGCAGTGTTTCATTCTGTTGTGCATAGAGCTCTATGGGTCAGTACTGACTCCATGGCACCTAACAACAACAACAACAACAACAACAAAGATTTATATATTTGGAAGTCCTATACAGGGTAGACAGGAGTTGGAAGCAACTCCACAGCATGTAACCACCCCCACCAGCCACCACGAGTATAAGATACTAGGAGACAACAAGTAATTCTTTAAGTTGGCAATAAGTAATAGAAAAGAGACTACATTGGAAGAAATGTAAATAACGGAACAAGGAAGTAGCAATTTTCTGGTAGAAGAAAAAGGAAAGACCAAGGTAGAGTACACAAGAGCTCAAAGAGGGTCCATTTAGATGAGCACTTGATCTCCCTAGATAGATATAAAATCAATAATAATAAAATTTTAAATATTCAGCAACTGAATTTTTATGACCTCACTTCACCTAAGGGCCTATTTGTTGACATTACTAGCATCTGTATTTAGGTTTACTCTGAGTTTCAGTAATTACTCCGCTAATTGCTAGGGAAAGATAAAAGATTTGAAGAGTCCTTAATTTTATTTAAAATATTTAGTTTTTCCCCTTTAAGGCAACCAAAGAGAAATCTCAATAGTGGGAGTCTCATTTAAGAATTTTCCATCTCCCGAGGCCTCACATTTCTCTGCTTTGGCAGGAACTCCCATCATATCAGGCACACCTATTGTCAAATATGAGCACATCACTTTAAATGTCAAATATAAATTAATTTCCAACCGTCTTTTGAATTTTTTTCTCTAGTTTCCTGTTTCGTAGCTCAGACCAACTTGTAGCATTCTTGCCTTTTCTTCTTCAACTTTAATTTTTATTACCCAATCTTCCCTAAGGTTATCTAGACCTCTGGCTTTAATCTTAGAAGTAGTCCTAAAACCTGAAAATTGGCTCTGAAGTTCCTATTTGTCTCCCTCTTTTCATCTACATTCCATTCTCATCTCTGAATCCAGGCCACACTGGGTGACACCTCACCTCAAAAGCTAGCACCAGTTAGATAACTGTCTTTACCTGTTGCTCCTTCATTTCTATAACAAGGATTCAAACCCCTCAACAGAAGTTAGGGAAACTTTGACTGGTGGTGGTGGTGGTGGCATGCAGTAGAGTCGGTTCTGACTCACAGTGACCCTGTATGGGGTTTGTGAGGCTGTAAATCTTTATGGGAGCAGAAAACTTCATCTTTCTCCCACGGAACTGCTGGTAGTTTTGAACTGCTGACCCTGAGGTTAGCAACCTGACTTGTAACCACTACCAGCTACCAGAGCTCCATAAACTTTGACCAATTTTAAGCAAAATATGCTAAATACAAATGAAAGCGAAATGTTGAATACTTACTATTAATGCTTTACTGCTATCCTTCTATATCATTATATTTCCTCATGGTCTGTTGCTTCATAGAGTAATTAAGAGTGGTAGGCACTGCTGAGACTCTTTTACCATTTCCATGTGTTTATCCCAACCCCTGTAACCTCTGCACACTTCACTGTTACCAGCATGTGCCTGATCACCTTCGGGGGGTTTCCCATGGGCAATGGAGCCACCTTGTCTGTGTAGAATACTAGAAGTTACCTACAAGTTGTATGTGCCTCCACAGATATGGCCCAAAGTCAATGAGTGACTGGCACAGACGTTCTTTGTCTAGAGTGTAATTTACACTCCCACTGCTATCCCAAACCCCTAGTAGCATCAGGCTAAATTTGGTGATTTCAGCTACAATTAATTGCATGCTCACTCAGCCTCTTTTCCTTACCCATTTCTGAATCCCCATACTCATATTGGTTTCTCCTACAATCCCTTCTACTATTGAAATCACTTCTATTTTGAAATCCTTAGCTCATGTTCTGACTCTGGAAGAACCCAAACTAAGACAATAGGATACATTTCACTCTTGCTGTCAAAAATCTCATTGCTAAAAGAGCTTATCTTTAGGTAGTAAGATTTAGGAGTGATTTCCATTTTCTTCCTAATATTTCTTTTGTCTAAATGTCCTAAAAGAAGCACACAATGCTACAGGAGACTATTTTGAAAGAACTGCTTATGAAAACTCTTTTTATATAAAGAGTTTGCTTTGACTGCTGATTAAATCAGTCAACAATGATAGCCAACCTTTGGCATATTTAATGAGTAGGATCATAATTAGAAATATTTAAATGGGGACAAACACTTCTGTGTGAACCTGGAAATAATATAAACTGTGATTACAGTGGTGTATAAGTGCTAGCAAGTCCATTTACTCCAGTCACATAATTAGGAACTTGATTTTCAAAATGATTTCTAGTAAAAAGCACCTGGTAATTAACATTTTAAAATCCTCCTGATTATGATTTGTTCGTTTATAACCCCTGGAGCTCTGTGTTGGTGGGAAAATACAATTCTCCCATTAGCTCTCACTTACAGTAACTGTTTCCATGTCATTGGCCAAATATAAATAATTTCAAGTTTACTCCTAATCACTGTGCTTCTACCTGAATTTCTAATAACATATAAAACTTGTTATCTTCGAGTCAAAAAATGTTGCTGGCCTAAAGAACTGTCTCAGGGCCACAATAATTGGGCAAAATTAAGCAAGACTGCCAGGAGAATTTATTCATCTTGATTTTCAAAAAAACAGAAAACAGGATTTTAACGTCTAGGAAGATTTTATAAAAATACTTTGAATAAGAGTTTATTTCTGTTCTAATTGATAGTTGCTAAAAATTTTTAATTATCCCTGGAAAATGGAAATGTATAGGATTACCAGGCAACCTTTGGTCAGCAAGGAATTCTCAACTGAACCACCTAACGGAAAACTTATTCTCAGTTTTGCCAAAGACAGTACATACATATTATCATTATAAATGCTTAGGAAAGATGTTAATTTATTATCTACAAAAGATGCAAGAGGTTATTAGAGCTTAACTATTGAGAAAGATTGCCCAGGAGAAACATGAGGCTCTCTCATTCTTCGCTCATCATCCTCTGTCCCTCCAGACAACATCCATTATATGGATCCCAAAGGTCTTGGATAGCCTTCTATAAACATTACCCTTTACCCAAAGAATCAATGAGTCATAGCCTGACCAATTGGTATTCTCAGATGGACTGAAAGTCCTCATTCAACTCTTCTAAATCTACCTTTCCAAAATTCCAAAATGAGAATTATTTCCAAATAAATTTAACACCCTGAAGACTAGCAATAGAGAAGCTAAGAGAAGATATAGTAGAATCAGATTACATAGGTTCATAACCTAGTATGCCCATTTACTAACTATGAATCCTTTCCTCATCTATAAAACCAGGATAGTAATAGTAGCTACCTCATAGGCTTACTGTAAGAGTTAAATGAGGATTGTTGTTGTTGTTATTGTTGTGTGCCATGGAGTCGGTTCTGACTCATAGAGACCCTGTACAGGGTTTCCAAGGCTGTAAATGTTTACGGGAGCAGAACGCCTCATCTTTTTCCTGCAGGACAGCTGGAGGATTAAAATGCTTTAAAAAGTGCTTAAATAAATGTTCAAAAAAAGTTAGATATTATTGTCACTGATCATTCTCTTTGTATATAAAATATCTATTTATTAAATAACTTGAAAACTTGAACAGATGAAGAAACCAACAGCTTTTTAAAAGAGGATGAAATTATTCTCTCTTTGTCTCAGTCTCTATCTCTCATATATACACACTGCCCACATGTATAGATACAACAATCTATGAGCCTCAACTTCTTTCTAAATTGTAATATATAATATTTTTAATATTTTTAATATATTTTAATATATGTAATATATAATATAATAATTGTAAAATATAAATAGTAAAAGATGAACCCAGATGTGCCAGTAACAGTGGTAAATACGATTTTCAAAGCTGGCATTTAAATTTTTACCCATGTCTCTAAAAGTCTCATTAAATATTTACCTTTAATCTCTGAGATGGTAACAGAAAATTTAGTCATACTACCTTTGTGATAAAAGGGGGTGATCTGAGAGCTTTCCAAGATCACCCACCTTCACCCCAAAGCTCTCTATCCCTTCATTTCACTTTAGATATTCTCTAGCATTTGACATTATATTATATATTTATTTATTTTCTTATTGCCTGTCTCTCCACTAGACTGCGAGTTTCATAAGGACAAAGACTTTGGTTTTATCCACTAGTAAAATGCTAATACATACCAGAAGCTCAATGCAAGTTTGTTAAATGATTATTGAAGGAGATTTATGATTCCATACATCTTGTTTCATGTGCTACTTGGAAGGCAATGTGGTAGGAGACAGAAGGCATTTTCCAGCATGACATCAGTCATCTCAGAATAGAGTTGTCACTGTTCACAGCTGCCATCACAAGTGGATTCCCCCAAGATTGATGTGAAACTCTTTCCATGGACCATGCATCAATCTCCCTGGCCATAATAGCTGCTAGCACCCTTTCCCCTCTCACATCCTTCCTATAATAACTTGTCCTAGTCTCCCCAATCCACAGGTGACTGTCACAATTACAGTGGCTGGGTCCTTATCATCCTGGACTCCAGATCATCACAGAGAGTCCTGCTCCCCCAGGCACCCCCAGAAGGCTAATATGCCCAACAAGGTCAATAAGCCCTATTCAAGAAATTATCTACTGCCCCTACCTCTATCTGTTCATTACTCAGAAGTGATGGGGATCATTTAAGATATAAACTTACTCTGCATTCTCGACAGCTCTTGGTTAAAATCCTCTGACCTTCTGCAAGGACTTTTCCTCCATAGATACATTTCGCTGTAATAAAACAGAAAGATGGGTCAGACAGTCATGTTCTCCACAAAAAGACCTCAGAGGTGCCATCGAACTCCAATAGATTCCACAGAAGCATAAGTTTCTCTGATACTAAGCAACACAAATCTTTATGTCTAGAAGATAACCTTTAAATCTCCCATTCAGGTCATCCTCTTGATTGTGTTTGCCACCGGTCCCTCACAGCAAGAATATACAATTGTTTCAATGTTGCAGTCTCAGAAGCAACCTAGAGAATGAATTGATGTGGTTAAAGAAAAAAACTGAAATAAAACAAGAAGGAACAGATGCTCCAGTCATAAAAGAAATGACTGGTGGGAAGAAACTCTCATGCAACAGTCATGAGAACCCACAATCATAGTGAAGGATATCATGTTTTTGTTAAAGACATGCAAAGCAGGTAGCCTTAACCTATGTATTCCTAAGAAGCTCAAAGACAACTGAGAAATACAAGGCAAGCCAGAAAAGTACTAGAACAATGCACTGGGGAAACTACTGTTGGAAAGGCCAACTTAAGAGCCTTAGAGGGCAGAGAGGAGAGGAGGCCTTAGAGAGAAGCTCAAAGACAAGCACTCATGGAGCCCCCAAAACTCAGTTCAGATTCCACTGACACTTGGCCCTGGAGTCAACTTTTTGACCTAGTTTTAAATAAGTGCAGGCTACGTCTATTTGACATACCCCCAATACCACTCCACCCAATGAAATTTCTACCACTAGCTTGCCTCAGAAACTCTATGTCTGTCTCTGCAAAAACGAGGAGATTAAACTTTGTGGTGGTGGTGTGCCATGGAGTCAGTTCTGATTCATTTGTTGTTCTTGTTGTTAAGTGCTGTTGAGTCAGTTCTGGCTCATAGTGGCCCTGTAGAGGGTTTCCAAGGAACAGCTGGTAGGTATGAACCAACAACTCTGTGGTTAGCAGTCCAGTGCTGATCCTACAGTGCCACATCACGACTCTTCAGACTCACAGATATCCTTTGATAAATCTTTACAGGAGCAGAAAGCTTCATCTTTCTTTCTTCTGAGCTGGGAGATCTGAACTACTGACCTTGCAGTTTGCAGCTCAACTCATAATCCACTACCCTACCAGAGTTCCTAGATTAAATTTATTAGTTTCCAAATTTTAGAGCTATGGGATGTTCAAGCATCTAGGGACTTTAGCAATCAGCTGGTCCAGAGCCCCTTTTTAGCCACAGAGACACTGGTTGTCATACCTCATGCTCCTGCAATAGATCCTATGGTTTACCACCCAGATCACCCTCATGACCAAGGGATGCATTCTCAAAACTACTGGGAGAGTTGATGACCAATAATTCTTGGCTGAGTATTGCTCTAGGACTTGCCCCTAGTTGAAGACTTATTCAAGGTCGATCCCTCTTCCTGTTGTAGACCACATTAATCAGCCCCAATAAGTGGTTGATTAAAAGCCTACTTGCCCCAACTCAGAAAAACTGTAAAAGGTCACTCTAGCTGTGCCCTATAAGAATGGTTGAGGCACTTGTTGCAATTGGATTGCAATTTAACTTCGTCTCCTGCTCAGTCCTGATTCCTTCACCACCAACCTTGTAAAAAATGACATGAACCATTCCACTCACAGCATTCTCTACTCAGTTAGGTTTGAAAGTACCCCACTAGACAGGTGAGCCTCCTGCCCAAAAGCACTCAGTATTACTTCCTGTGTGAGCTGGGCAGCCCACTGTTCTACCTGCTGCTCTGACTGTTTATTCTGCTGATGCTATTCCTTGTCCACCCCTCTGTTAATTCTCAGGTGTCACAGCTTTTTGTCCCTGAGTCAGGGAGGTTCAATGTGCAGGGATCTTAGGGTACAGGGATGCAGTCCACTCCTGGCTCTTACTATTTGAAGGTAGTAAGACCTCACACGCTGCGGCTGAGATGGCTCATTTTATATCCAGCAGGATGACAAAATTGGCCGATCACCATTACCCCTGTTGACTATCACTCACTCAAAATTGAATTATACACTCCATCAGCATCTTCCCTCAACTTCTCTTATTCAGACTCAACAGGAAAAAAAAATGTTTGGTGGGAGTTTACAAAGACTATGGTTTGGAGAGACAATGAACAATTTCTGTACCACAAACCTCCATTAGAATTACTCTTCAGAGCTCTCCCTAATAACATGCAAGGACATTCCCATTTCAGAGTCTGTTTGCTCTCAGAGGAGTCCTTGGATGGTGCCAATGGTTACTGCACTAGGTTGGTAAGTGAAAAGCTAGCAATTTGATACTCAGAGCCACCTTAGAAGACAGATCTGGCAATCCACTTATAAAAAACCCACAGCAACTGAGAACCCTATAGAAAACCCTAAGTCCTACTGTGACACACACGGGGTGCCATGAGTTGATACAGACAGTAACTGATCAAGTGGTTCCTCTTAAAACCCAAGCTACAACAACCCTACACCCCACATGCCACTCACGCTTATTCCTCTCTAGTAGTCTCTCAGTGAATGGTACCAGCAACACCCACAGACATACAGACAAGTTCTCCTTTAGGTTCCTTTTATATCCTCCCACTTAATCAGACCCATATCCAATCTGTGCTCATATTCAGTAAATGTTCCCTCCTTAAGTCTCTCAAGTCATCTCACTTTCTCTACTACCCACACAGAGCTTTGACAGTTCAGATCATTATGATCCCTGGTCTTCATTACTGAAGAATCTCCTGGGTTAGTCTAGCCTCCCATATTCCAGTCACAATGGTCTCCAGTCTTCCTCTGTACAGCAGTCAGAACACATTTTTTTTTAAGTATTTACTGTGAATTTAGTGATAGTTTACATGGGAGAACATCAATTTTACTCTCATTTCGTTGCAATGACTACAATCTCCTCTGTGTATCATCATCCAACAGTATTTGCTTCTATTCCCTGTTGTTTGGTGGTTGTTCTTTTTTTGGATGAACACAAAACCACTCAGGAATATATAATCATTTAAACAACCAAAGGGCACATTCTGCAAGCCTGCCTCCTAGATGCACGCACATAGCCTTTCTCTTTCCATGAGTCTTGAGTCCTAAGCTGCTCTCTCTCTCCATGTCCTCATCTTGCCTCCATCTCTGGTGTCAATGCTTCTCTGGATAGGGTTCTGCATTCCGCTCATACTCTTTTCCCTTGATGGTCTTAGGATCCTCTGTTCCTGGACTGTAAGAATAACTACTCTCCCTTTTTTGTTACGGAAGTTCTACCTTACAGTTGTGACAGTCACAGTTAGTCATAACAATTACTCACTACTGAATCATAAGAATCTTACCCCCATTATCTTTTCACCAGACCCATCTAGACAAGTTGAGAACTATTCAGTGGGGATTCTACCTTCCCCCACTCACTCTGAAACTAAACTCCTTTTCGAAAACTGGTAAGCCAGTTACTTTGTGCCTTTATAGGTCCCCTGCACCCAGACCCCATTTTAGGTAGCCAATGTCTAAATTGCCCATTCCTATTACCTGGTGTGGCACTGTGGATTAATGTGCCAGACAGCAAAACCATTTAAATGGCAAGGTTGGCAGTTCAAACTCACCAGCTGCTCCTCGGAAACCCTATATAGGGTCACTATGGGTCTGAAATGACTCGACAGCTCTTAACAACAACAACAACAACAACGGAAGAATCCTTCCTTCTCAGTTGGTATTTTGAGCTACTACATCCATAAGTATAGGTCAAGTTTATCAAATTGTAACAATTTACATTTGTTTCCTTTAGAAAACACTTTTTTTTTTTTTTTAATCTTCCTCTAGTTGAGTTCTAATCACCAATCCATCGAAGCTAGGTTGAATGGGTATTATCTACCAGTTTGGGTAGAACACATTTTTTAAATGCAAATCAGAGGCACTGCATAAAAACATATCAGTCCCCTATCCAGAGAAGCAGCAACAACAGAGATGCAGACATGGAGAGAGGGAGCAGCTGAGGACTCTAGACTCATGGAAAGAGAGGGTCTGAGTGCTAGTGGTCAGGAGGCAGGCTTGCAGAATGTGTCCTTTTGGTTGTTTAAATTATTATATATTCCAGAATGTTTTTGTATACTTCTCCCCACCCACACACCCCAAAAACAAAGTGAATGAAAGCAAATACTGTCAATGATGATGCACAGAGGAGACTGTAATCATTGCAATGAAATGATGGTGTAAAGCCAATGTTCTCCCCTGTAAATTATCACCCAGTTCACAATTAAAAAATATATATATATAATATGTTGTTGTTGTTGTTAAGTGCCATCGAGTCAGTTCCGACCCATGGCGACCCTGTACAGGGTTTCCGAGGGTGTAAATCTTTACGGGAGTAGAAAGCCTCATCTTTCTCCCGCGGAGCAGCTGGTAGTTTCGAACCGCT
>NW_006408601.1:11947790-11962109 GCF_000296735.1 Chrysochloris asiatica | reverse complement strand
TATATATATATATATATAATATATATATACACACACACATAAGTCCCTAAAACCCTATACAAGGTCACTATGGTTCAGAACCGACTCGACAGCAAGTAACAACAACAACAACTGTCTATAAAGGAGCTCTGGTAACATAGTTGTTATTCATAACAACCACAAGGTCAGCAGTTCGAAACTACCACCCGCTCCACAGAAGAACAATGAGGCCTTCTACTTCCGTAAAGATTTACAGCCTCGGAAACCCTGTGCAGGGTCACTATGAGTCGGAACCGACTCCACGGTACTTAAGAACAACAACTGTCTGTAAAATAAAGTTTAAATTCTTTAATTTTCCCAGAACATTATTCACTTGACTCCTCTTTGGCTCTTAAGCTTTGGTATCTCACCAATTCCAGAGCCTTCCTCCCCACCCAAAAAACCCACTTCCACATGTGCTCTCCCCAGGCTCTCCTCCACTTTTAAACTCCTATGGAAAGGAACACTCAGCTCCAACCACCTGCCACTGGCAACCTCCCAACCAGCAGTTTTCATATATACCCAGCAGTTTCCACTGAGATGGAACTTTCTCCAGAAAGTTTTTACTGGTTTCTACTGCTGACCAACTACCTCCACTTTCTGCTAACCTTATACGCTGGACCTAGTCCTAACCAGAGCACATTTGGTCACACTGTATCTAATTACCCATTTAATTATATATTTCCCTTGCTAACTTTAACCTCCATGAAGATAGAAACCATGATTAGTCATAATTTACCTCCAGCCTCAAGTCTAGCTCATAACTGGCCTTACTGTTAGTAAGTCGAATCAACAGCTTTTGAATTAATGAACCTCTGTTGCTGGTGTGTGCTGTTCAGTCAAATCTGGCTCAAAGCAATCCTATAGGACAGACCAGAACTGCCCCATAGGGTTTCCGATGCTATGGATTTCTAGGAGTAGATTTCTAGGTGTTTTCTGAACCATTAACCTTTTGGTTAGCAGCCAAGTGCTTAACCACTGCACCATTAGGGCTCCTAATGAATCTCAAGTGGGTAACAAAATTCAGTTAGACTTTCAGACATCCAGTTTAGAGCCTTTTGTTCCTTCTGTGTAACACAATTCCAGCTATGAAAAGCAGGTACTAAGGATTTCGGAACAATTACAAACAAGTATACAATCCATATAATTTTCTGCTCTCCCTTTACTAAAAACAAAACCCACCTCTCTCTCTCTTTGTGTATATATATATATATACACCTGGATCCTCCTTTATTCCTCAATTTCTTAGATAAATCAGTTGACTGTGAATCGTGCATCCTGATGATGATGTGGATTACCCACTTTATTTGCATGGGGAGACCCATACCTCCAAGGGCCTGGAATTCCAGTCTAATAACCTGCCACATACCCACATACAGCTGCTGCCAACTTGGCAAGGTGGCTCTCTCCAGAGTGACAGTTCTGCTAATTGCACTGCTGTCAAAGCTGCCATCTGCTCTTTAGGCCAGGCTGGGAAGCAAAGAAATAGATATTGTTCCTTTTTCTTTGCCCCATGCTACCCTCACAGTGGCACCAGACACTCTTTACCTGTTGGAGAGACTCATCCCAGAACTCCCATTGTTTGCATTCCTACCACACCCACACATATACCCAGCCCTCCAACCCATCATTCTAGAATTTAAATAAAATGTCCTCTGAACTTCACACCCTCACATAGAGAGTGCATTGGCTGGCAGATTCTCTCAACATGTTACAGCATACCTCATCCAGTTGAAGCTCTGGCCCAGGAGCAGAATATACAGATGATATCAACATCAACTACCTATGAGGTGTCTTGGAGTCCAGGTGTGGCACTATAGGATAATCACTGCACCATAAGGTCAGTTTCAACTGCAAATTACATAGTTAAAACCCACCAGCCACGCCCTGGAAACCCTATACCAGGTCACTGTGCATCGAAACTGAGTTAACGGCACTTAACAACATAAAACTGTCTTAGGACAACGTTCAGGGTCTCCACTGGAGGTCACAAGAATCTCCCCTGTTTTCTCACACTTTCTCACCCACTTCTCTGATAGTGCCCCTACCTCCCTGACACTGCCCTCTACAGGTCTGACATCGGTCCTCATTATCTAAACTCTGGATCTACAGCCAAAAAAGCTTAGTTTTGATGTCTGAGGAAATTCAAGCATCTGGTGAGTCAGGCTCCAGTGCCTTTGGCTGGAGCATTAGGGACTCCATTCCAGCAGCTTTCAGTGTGAGCAGAAATGTAAATGGATACCTTAAACCTTCCATATCACACTGGGGACATGCAAACCAGAGTATTTCACAGTGTCTGACCATGAAATTGAAACCTGCTACCAATACACATCCCTCCATGATGTCAGAAACAAATGGACTGGGGATTTAGAGAAAGGTTGTATATTTTCCACATCCACAGACATCTGGCTCTTCATTTCAAATTTGAACTTGATTTCTATAATGCAACGATGGGACACTTTTGCCATTTGGGTGCGCACTGAATAAAACAATGAACACATATGGCTCAATGCCCCTGTCAGAGGCATGCATGAGGTTGCTCTGTCTTTATTTACAGATTTGTACCCTGAACACACTCCAGCCATCCCTCTGCACTCAGAGGCTTAGAATATCAAAATCAACACTCCCTATTACACTTTAAAGGAGAGTGGCAGATCAGAGGGCCTGAACACCCAAGGATCTTTTCTTCGTCAATGAGCTGGTTCACAGCTCTGTCTTCAGACACCTCCTCTCTGAGCAAGACGGATACATCAAACTACACATCCCTCAGGCACCTCCAACTCAAACATGCCAGCAGAATGAATCACTCCCCAAACTACTTCCTCCACCTGCCTATTTCTGTTCATCACATTGTAAGTATCTCATGAACGCCTGTTCCAAACATGGCAAATGCTTACTTATAGTCACTCTGCCCCAAATCCATTTGTCTCATGCGAGAAACGTTTATGGGGTGCCTACCATGGGCCAGGTCCATTGAATATCATTCATATCCACCACTCATTCTGCATCTCCCCACCTGTATCACCCCGTCACCTCCACGTGGAATACAACCAAGCCAGACCAGTCCTCCTGCCACAGTGGTCTTTCTAAATGTATATTTTTGCTAATACTATGACTCAGCTTTTACCATGTGCCTGTGTTTGAGCCACAAAATGTATGCTGTGTTTCTCTCCATGATTTTGGATGCCCAGTTCCCTGGAGAAGGAATGTTCTTATCCACCTTGTCCACCTGGAAAACTCCTATTCATTTGTCAATACCCTACTTAGCTGTTAGCCTACTCTATGAACTCATGTACACACACAAACACTCTAACAGTGACACCTCGGTATCTTACATAGTGTGCGTTTCACAATACATTCTACTTGTAACTAACATGGTACATCTGTCTTCCTGGAGAGTAGGGATAGATCATTGAAGTTATTAAGAGCATTGGCCCTGGAGCCAGATTATCTGATATTTAATTCTGACTCTGTAAAGGCTGAACAAGCATGAGCAAGTTACTCCACCTTTTTCTGGGGCTCTCAGTTCTTCATTTGCAAAATGGGGCTACCAATAGAAACCACTTATTTGGGTTGTTGGGGAAGAACTTGGTGCATTAATGTGTATACAAGTGGCCAACAGTGCTGAGAATGGTTGATGTAGCTCTGCTTTTGTGTCCAGAGTTGAGGACAGTGCACAGCACAGAGTCCTCAAGGTCAGTTACTGAATAGAATCAACTGAAAACAAGCTCCATCACCATCCCAATCCACCTATGCTGATTTATTTCTACTTTACACCTCTACAAACCCTGTGTTACCATCACCACAGACTTTTTCCTTTCCTTTCCCGCCTCTATTCTTTGCAAATGCCATTTTTCAGGGCTGAATGATTTCTGTTCCATCCTGCTCCCTCTCTCAGATTTCTGATAGTTCTAAATCGATCAAAGGAATACAGGTTACAGGACTCCACTGTCTGGATATTTTGATGTAGTAGTTCTGGATGGGGTCCTGGGAATCTCTACTTTTAAAAGCTTACCAAGTGAGTTTAACTAACATGCAGCTAGGTCGGACTAGAACAGTTATCCAAGATGTTTGAGGAATGAAACTCTTCCTGAACCATGTCCTGGACCATGTCATAGCCACAACCAAGGAATCTTTAAGATCCTCTGAATGCTCCTTTATGGCTTCCAATAGGAGGAGAATACTGAAAGTACCATGGGCTGCCAAAAGAGCAATCACATCTGTTTTGGAATAAGTACAGCCAGAGTGCTCCTTGGAATCCAGGATGGCCAGACTTTGTCTCTCATACTTCAGACATATTCTCAGAAGGGATCAGTACCTGGAGAAGGATGTCATGTTTGGTAAAACGGAAGGTTGGGGGGAAAGAGTAAGATCCCCAAAGAGATGGATTGGCACAGTGGCAGCAGCTATGGGATCAGGCATAGCAATGATTGTGAGGTTGGCCCAGGACAGGAAATTGTTTCCTTCTGTTGTGCAAATGCTCATTATGAGTTAGTAGTGACTCGATGGCAACTAACAGCAACAGAGTTTAAAACACAACAACAAAAACATATAAGTGATAATGGTAAGTAAACAAAGTAAGATACAAAATTGTCTGTACAGGATGACCTGAACTATGCACAAAATATAAAAGGAAAACAAAAAAATAAAGAAAGAAAACAGATGAGATCTATTAAAATTTTAAGTTATTGTTCAAAAAGTGGTGGTATTATGAATGATTTTTTTCCATAATTATCTTTACTCCTGTTTGAATTTTTCAAGCCTTATGAAATAAAATAATTGATTTTATAATCAGAAGGTAATGTAGATCCCAAAAGGTTAAAATATAAACACAAAACAATTAAGGTACCTATCAACTCCTACTCCATGTCCAAACCATGGATTCCAGCAAGCTGAATATGATGAATAAAAAAGTTTCTCATAGTGAAAGCAAATTTATCATCATTTTCCAAGTTCTTCCTCTGCTGACTGTCATGTAGAATATCAAGAATGAGAAAAATGATTGTTACCTACTGACAATGATCCTTTCACTATGGGATCAAACTATAATCTCAACATCAGGCCACATGAGCCACCTGTTCCAAAATCCCTGGAGCAGAAACAAAAATTTCCTGCAAGCACACCCCTCAGAGCAACAAATAGTGACAACCACAAGAAGAAGGACTGTTCCAAAGTTCCTTTTGAACGTTTTCATCAAAGGTTTAGGCTGGGATGAGCAAACCAGCTCACCTCACTTTCACTGTCACATTGAGGTGACATGTTGCTCTGGGCAAAAGCTAGATCATGGTATTCTGAGAACCTAATGACATTGTTGCATGACTTTCAATAGAAAGGATTCACAGGCTGTTACATTGTGGACATAAAGTCTCCTTTCCTACTGAAGATCATATTGATTGATGAAAAGGTGATTGGTTCAGTGGTCAGACAGAGTACGTTAACTTTCTTAAAATGAAGTTTCCTGTAAAACAGGGATATAGTAACAATATACAACTAGGAGTTATTGTCAAGATTCCATAACTAACCAATTTAAAGAAGTTAGCATAACTGGAAAATACCAAACATTATGATAACTGCTTAGCTTAAACTATATTTCACTATTTTACTTGAAATAGTATATTCTGTAATACAGAGAAAAAACGGAATTTTTAAATTATTATGTAATGGACAGGCCAACTATTTAATTAGAATGAAATCCAGTATTTTAACCGATGTACATCCTAAAGTTCCTAACAAAGACCCTTTAATAATAGGAAAACCTGATCATGACAAAAAAACAGCCAAAATACAGAAGTTGGCCTTATACGTGATTATTCAGAATGAAGGGGAACACATTACATGGCCAGTCCAGGTATAGTGCAAGTAGCTAATAAGCTTGACCACTAACTGAAAGGTTGGAGGCTCAAGGCCCTCTAGAGGTGTCTCAGAAGAAAAAGCTGGCAATGTACTTGCAAAAAATTCACTCTTTGAAAACCCTGCTCTGACACACATGGGGTTGTCATGAATTGGAAGGGACTAGGCAGCAACACATGTAGCTATGGAATTGTAACTTCACATGTCAACATGACTATTTATCAGTTGTTTGACCCTGGCCAAGTGACTTAATCCCTGTGAATATCATTCTCTCCCATAGAGAATGGAGAGAATAGTATTTGTGGATGATGTGAGAATGAAAATACAGGTGACTAAAACAGGCAGCTCTTGTCACATATTAATATTACATCAACCACTGGGCCTTTGTTTCATCAGAATCAATTCATTGGAGCCAAAAAGAATCGAGGAAAAAGTAACCTGAAATCACCGAGGGCCACTCTGACCCTTGGCCAATACTTACGTCGGCAGACCTTACAGCACTGGCCAGCAATGTGCACAGGGAGAGAATCCGGTGAGCAGTTGAGAGGTGGACAGGACATCCTTCGGCATTCCACAGTGCCACTCTGAGAAAGGAAGGGCAGGAAACAGAATCTCAGGAATACCCTTTGTAAGCTCCCTCCACAGAGAAACCTCATTAGGTAAACAGAAAGTGTGAAGAATTCCAGTCCACTTCCAGACCACCATTGAAGTCTTTTCTCCAGCCTGAATGAACTCATGCCACCTCAATTACTTTTCTGATAAACATCACTGGCTTCATCCCACCTGCCCACACAGGCTAAGTAGATTAGACAGAAAACAGAAAGCCCATTTTTACAAGAACATAAATAACACTTTTTGCAGACCCTGTCAATCACTGTAAGGCTTTAGCAATCCATTCTGTATTTTCATAGACAAACAATGGTATTCTTTAGATACTTATCAAATAATTTCAATTGAGCAGGGTTTGCATGCTAATGTTTGGGGGGCTCTTGCAATTCTCTGAGACACAGAGAGGAAGGAGTCTATAAATGCTGACTACTCTGAAGAGTGTCTTACAATTCTCATTAACAGATAACAAGTACCCTAAAAAGTACATGGAAACCCCCTTTTAAAAATTATGCTATGTGAGAGAATTCCTGAATGAAGCTAATAACAAAGTAGTTTAAAAACCAAAAGACTTGTGACGATAGCATTTCATGAGTAATGTAATCGATTAATTAAACTGTACATGTGAATAAAAATCAGAATGCCTTACTCCCTCTATGCCTAAATCTCCAAATGGCAAAAGTACATTTCTTAGTAACCAAGTCAGAAACAATTAGAGTCTGGCCTCAAAGGAAAGCAGGCTTTACTCGCCAAGCATTTATATAAGAAATGCCATTATTTTTTAATCGAAGCCCTGGTGATGCAATGCTTAAGTGCTTAGCTGCTAACTGAAAGATTGGGGGTTCAAACTCACCAGCTGCTCCATCAGAGAGACTTGGCATTCTGTTTCTATACAGATTACAGCCTTGGAAACCCAATAGGACAGTTCTACTCTGCCCTACAGGGTGGTTAAGAGTCAGATTCAACTCGGTGGTTATGGGTTGGGTTTGGATTTGTTCTGTAATAAGGAATTGCTACTGGGTACTTGGAGTCCTGGTATGGTGCTGTGGGTTAATGTGCTAGACTGCAAAGCCATTTGAACTGCAGTGCCGGCGGTTCAAGCTCACCAGTTGCTCCTTGGAAACCCTATACAAGGTCACTACAGGTTGGAACCGACTCGACAGCACTTAACAATACAACAGCAACTGGGTGCTTAGTAAAAAAAAGACATACTTCTTAGAGTTAACATTATATAGTCACAAGAAGCAGAAGGAAACTCTGATAAGTGGACCTGTCTCCTAAAAACAGTTTTTATTGCATTTATTCACAAAGAGGCTTACTCTGCATGTACAGTTCCTGCAGTGGTCGCCATCAACCCAGGAGTCTTGGTCTCGATAGAGCAGCCCACTCATTTGGCAAGTCTTCTCACAGTGACAGTTTTCTAATTGACTCAGTCTTGTCTCTGCATAATTTAACTGCAAACAAGAATTACTAAGTGTAATTTCTGTAATTCAATTGCAGCATCTTAACAAAGCTAACAGCAACAAGATAAAAACAAAACAAAACAAAAAACAAGCAGGAGGAAGGACAAAAAAATGCTCAGAGCAACTCGAAAAGGCACTGATTCTTAGCAGGATCTTTTTCTTAAAAAAAAAAAAAAATGCAGTGGAATCACTCTAAATTGAAGACATATTGGCTCCCATGGTCTAATGAACACCAAATGAGACATTAAACTGCATCATAGGGCCCTCATGGGTGTTCATAAACGTGTGTACTTTCAGCTCAAGCCCACATGGAAACACTCATAATGAATGTTTTCTCAAGGACTCATTATAATGTTTACAGGAGATCTAATCATGAAAGGGAAGCACCTCCATTTATCTCCCCCCATCATCTCACTGTTCTTCACACATTAACCAGAGTGTCATGGATTACAAGGAAGAGAATCAATGTTTCCTCTCCAACAAGTTCTGGGAACTGGAGCTAGTAAATGGGAAAAATTGCAAGAGGGCTCAGTTTCTCCTTGAATCAGGACCTTCCAAACAGAATGCCCTAAGAATCCTCTCTGGTATTCACATGAAGATCAGGACAGATGGACCAAACTCTGTGGCAAGTTAGGATTTTGTCAAAGAGCCTTTTTTCATTTCTCTGTTACCATTAATTACAAAATATGTTTTCACAAGTAACCTCTTCAAGTTATGATCCAGCCTCCACTTGCTCACCTCTGGTGGTGGGTTACTCATGACATTCTAACAAAAGACACTTGGTCTGGTTAAAGTTCTGAATGTTTAAGATGTCTTTCTTCTTTGGACTGTGAAACCACACTCCCTTTTCCCTACCAGATCTGCTTGTGTTCTGTGACACATCTGGAACAAGTCTGATCTCTCTTCAAACCGTTGAGATAATCAAGCTCCCACTACACTATCCCTGCCTTGATCTACTATGGACCAGGTTCTTGTAATGATCCTCAGGATTTGGTTCCTGATCACTTTCCATGCAACCTACTTCAGTTGGTCTTTAAAAATGTCATGCAACCCCTTAGCTCAGCAGGCCTGGTTTGATCTTTCTATTGTCACAATCATAGTAAGTACTACTTCAACCCAGGGCTCACATTACCTCTTTCCTTTGCCATAAGCACTGGAGACAGCCTGATTGAAAAGCAAATGCCAGTTCCTAAAAGTTCATCTGTTTCCTTACCCGCCCTCAATTACACATATACCTTGAGAGTTTCTCTATCAAGGAGATCAATTCAATCTTTGATCCAACTATTTCAAGTTAATGATGCAACTATACAAATTAAGCCTAGGCATGATAATTCCCACTGTCTTTCTACATTAACTAGGGTTCCAGTCTACACACACGCCTCTCAGTCACATCTATCCATGTCAGTCTCTAGAAGTGGAATCCATACAGAATGCCAACTTTGGTCACTTATTATATTTTCTCCTCAATGCTTTTGGAATTCCTCAAGAAAACCTGTGCCATGCCTTCATTCTGTGGATTATACGAATGGGCAGAGAACACAGCATATAAAATCCTTGATAAGCTACATCTACCACAATTCCACCCAATCTCTCTCCATCAGAGCAATTCTTACTCACAGGATGCTGTGTAGGGTTTCTGAGGCTGCAAATCTTTACATAACCAGAAAGACTTAGCCACTGCTGGAGCAGCTAGTGGGTTTGAACTGTTAGCCTTGTGGTTAGCAATGAAGTGCTTATTATCATACAGTGCCACCTAGGCTCCAGGTACCATATTTAGCCTCTAAAAAATTAAGATATCTAAACCTCCCTCAGCAAGAGAAATGACATAGTAGCAGGAGTCAACCTTAACGACTGTGATGCTGCAGGATAGAGCAGTGTTTCATTAAGTAGTACATAGAGAGTCAGATCTGACTGAACAGCACCTGATAACAATACAGGATGCCTACAGCGTTAGTTTCCTAGGAAGCCTACAGCGTTAGTTTCCTAGGATGCCTACAGCGTTAGTTTCCTAGGATGCCTACAGCGTTAGTTTCCTAGGATGCCTACAGTGTTAGTTTCCTAGGATGCCTAAAGTGTTAGTTTCCTATGACTCCTTTGAATCATAAATGATCTCCTAAAATTTTAGGTTTTATTTGAAACTTGAATCACGACGTGTTCAGAATCTATGGAAATGAAACTATTTTGGAAGTACACTATATCGACTATAAGGAGACTATATAAGGAGACTATATCGACAAAAGTGTATATGTTGCTTCTGTTAAGTGCCACCACACTCATAGCAACCCTGTATAGAGTTTCTGAGGTTGTAAATCTTCGAGGGAACAGAAAGCCTCATCTTTCTTCTGAGGAGTGGCTGACAGCCTCAAACCTCCAACATTGTGACTTGCAGTCCAGTGTTTATCCTACAGAGCCTCTGTGCTCCCTAAAGCTTATATTGTTGTTAAGTGTCGTCGAGTTGATTCCAACTCATAGCTACCTTGTATAGTGTTTCCAAGGAGTAGCTGGTGAATTTGAACCACCAACCCTGCAGTTCAAACTGACCTGAGGTTAAGTGTTTATTTTACGATGCCATATCAGGACTATAAAAGTTTACATTTGTTGTTGTTGTTGTTAATGGCCAACACGTTGGTTCCGACCCATAGCAACCCTGTACAGGTTTTCTGAGGAGCAGCTGGTAGGCTTAAACCTTTGACTTTGTGGTTCAAACCAACTTTGCAATCCAGCGCATTAACCCAAGTATATATTATATATCCCCTATACTTCATTCCTATGCTATTGTTGCTGTTGTTAGCTACTATCAAATTGGCCTTTGACTCATGGAAGCCAGTGCACCAAAGATGTAAATGCTGCCCAGTCCTGAACTGCTTCCATGGTTGCTGATAGATAGAACTGTCATGACCCATAAGGTTTTCATTGTCTGGTTTTTAGAAGCAGAATGCCAGGCTTTTCTACCTAGTCTGGCTAAGTCTGGAAATTCTGTGGAAATCTGTTCAGTATCATATTAGAATGCAATCCTCCAGATGTATGGCAACTCTGCTTGGAATGCATAGGCTAGGAATCAAACATAGGTCTCCCACATAAAAAGCACAAATTCTACTAATGACCCATCACTGTCATCACACTTGACTACCACTGTTGTTGTTAAGTGCCATTGAGTCAGTTCCAAGCCATAGAGATCTGAGAAGCAGCTGGTAAGTTTCAAACACTGACCCTGCAGTTAAAACCCACCTTGCAATCCTGTGCTTATCCTTCAGAGCCACACCAAGACTCCTAATTCCTATATAAAATAGTGATTGATGTTTGGCTCACATTGAACAAGGAAGAGTCTGACTCAATTTTGCTTCCCTCTAAGAAGAGCATGGAAGTGAACAAGAAATACATCTGCCTTCCTATGAACACCTGGAACAGATCTAGCATCTGTCACTCTCAGAAGGTGACTTCCTTAAGACAAAATTATTCAAAAGGCAATTCTATATCTATCCAAGTTTCCTGAAAATCTAGGAACTTGAGTAAGGGTAATACTAACGATTTCTAGTAATGTCCATCAGTGCTAAGTTATGCTCACCCACAAAACTAAATGCCAAGAAAGTCCTCATTATAATACAATGGGCACTGTTTTCAGGGTAAATTTTGTTTCCCTTCTGTGCTCTGTTTATAGGTTTAATTTACTTAGTCTTTTCTGACAACTGAAAATTCCTACTCTCTGTAATAATAAGAGTTCATCAGAGTAGAGAACAAAAGGAATGTTGTTGTTAAGTGCCCTGGAATCAATTCCGACTCATAGCAGACCTGTACAGGGTTTCCAATGAGCAGCTGGTGGATTTGAACCACCGACTGAATGGTTCACAGTCCAGTGCTTATCCTACACCAGCAAAAGGATATTAAGGTAAAAGATACTTTTTAGAGACACTTAATACGTAATTGTACCTTCCTCATTTCCCCACCAAACCTGTAACCACAATAAAATAATTCTGAATCAAAAAATGAATCTCATTTTCTGTCAATGGTATTGTGGTGGTGGTGATGTGCTATGGAGTCGGTTCCGACTCATAGTGACCTTGTACAGGGTTTCTGAGTCTGTTAATCTTTACGGGAGCAGAAAGCCTCATCTTTCTCCCATGGAACAGCTGGTAGTTTCAAACTGCTTACCTTGCAGTTTGCAGCCTGATTCGTAACCACTACACTACATGCTGAATTTATACAAATTCATTTTCGAAAACTGTTTGTATACTACCTACCATTTTCTCCAAGAATACCTGCAGATCCAAAGTAGATACAATACCAAATCCACATCTCTATTCTTTTTTACCTTTATTCATGCATTTATCTCAGCAAATATGGACCTGCTCACTTATTCTCTCTACACACTCAAAAGCAGGCAGATGAGGTCTTTTTCATAGTAAGAGGTCAATGAACAGATCTGAATACATTAACTGTGTGGAGAGTTCTTTTTCTCATTTGAAATACTATTTATTTGGCATTCACTACATGGGAGTCAGGGAAAAGCTGCTATTATGATAGTAAACCTTTAAGTTTAATTGAAAAATCACTACTGAGCTCTATGAAACAATGCAAGTCTCAAAATTAAATGTTACAAGTTACAATGCTATTCCAAGGGCTGCTTGATTTGCATAGATAGATATGTCAAAGATTTAAACAAAGGTAATCAAGAAATCATCAGTCCCTGGCATTTCTCCTTCCTGAGTTTGGAGGCAGAATGGGACTACAGCATGCATAAGTGGGATGCAAGAGCAAGACAGAGCCTGGCCCAACCAGAATGTACATGGCCAAGCAAGTGGGTGGTCCCCACAATGTCAAGAGGTGGCAGATGACCTGAACCTTCTCTGTCTTAGAAAGGTATGGTTTGACCAGAACACTAGGGTTCCTAAAGAGGGAGTGATGCTTAAGGTTGTACATCAGTTTGGCTGGGCCATGATTCTCTGGTTTGACAGTTATGATGTAGTCATTCTTCATCATGAGATCTGATATCATGTAGTCACCTCCAAGATGAGCTTGGCCATAAGCAGCCAATCAGCTGAAAAAGAGTTTCCTCAGAGGAATGGCCTGAATCAAATACATACCGTGGTGGTGGTGGTGGTGGTAGTGCTGTGCTTTGAAGTCGGTTTTGACTCATACCAACCCAGTATAGGGTTTCTGAGGCAATGAATCTTTATGGGAGCAGAAAGTCTCATGTTTCTCCCACAGAACCACTGGTAGTTTCAAATTGCTGACTGTGAGATTAGCAACCTGACTCGTAACCACTGTGCTACCAGAGCTCTCTATATATACACGTATCTGGAAAAGCCTCCAGGCTAACATCTGACCCAAGGACTGCATATATATATATATAATTGTTGTTAAGTGCCATGGAGTCAGTTATGACTCACAGCGACTCTGTATAGGGTTTCTAAGAAGTAGCTGGTGAGTTTGAACTGCCAACTTTGTAGTTAACAGTCCAATGCTCAACCTACAGTACCAAATGCAAACATACATATGCTAGTGGTACTGTAAATTACACACTGGACTGCTAACCACAAGGTTGGCAGCTCAAGCTCACCAGATGCTCCAAATGAGAAAGATGAAGTTTTCTGCTCCTGTAAAGATCTGTTCCTGTAAAGATTTGCTCCTGTAAAGATTTACAGTCTCAGAAACCCTATACAGGGTCACTAAGAGTCAGAACTGACTCTATAACACCTAATGACAACATGCATATACATGTATGCATATAAACATATATATATATAGAGAGAGAGAGCGCGCGTCTTGGTATAGCACTGTGGGTTAATGCATTGGACTGCAAGTTTCCTTTGAACCACAAGGTACCAACTCAACAGAACTTAAAAACAACTTATATATATATATATATATAGGTTGCTATGATTTGGAACTAATTCAATAGCACTTAATGGCTATATATATATATATTTGCTTAGATAGTTTTGCTTCTTAGAGAACCCAGACTAAGATGACAAAAGGCTTTTAACACCTCTAGTCATATCATCTGAAGATGTTTGCATGTATCTTCCTTGATGTGTTCTATATCAAGCAAGGGAACAACCAACTCTTTCCACCCTGAAAGGAGAACAAAGGCGTGAACCTCGTAGGCAGAGCAATGGGCTATGTCTCTGGTATCACTACCTGTTTGGTTTGATCTGACTTTGGCTACCAACTCCTGTCTGACTTGTGCCCTGAGTTTGCATTCAGGTAGGATTCTATGGCTTTTCCACTATGGCCCAAGTGTGAGGACTTGCTGCTGATTTTCAAGACCTCCAGTTTCCTAGCTCTAGACCAAGAACCTAGAGATACCTATACCTAAGGAAATAAGAAAAAGGAGACTCAGAATCATGCCAGTCTAATTCTAAAGCCCTATCCTAGAAAGGAG
>NW_006408601.1:11936434-11946249 GCF_000296735.1 Chrysochloris asiatica | reverse complement strand
TCCTCCAACACCATAACTCAAAAGCATCAATTATTTTATTCATAGCTGCTGGGAAACTCAAACCAAACACACCAAACTTATCAAACTCATCAACTGTATCTTGCCACAAAAGGCTCATTTAACTAAAGGCCAAACCTAGACTGAGGGAAGTGATGATTATTCAGTGATAGTCACCATCCATATGGATTCCTGGTATGGTGCTGTAAGATCAGCACTGGACTGAGAACCACAAGGTTGACAGTACAAATCTACCAGCTGTTCCTAGACACGGGTTCTATGAGTTGAAACCAACGTCATGGCATTTTAACAACACCATGTGAGAGACCAGGAACAATTCCTAGCCTATATACCTTATGTACAGCCTCTATCCATACGTCAGTGGAGGACTGTGTGCTGATCAGATACTAAAGCTTCCAGACTAAGATGGACTGTAAAGAAAGGCCCAGTGATCTATCTCTGAAAATCAGTCAGTGAAGACATTAGGGATCATAACAGTCCGATCCCCAATCAATCATGATAATAGTGAAGTACAAGGCAACACACTGTTCCATTGTGCCTGGAGTCATCACAAGCTGGAGAACAAGTGGGCAGTAACTAACGACAACAAATCCTGGTCCAGATAGATCTGACACTATAGAATTCTCTCTGAACCTCAGCCTCATAGTTACCCTACACTTAGCCTCAGAATCAGCAGCCTAGAAACACGTTCCAGGGGAAAAGTTGCTAATCTCCAGCTTCCTTCTCCGCTATAGGGTGAATTACACTTCTATGTCCACCAATATGGCTGATTAAGTACTCTGAAAGACATCACCAATGGAACCAACTAAGATGCTAGATAAAATATATAAATAAAAACTTCTTCTTAACACCAGACCTGACCGGACATTAAAAGAAGAAAGCTACAGAAGCCTTGACTTGACAGCAGGGATCCTGGGAGGCCAAGCACAAGATGCCCTGAGCTTTCTCCCTGATGGCTGTCCAGAATGCAGGGAGTGGAAGTAAAGGATAGGTTCTGCTCTAATGTGGGGTCTTAGAGGAAACTCCTGAAAGGCTGTACCCACAGGTTAAGATTAAACAAAACAGAAACCAGAATTATGCAAAGTATACACAAAAAACTTTCCTGTCCTGACCTTGACCCCAGATGGAGGGGGAAATGTTTCCTTAAGAATTCTTACAGAATCAAAATCTTAGTTGAGACTTCACTAGCTTAACCTGGGTTTGGGATCCTGGTGTGGCACCATGGGTTAAAGCGCTGGACTGCATGGTCGGTTTGAACCATAAGGTCAGCAGTTGAAGATCACCAACCGCTCATCAGAAACCCTACACAGGATCACCACGAGTCTGAACTGACTGGATGGTACTTAACCACAACAACCTAGGTTTGCAGGCTGCTTATGGTGTGTATGGTCTGAAAATCCTTACACAGATAATTTATTAGAAGAGTCCTGTGAGAAGGGTACACAATGTCAATCAGGACTCACAGGATTTCCACATGTTTCCAAGGAAAACATGCAACGAATAGCCAAAACAGTGAGGTAAGAAGAGTGTTCCTGCCCAACTTTTCCCTTTGAAAATCTGCCACAAGCTTTGGGTTTATATGCTACACTCCTAATAATCAAATGGTTCATCTGAAAATGGAGCTCACCTCAGTGAAATGATCAAACAGAAATTCATCTTTCCCTTACTTTGTATTTGCTCATTTTTCTTGCTGACATTTATATCCTTCTGCTAGTAGCATCTACCTGCCTCTATCCTTCCTTCCCACCCTCTGTATTTTCTCTCTTTTTCAACGTTCTCTTCTCTGACATTCCCAGTCATTATTCAATTTTCAAGATTTAAGGGCTTGAGTCCAGGTTCCAGCTCTGCCATCCACTACTTTGGGAAATGCTATAGAACCTTGGTTTACCTCAATCTTCTTGTCTGAAAACTAGTTTAATAGATCAAACCTGTCTACAAGATTATTATGAGGATTAAAGTGATAGTGACTATAACACTGGAAGTGGGGTGGTGGTTCTGTGCCCTGGAGTCAGTTCCAATGATCTTGTATAATACAGGGCTTGCCAGTCAGTAAATCTTTATGGAAGTAGAAAGCCTCATCTTTCCCCCATGGAGCAGTTGGACTGCAAGTTGGTTTGAACAGCAAGGTCTGTGGTTCAAACTCGCAAGCAACTTCTCAGAAACCCTTTACAACTACTGACCTTGCTGTTAGGGGTACAATGAGTAATCCGCTATGGTACCAGAGCTCCAACATGTTTAGTTGTTGTATTTGTTGTTAAGTGCTGTTGAGTTGATTCTGACTCATTGTGACCCTTTACCGGGTTTCCAAAGAATGGCTGGTGGATTTAAACTAACACTGCAATTCAAATCGAACTTGTGGTCTAGAGCTTATCCTACAATGGCACACCAGGACTCCAATACTGTAAGACATAGTAATTGTTCAAAACACCTTCTAGAGTATTGGAGAGTGGCTTCCCAGCTTCTTCATCAGGGATGACAAACCGGCATGTGGGCCAAATCCAGGTAAACCACCTATTGCTGTATGTCCTACAAGCTAAAAACCAATTTTCTATATTTCAATAGTTAAAGTTCATGATTATGTGAGTGTTTAAATGACATAAGTATCTATGTAGAATCTTTGACTTTGATTCTTGACCCACAAACTCTAAAATTTACTAAATTTTCCTATATAGAAAAAGTCTCCTAATTCCTGAGTTAGAGAATTGTACATTCAAAATGATGCAGTGAAAATGTAAGGATTCAGCTTCTGAATTATTATTCTATTCACAATTTGGAAGAAACAGACTTATAAATGTGCCAGAATGCCAGAGGTGAAGTTAAGAAGGTGGATGGAACCATTTTCTGCTTGCTATTGTCCACAATTAAATACCTTCTGCCTCACAAATGCCCATTTTACATAATAATGTTTCAAGGACAGAGCTCACTGTAGCTCTTAGGAAATGTATGGCCAAGAGAGAAAAATGACCTTCCCTCCGATAGGATAGACTGAGAAAGACAAGGGCATCCTCGAAGCTGGGGAATGGAGACACGCAATCACCAGAGCCTGAGTGACAGGTTTCGTGTTCCAAAAATTCAGTAGCAAGCTAAAATAGAATTAACAGTATTGAGATCAAGCTGCTCCAGACAACATGAAATAAAAGACTCTCTATGCCACAAGCTGGGAAGGCAAATAATTGCCTGCGTTTTCCATTTCCGCTGTACTCTGAAGCGAAAAGCTAGTGCTTTGGATCTCCAGTCTCAGCTCCTCTCCTATAGAAGTGTTCCATCTCTGCAAAAACTTAATTTGAAAGAGAGACAGATCTTCAGTGGTACCATCTGTGTGTTCAAAAATACAGCACTCTTTCCCAAACACTTACCTGCCCACCAGTTTGGTTTTTTTCCCCCACATGTCATGCCAAGGCTGATGGCCCAGTCATAGCTGCAGGTACAAGGGGATTAATGCATCGTTTTCACTGTTATTAGAATTCTTCCTTTCTCAGAGTATAATATCTCTCAGGCACAACCTAATGTTTTCTTCACCCTAGGCCAGAACTCATGTCCATGATTGATTGCTATCATAATATCAGCATAGTCCCATTTTCTATTTACTCTGTGCCTTTCTCCACAGGGCTCAAGGCTTTTCATAATAAATCTAATCATTATGAATATATATATATACACACACACACACATGAACACTTAGTTGGTTATATCTTTGGTTCCTCCAAAACACATTTGCTATGAATGTCTCTGACACAGGTGCCATATCTTGTTCATCACTGTCTCCTTTGTACCTTTACAAAATCAAACCAAATCCACTGCCATCAACTGATCATGGCTCAGAGCGACCCTATGGGACAGAGGAGAACTGTTCCATAGGCTTTCGGAAGTTATAAATCTTCATGGTAGGAGACTATCTCATCTTTCTCCCACCAAGCAGCTGGTGGGTTTGAACCACTGGCCTTTCAGTTAGCAGCCTAATGCTTAACCCACTGCACTATCAAGGCTGCCTAGAAAATAACAGGGCTTCAAAAGATGCTTGTTGAGTGGATGATGAAGAAGTGTAAAGATGCAGAATTAGAAAACTGAAGGAGCTGGAAGGCCAACGTTGCCGCCTTTGCTATTTAACTCAGAACCAGCCCTAAAATGAATCATTCATTGGAAATATGATAGAATGCCTTCCTTTGACAGAATTCTCTTCATAACCATCATTATTTTACCTCTTCTGAATACTGGCAATTATTCTGACATCTAAAATGCATTAACTTATAAGCAGCAGTGGCTCTGACCATCTATCTTCTTATACTGTTACTACTTTAATATCCAGTGGACACATTCCTTGTCTACTCCCAGTGAATCTACAGTGATACATATTGCCTCTTGTTTCCAAACATCTTTCAAGAAAACATTTTGATATAGCCTAATAGTATCAGAGACGTGAATGATTATGTTTACTATAGATAGTCCTGTTTCAAATGAGAATAAACCATTTTTGTAGTAACACACTGCAGATGCCAAGGCTAAAAATGTTTCTATTACAGCATATCACTCTAAATTCCAGATAGGACAGAGAAAGAAGTGAAACATCACAAGTGAAATTCAGATACCTACTTTTGCAGTCATCTTGGCCAAAAGCTCTTGTAAATCCATTATTCCTTGCACCAGGCTCAAGAAATCACTGCAGGTTGGGCAAGCTCAATAAAGAAAATACACAATATTTATTGATAGTGTTTCTACAAGGGCAACATTTCTAAAACAGTAGCTGGTGTGCTGTGTAGACGGGTTCTTCCTTATTTTGGAATGAGTGAAATCCCAGAGGATTTTAGATGGCAACTATTTTAATAAGCAAAAAAAAAAAAAAAAATCATTGGAAGATTCAGCAAAGTGGCAGGGTATAAGATCAACGTACAAAAATCAGCTGGATTCCTCTATAGTAACAATGACAAAAAGACGTTAGGTGGCAACTATTTTAATTAATAAAAAAAAAAAAAAAAAAGGACTAGGAAAGGGGGCTGTTAACCCAAAAGAAGGGCAATATAATATTTTTAAATTAAACCCAAACTCCCCCTTTTTATTGAAAGGTGGGTGGAAAATATGAAGTATGCTAGGAAGGAGAAAGTAAACTCAGATTCAGTCAAGAAATTTAAACAATACATTATACATATATAAACAACACACATACATGAGAGGATTTTCAAAAAGTCTGTAGAAAAATTCATTTTGTCTTTTCGCTCTATTTTTCCTTGATCTTTTTGAAGCCTATATAAATATAAGTAATACTGTAAGATAAGCACTCAACCGTAAGTTTGGTTTAAACCGTAAGGTTAGTGGATGAAACTCACCAGTTGCTCCTAGGAAATCATATACAGGGTCACATTAGTCGGAACCAACTCGATGGCACTTAACAACAACAAAAACCATATATATATATGGAATTCTGGTGGTGTAGTGGTTACAAGTCAGGCTACTAACCTCAAGGTCAGCAGCTCAAAACTACCAGCCATTCCATGGGAGAAAGATGAGGCTTTCTGTTCCCATAAAGATTTACATCCTTAGAAACCCTGTACAGTGTTGCTATGAGTCTGAACTGACTCCACGGTATAGCACCACCATTTATAAGAAGACTCCTTACGTGGAAAAGTACTGTACTGCTTACCACAGGTCGGCAGTTCAAGCCCACTTACTATTCTTGAGAAATCCTATACATGGATGCCATGAGGCTGTACTGACACTTAAATTGTCACTGAGTGTGTTCTAACTCGTGGTGCTCCTGTATAGAGATGCAGCTGATGAGTTTAAAACATCGACCTTGCTGTCTAGTGTTTATCCTACAATACCACACCATATGCGTGTGTGCTTGTATATATATTTCTGTTGTTAAATGTCTTCATTTCTGACTCATAGAGGCCCTGTAAAGGTTTTTTGAGGAGTGGCTGGTGATCTTGAACCACTGACGTTGTGGTTCAAAGTAACTTTGCAGTCCAGCACATTAACCCACAGTGCTACATCAGGACTCCTTATACATATATATACATTCATACATATATATGTTGTGATTGTTGTTAAGTCCTATCGATTCAGTTCGAACTCATAGTGAGTATAGGGTGTCTGAGGAGCAGATGGTGATGTCCAGTCTTGCGGTTAGCAACCCAGTACTTATCCTAGAGCACCACACCAGGGCTCTGACATACATGTGTTTATGTATACGTATGTATGTACCTATCTGTATCAACTTACAAAACAAAAGCTGCTAATATTACTTTTCTCTTAACTTTAATGTTTCATTCTATAAATAATATATAACCTCTCTTAAAAATTCAAAGCCAGAAAAATACAGTTGAAAAAAAAAAAAATCCTCCTTTACATCCCTCACTACCTCAGAAGTCAGCACTTTCATAAGGATTTTCATGTGAAAACTTCCAGATTTATTTTTCCAATAATATCAACAGGTTTTTTAAATTTAAAAATCATAAGTGTTTTGTTTTGTTTTTAACTTGCTACTTACTGCGATTCAAGTTTGGACACTGAGTGATGTATCCATTCGGCATAAAGATTATTTTCCCATCTTGGATGATCCCCTTGATAATAGAAGAGAGAGATGACAAGTAAGGTTTCCATCACTAATTCAGATGGCCTATCTGAAGTCACTCACTCACAGCAGGTCAGATTATTTTTTAACAAAACTGATTATTTTCATTCTAAAGGTGATTGAGCCTTAATCCATATTGATCTATCCCAAACCATGCTATTGTAGAAGTCGTGAAATATAGATATTGAAAGGACAATTAGTCACCACTACAAGTTAATATCCTAAATTCCTGGAATGGTGCTGTGACTTAATGTGCTGGACTGCAAGGTCAGTTTGAACCACAAGGTCGGTGGTTTAAGCTCACCAGTCGCTCCTTGGAAACCCTATACAGGGTCATTATTAGTCGGAATCAACTCGAATGCACTTAACAACAGGTTAATGAGACCATGATACCAGCAGTCTATCAGCCAATGTTCTGAAACTATTAGACTAAAAATACACCTCAATACCCTAGTCATCCTTAAATATTAAATACTGGTGTCTCTCTGTGGGTCAATGCGCTGGACTGCAAAGTCAGTTTGATCCACAAGGGTTGGTAGTTCATGCTCACCATCCGCTCCTCGGATACCCTGTACAGGTTCACTATGGGTCAAAACCTGAAGGTCACTACGAGTCGAAACAATTATTTACAGGATTTTTTTTTTTTTAAGTGAGAAGGAGATGAGAGAAATATATTAGACTAAAATGTTTCTATTGATTCATTTGTTTTTGTTGTTAAGTGCCACTGAATTGATTCTGACTCGTAGTGACTCTGTATAGGATTTCCAAAGAGCAGCTGGTGGGTTTGAACCATCGACCTTGAGGTTAGCAGTCTAGTGCTTATCAACCTACTGCACCACTTTATTTCACTTAGTCAAGGAAATTAAAAGAAATCAAATTCAACATGGGGGAAATTCTGTAATGATCTTTGCTCCTTAGCTAATTAAGTAACATGTGGTGGGTCTTTAAGGTTTATTCAGCATCTCTCTGTAAATAAAAAGGGGTCTTTTAATTCTAGGATTCAGTCTGGAAGGACAGCCTCATGAAAGGAGGTCATCAGAGCTATCATCTCAGAATGAAAATATTGACTTGGCCTTTGAATTTTTTCAAGTTGAATTTCAAGATTCTATTTTTAAGATTTTTTTTTTCATTTGATTAAAAATATTACAGAACAGATGGAAGATGTGGAAGATGGTTCAGAATATTGAGCTTAATCTATAAATAAAGCATAGGTTTAAGGGAGCACTGCAAGGCTTTCAGAGTGAGCAACATTTAACATTTATGTGCTCATATTCTACACAGGAGAAGATAATCAGCAAAGGCGGTTTTCTGCTTATTTCAAAATACTATTTAGAAATATTACTTGAAATAATAAGATGCTAGCATCTCTTCCCCTAATTATATACATTTATTAAGCTCTTTTTCTTCAGGGATGATACAGGATTTGTGATTATCAATGGAGTCAACTTCACCATGAGAAAGATGGCCCTGCCAATGGCTTCTCAATAGCCATTCATAATCTTCTTGCAGGGAGCAATTGTAAGAGCACAATCTAAGGGAATCTAAGAGAATCACCTTTCCCTGGGACAAAGCTGTTCAGGCTTTTCAAAGCCAATGAACTCCTTTGAGGAACCATTGCATCATTTGAGCACATGTGACTATATGAGAAAAGCATGTTACTGGGAGTAAGTGGCCCTGATTTCAAGGATCTTCTGGATTCTTCTCAAACTCACTGGTCCTTGGTCTCCTATTCTACAAAAATTAGATATCAAAGCTAAAGGGTTTTCCAGCACTTAAGTTCTGAAATTCAATGAAACAGGCAAAAAAAAAAAGAAAAGAAATTGATACAGTTTGCATCTCTTTGTTTTCATTACAGTTTCAGTTTAAAAAAGAAAACTCAATAAGACAAAATAAAGCTATATAGGTCCCTTCTACCCAAGAATGGATTATCATTAAAAAAAAAAAAAAAGGGGGATTCTCCGTTTTATAAAAACATCTGTCTAACCAGATTGAATATGGGGTGAATGGAGAATGATCAGCCATTCAGATTTTCCCAGGACTTAAGGATTTTCCAGGACACAGGGCGTTCAGTGTAAACTTAGAGCAAGTTACTGGTTGGTCACTCTAGAGCAGCAGTGAGGTACTTCCAGCCTACAGACCATATAAGGGCCATGAAACCATTTGGTCTGGCCCTGCCAAGGAAAACGCAATTCCAGTTATCACATTGGTGATGGTGGTGGTGATGTGTCGTGGAGTCAGTTCTGATTCATAGCAACCTTGCAAAGGGTTTCCAAGGCTGTATATCTTTTCGCGAGCACAAAGCCTCATCCTTTCTTCAGCGGAATGGCTGGAAGCTTGGACCTGCTGACCTTGAGGTTAGCAGCCCAACTCATAACCACTATGCAACCAGAGCTCATCAGTCATCTCATTAGAGGTGAGTTAAATGTTTAACCAAATATAGCAGGTTAATTTTTACGTTGATAATTTTGTATGGCCCGAGAATGATTTTATAAATTTTGGCAGAATAAAAAAGGTTCCCCGCCCCTGCTCTAGATGATGTACACGTGGCAAAGGCACATGTACCATAAAAGGATGGGTCCATCTGCTGGTCAGATGACCCTAAATCCTGCTTGTTTTATCAGCCATGAAAAGGACAGTAAGAAGCCTGCAGCATGTTTGTCATGATATTAATCACCTTTGCAATTACAAATGGAAAATCTATTTTAAAAGGATACTCCTTCCCCGCTCATGCTATAGCAACATAATGAGGTACACAGAAGTGTTGCCCACCCCACTGCCTTTATTTTTTTAATGTGCATTAGAAACTACAAATGATCTTCTTCACACCATTCCTCGAGCTGCATCTTCTCACCTTTCTGTCTCCCCATTTTCATCTTTGGCACACGCGTGGGTTACACAATCGATAGGTGAAGGTCAGTGAGGCTGACGTGAACAAAAACAGGAATAAGATCTAACAGCTTCTCATTACTCATTAAAACCAAACCCTAGAGCACATGGTGAGTTTGATTCTGAAATCATTGGGGTCAGGCCACATACTAGCTGGAAACTTGTTCTTGCCAGATCCATCAAGACAAGAATGCTAACTGACTTGAATGGATATAATTTGAACTGGATTTAAAAGAACAGTACAAACACCAACTGGTACTGGTACAACGAAAGGCACATAGATCAATGGAACAGAATCGAGAATCCAGAAATTAAAGCATCTACATACAGCCAATTGATCTTC
>NW_006408601.1:11929321-11933371 GCF_000296735.1 Chrysochloris asiatica | reverse complement strand
CTTATGGATCACAATGGTCTGATCCTGCAACTGATCATAGGGCGAGTGAAGGACCAGGCATCATTTCATTCCCATATGCATGGGGTCCCCATGAGTTGGGGCCAACTAGACAACAATTAACAGCAGCATCTGTGAAGGTTGTATAAAGCATTAACTTTTAACCTCTCAGAATTCTGAAGGGGCTGGGACAGGATAGTCATATATTGAAAAAACTTCTAAGGTGATTTTAAGACTCTGCAACAAGAACTATTCATATTTATCTAGGGCTGGATCACCTGATCATTTGAACAACGATAGGCTCAAATATTTCAAGTTCTCCTGAAAGACACTTAAATCCTTAGACATGCACTACAAGCCTACTAACTCCAAAACTAGCGTGTGCCACCACAACACACACAAATATATTATTAGAAGGAGCCCCATGGTTGCAAGAGTTACCGAGCTGTAGCTACAAAGGACTGTTGTCAAAATGAGGCTCTATCTTAATTGCCTTAATGAAACTAATCAACCTTGTGCAACAAATTATTTGTATTAGATGCAAACAGTTTGCTAAAGCAGTTCTTCAGGGCTGGCAAACAGAGGTCTCTTTAGGTAATCTCCTATTCCCCCACTGCAGTTGTGTTTACACTATTAATTTGCTAAACAATCAATTTTCTCATTGTTAGTACAATGTGAAACCTCAGCTTACATGAGGAGCTAGAAAAAATCCCTGATGTGCAGAGCTCAATGATTAAGTTTTTACTATCGATACTGAAGGAAGATAGAAGAATGGACAGTTTCCTCTTGGTTTAATCCACCTGTTATCTCCTTCCACCCCCTGTATTCAGCTCTGAAAAATAAATTTGTACAGGATAAATGTACATTATGTGGTTTTAATGTTTGGGGAACCAATGACTGTTACTTCCATTCAATGTGAAATCCAGGAAGTCCTTGGGTTACAAACAGAATTAAGTATATCTTCAAGTAGAATTTGTAGTTAAGTCGAAAAGACTAGAAGCCTTTTCAATTAATTATTTAAAAGCTGCACAAGCAGTAAATAAATTTGATGAGTGTGATGAATTTGTTGAGAGTAAGGTTTGGTTCAGGAGCCATGGTAGTACAAGCAGGTTGCAAACCACAAGGTCAGAAGTTTGAATCTACCAGCCAATCCAAGGGAGAAAGATGAGGCTTTTTGTTCCCATAAAGATTTACTATGTCAGAAACCCTATGCAGGGTTGCCCTGAGTCCAAAACTACTTCATGGCACAAAACCACCAAGACTACCAAGGGTTGCTTCAATAGTTTCACAGTAATAGAAAATCTGCATAATATTAATGGGTAAATACTGTGGTTATTAAGTGCCATCAAGTCAGTTCCTACTCTTAGTGACCATGTATAGGATTTCCAAGGAGCAGCTGATGGGTTCGAATTGCTGATCTTTTGGTTCAAACAGAAACTTGTGGTCCAGTGCTTTACCCTAGAGTGTTACAACAGAACTCCAGTGGTAAGTACTATTGTTGTTATGCGCCATTGAATTGTTCCCAACTCATAGAAAGCCTGTATAGTGTTTCCAAGGAGCAGCTGGTGCATTTAAAGTACGCGCTTCGCAGTCCAGCACTTATCCTACAGCGTCATACCAGGAGTCAAAGCGCTTGTTGTTGTTAGGTGCCCTCGAGTAGGTATCCACTCATAGAGACCCTATGCACAACAGAAGGAAACACTGCCTAGTCCTGGGCCAACCTTACAATTGTTGCTACATTGATGCTGTTGCTTTGCCAATCCATCTCGCTGGGGATCTTCCTCTTTTTCTCTGACCTTCTACCTTACCAAGCATGATATCCTTCTCCAGTGACTGGTCTCTCCTGACAATGTGTCCAAAGTATGAGAGACAAAGTCTGGCCATCCTGGCTTCCAAGGATCGCTATGGCCGCACTTCTTAAAACCCAGATCCATTTGTTCTTTTGGCAGTCCATGGTAATTTTTCAGTATTCTCCTCCAACACCTTAACTCAAGTGCTTAAGTTCTTCTATGTTCTTCCTTAATTCACTGTCCAGCTTTCACATGTACATGAGGTTATTGAAAACACCATGGCTTGGTGCACCTTAGTCCTCAAACTGACATCTTTGCTCTTCAACACTTTCAAATGATCTTGTGCAGCAGATTTGCCTAATGAAATATATTGTTTAATTTCTTGACTGCTGCTTCTATGAGTGTTGATGGTTGATCAGTGTTGATGGTTGATCCGAGAAAAGTGAAGTCTTTGAAAACTTTAATCTTTTCTCCATTGATAAGAATCTTATTTATTGGTCCATTGATAAGGATTTTTATTTTTTTACATTGAGATGAAATCCATACAGAAGGCTGTGGTCTTTGATCTAAATCAGTAAGTATTTTAAGTCCTCTTCACTGTCAGCAAGCAAAACTAGTTGTCCAAAAATAGATCATCTTAGTTCAGGGACTTAGTTTGTTAGATGCAACAACAACAACAAAATTAAAAAATTGAAAATGATGTCATTTGGACACTCTCCTGTTAGGAACACCTAAGATAAGGCAAATTCTCCTCACACTGAGAACTTTTAAATACAAATGAGCACAGCTTTACCACCATGCAAATGCTAATTCTATTTTAAGGCTCTTATTTCCCTGCAGATCTCTGTTTACATTGAAGAAAATGGTTCTATTTTTTTATATGCTAAAACACTGAAACAAATTGCTTTGAAAGGGAAAAGGGAATAGGGTGGGGAGAGTCCCTGCCGGGCATGTAAATATATGGATGAAGATGTGTTCTCTTTATAAACTGGCAAAGACCCAAGTTTTGGCAACAGGCTAACAAAAAGTAAGATGCGAAACTCACAGGAGGATTTTCAAAATGCAACCAATTATGTATATCTGCCCTGAAGACAGTTAATAAAATATTCCAGCTTGCATAAAAGCCAAGAAAGACACTTGTCGACTTCCATTATGATCAATAAAAACTGGCAGCTCATTAGCATATCATTAGCTGTCCTGCTGTTTCCAAAGTCTTAATGCATAGAAATATTAATTTAAAAATGTATAAGATTCCCCAGTTCTGCGATTTTGACTTCTACATGAAAGGAAAAATAAGAATTAAAGATGATAGGAATCCAATCTTGCCTCTTTTTCTATGTGCCTATAAACATATGTTTACCATCTGCGGGATTATGGGAAGCAGCTGAGGTAAAAACAACAGCTGTGGTGTTTTTGTTTTTTTGTTTTTTAAAAAAAGGTAATCAATTTCTTTTCCTAGTGACAGCTAAGCTGTTAATGGAAACAGTGATGTCCAGGCAAGAGGAAGGTTTCAGGTATCAAGTCACCAGACAGACAGAGGGAGCACCCTGACCTCCTTGAAAGGCTTTGGAGTGGAAAGACTCCTTAAGATGTAAACTACATAGAACACACAAAACCTCTCAAGTATCAAGTAACTCTGTGTAGTTCCCCTCGGCTTGTTCTGTATTTCTTTACCCTCTGAAATAGTAACAGCATAATCAGCTTAGAATGAATCAAAGGGAAATTGAGTAGGCAGTCAACCATCTTGATAATGAAAATCCACAAGGATCAGAAGATTCCCATAAGTCTATCACTGCTGCTTCTGATGCGAAGAAATCCCCAGCTGTGTTCTGTGTCTCTGATAGGAATGATCTCATGTTCCAGGCTTCCACTCCAGGCAGCATGCAAGTGTTTGCATCATCTGCTCTTTAATCAGCAGGACTTTTAGTACACTATCCATAAGGATCCACTCTGGGTCCAAATATTAGGTTTGACAAGTGAGGAACTTTTCCTTTTAACATTGCCCATAAAGCAACATATTAATATTTAAAATAGGGCATAAATGTTATTTTTACATGAAAACCCATCACACACATTTTTAGTTCTAGAGCTTTGGTAAAGCAGGCATGGAGGCATGGATCAGGGACCCAGAAGGCAACTTCCACAGGATAAACATGAAAAATCTCCTTTGTCAGGGAGATTTTTATAGGGTTGAACTGATCAAAAGGGAATTTCCAGAATGAGACAATGGCATTTTGCCCCACCCCAGACATCTCATTTTACC
>NW_006408601.1:11924098-11929076 GCF_000296735.1 Chrysochloris asiatica | reverse complement strand
AAAAAAAAAAAAAAAAAGGCTCCCTGGAGAACACCCTTCTAAAGATCCATTCAATAGGACCACTGCTCCCTAGGCAGGCCTTCTAACTGATACTACCTGTCATTTAGGCTGTGTTTTTGGTGTTAAGTACACTCGAGATGATTCTGACTTATAGTGACCCTGTGTAGGGTTGCTGAGGAGTGGCTGGTGAGCTTGAACCACTGACCCTGCAGTTCAAACCAACATGGCAGTCCAGATCATTAACCCACAGTGCCACACCAGGACTCCATTTAGGCTGTAGGCCTAGCAAAAAAAATAATAATAATAGCTAATCTCCTCCACAGGATATGTTGTAGTTCAGTGAAATGTCGCCACCACCTAGCAGTGATGACTATACGGCATGGTGTTGTTGTTAAGTGCTGTCGAGTCACTACTGACTGTGGGATCCTAGCAACTTCTTCAATATCTTCTAGTCTTTCTGCCTGAGCTATGAAATGGGGAAAATAATGTCTATCTCGTAGGAGTCTCAGAAAGCATAATGCTATTAAGATACTATATATAGGACCAGATAAGTTCTAGAACATTGGAAGAACTCAATAATTGTTGGCTCTTTTTCCCATTTTTCCTTCCAATTTCTGTGGTAAAATGGTTGAACCAGGCTCTAGACACTCTTCTTTCATGCTTTCTCTCTGTATTGTTGTTGTTGTTAACTGGCATCCAGTCGGTTCCAACACATAGCAACCCTCTTTCGCATTTCTATGGACTGGCTGTTGGGTTTGAACTATTGAGCTTGCAATTCAAACCAACTTTGCGGTTCAGTGCTTATCCTAGATGGTTTTTAAGTACAAGCTGCTTTCCATTCACAGGAAATATACACTTACCAAGTTGGAAAGGATATTCTGATTAGAAGTTTTCTCTTAGACTACATCCATCCAATGGAGTCCTGGTGTGCCACTATGGTTAATGCACTGGACTGCAAAGTCAGTTTGAACTGCAAGGTTGGTGGTTTAAGCTCACCAACCACTCCTCAAAAACCCTCTACAGAGTCGCTGTGGGTTGGAACTAACTCAACAGCACTTAATAACAACAACATTTGAAATGGAAGTCCCAGAAAGCTGTTAAAGTGCCTATCATTTCTAAAATATAATATTAAACACAAAATCTATTAAAAAGAAAACAATTGCCATAATAGAGTTGATCTGACATCATGATGACACCATGTGTGTCAGTATAGTACTATCCTCCAAAGATTTTTCAACAAATAATTTTTTGGAAGTTGATCACTAGGATTTTTGGATGTAAGGAACAACTGAGCAGACTCTAACCTCCAAATGTTCAGTTAGCAGCTGAGAATAATAACCATTTCCACTATCCAGGGATGTTAAGCACATGGTCTCCTTATTAGGTGCAGTAAGGATTTCAAGCTCTCTTCCCTTCCAGCAAGCAATGTTGTATACCCATAGGCCTACAAGGAAAACCAGTTAATACCACTATTATTCAAATGTATGCACCAACCACTAAAGCTACTGATGAAGAAGCTGAAAAATTCTACCACCTTTCTCAGGCTGAAATTGATCAAGCATGCACTCAAGACGCATTGATAAATACTAGTGATTAAAACATGAAAGTAAGAAACAAAGAGAGTATGCATCACTTCAATATGCTGTGTGCAAGAGACACACCTTACACATGAAGAAAAAAACAGACTAAAAGTCAAAGGATGCAAAAAAATGTGCCAAGCTAATTGCAATAAAAAATAACAGGAGAGGCAATACTAATCTCTAAAAAAATAAACTTTAAGGCAAAAACCAGCATAATAGATAGAGATGGACATTATCTCATGATTAAAGTGTTATCGGAACAAGATGTTGTTGTTGTTAAGTACCGTGGAGTCACTTCTGACTCATAGTGACCCTGTACAGGGTTTTCGAGGCTGTATATCTTTACAGGAGCAGAAAGCCTCATCTTTCTCCAGATGAGCTGCTGGTTGTTTTGAACTGATGACCTTTAGGTCAGCAGCCCGATTCATAACCACTATGCTACTAGAGCTCCTTTGAAAAAGAGGATATAACCATAATAAATATCTATGCTCTCAATGAAAGAGCTCAAAAATATATAAAGCAAACTCTAATACATTTGAAGAAAGAAATAGACAAATATACAATAATAGTCGGAGATATTAATACACCACATTCGAAAAAGGATCGAACAACCAGAAAGAAACTCGACAAAGACACAGGGGAACTAAACAATACTATCAGCCAACTGGACCTCATAGATATGTACAGAGCATTCAACCCAACCACACCACAATACATATGCTTTTCCAGTGCATGCATAACATTCTCCAGAATAGACCAAGACCTTTATCTCACACCATATACAAAAACCAACTCAGCATGGATTAAAGACCTAAATGTGAACCCCAGAATTGTAAAGGTCATCAATGAAAAACAAAGGGACAAATTTAAGGGCTGTAATATAGGGCACACACAGACTACCAAACATGGTGAAAACTACACAAACAAAAGACAAAATAGATGATTGGGACATTCTAAAAAATTAGAAACTTATAAGCATCAAAGGATTTCACCAAAAGAGAAAAAGGGAGCCCACAGAATGGGAAAAATGTTTCGCAATGACATATTGGGCAAGGGACTAATTTCTAAAATCTATAGGAAACTACAATCCTCTACAAGAAAAAGACCAACAACCCAATTTAAAAATGGGCACAGGACATGAAAAGGCAGTCCACCGAGAAAGAGATTCTGGCAGCCAACAAACATATGAAGAAAAAGCTGTGTAGAAAACTTTGAAGTCAGTGAGTGAGAGACCTCCAACCTTGTTCTTCCTTTTAAGCAGTGCTTTGCTTATCCTGGGTCTCTTTCCTTTCCATATAAAATTAGTAATTGTCCTTTCCATCTCTTTGAAGAATGTTGTTGGACTAGATATGTTCTTTTTGACAATGAATGCAACACCATTTCTCTTCAATTTGTCATTCCAGGCATAGTAAACCATATGGTTGTCAGAGTCAAAATGGCCAATACCAGTCCATTTCAGCTCACTAATGCCTAAGATATTGATGTTTATGTGTTCCATTTCTTTTTTGACAACTTCCAATTTTCCCAGATTCATACTTCGTACATTCCATGTTCCGATATTCAATGGATACTTACAGCTGTTTCTCTTCATTTTGAGTTGTGCCCCATCAACAAATTAAGATCCAACAGGCTTTACTCCATTCATGTCATCATGGTCACTTCTACTTTGAGGAGGCAGCTCTACTCTAGTCATATTTTGAGTGCCTTCCAATCTGAGAGGCTCATTTTCCAGCACTATGTCTGACAGTGTTTCTCTGCTATTCATAAGGTTTTCAGTGACTAAATATTTGGAAGTACTTCATCACATCTTCTTTCTAGTCTGTCTTCGTCTGGAAGCTCATCTGAAACCTGTCCACCATGGGTGACCCTGCTGGTATTTAAAATACTAGTGACATAGCTTTCAGAATCACAGCAACTCACAAGCCACCACAGTACCACAAACTGACAGATGAGTTGTAGTAAACTTGGGTTAGGCTATGAGAGATCATGTGAAGAGGAGATGAAGCATCCTAGCTGAAATCATACTAGTTCAGACAACTCCAGACAACCTACCAACTTTCCAAGAGTACATGAGTAAACAAAAAACAAACACACAAAATGCACTGCTATCAAATTGTTTCTAACTCCTGTTATTGTTGTTAGGTGCCATTGAATCAGTACCTACTCATAGTGATCCCTATGCACAACAGAATGAAATCCTGCCCAGTCCTGGTCCAACCTCATAATTGTTGCCATGCTTGAGCCCATTGATGCTACTATTTTGCCAATACATCTCTTGGGGTTTTCCTCTTTTGCTCTGACCCTCCACCATACCGAAAATGACATTCTTCTGGAGTGACTGGTCCCTGCTGACAATATGTCTGAAGTATAAGACGAAGTTTGGCCATCCTGGCTGGCATCCAAGGAGCACTCTGGCTGCACTTCTTCCAACACAGATCTGTTGGTTCTTTAGGTAACCCATGGCATTTTCAACTACAACTCAAATGCGTAAAGTTTTCTATGGTTTTCCTTATTCACTGTCCAGCTTTCTTATGCATATGAAGTTATTGAAAATACAACGGCTTGGGTCAGGTGCACCTTAGCCCACAAGCTGACATCTTTGCTCTTCAACACTTTAAAAAGGTCTTGTGCAGATTTACCTAATACAATATGTCGTTTGATTTCTTGACTGCTGCTTCCATGAGTGTTGATACTTGATCTAAGAAGAATGAAGTCCATGACAACTTCAATCTTTTCTCTGTTGATAAGAATGTTGTTTATTGGTCCAGTGGTGAGAATTTTTGTTTTCTTTACATTGATATTGCAATTCATACCGAAGGCTGTGTTTTTGTCCTTCATCAGTAAGTATTTTAAATCCTTTTCACTTTCAGCAAGCAAAGTTGTATCATGTGTATATCGCAGGTAGTTAATGAGACTTCCTCCAATTCTGATGCCATTTTTCTTCATATAACCCAGCTTCTTGGATTATTTGCTCAGCATACATGTTGAATAAGTATGTAAACAACCTTGTTTACACCTTTCTTACTTTGAAACCATTCAGTGTTCCCATGTTCTATTTGAACAACTGCTTCTTGGTCCATGTACAGATTCCTCATGAGCACAATTAAGAGTTCCAGAATACTCATACTTCACAATGTTGTCCATAGCTTGTCATGATTTATATAACCAAAAGCTTTTGCATAGTCAATAATGCACAGGTAAACATCTTTGCAGTATTCTCTGCTTTCAGCCATCATCTATTGGACATCAGCAACGGTATCCCTCATTCCACATCCTCTTCTGAATCTGGCTTGAACCTCTGGAAGTTCTCTGTCAATGTATGCTTGGAGCCATTTCTGCATTACCTTTAGTAAAACTTTACTCACATGGGATATCAAAGATATTGTCCTATGATATCC
>NW_006408601.1:11889718-11923471 GCF_000296735.1 Chrysochloris asiatica | reverse complement strand
TGGAGAGCAAGTTTCAGCATCTCTTCTGACATCCATTTTGATCTTTTGTTTCTTTCTTGTCATCTTAATGACTGTTTGCTTTCTTCCTGTTCTTGATGTCACCCCACAACTCTTCTGGTCTTCGGTCTTTAGTGTTTAATGTATCAGACCTGTTCTTCAGATGATCTCAAAATTCAGGTTTGATATATTCAAGGTCATATTTTTGGTTCATGCGGACTTGTTTTCATTTTCTTCAGCTTCAGTCTAAATTTGCATATGAGCAATTTATGGTCTGTTCCACAATCTGCCCCTGGCCTTGTTTTGGCTAATGATATGGAAGCTTTTCCACAATCTCTCCAAAGATGTAGTCAATTTGATTTTCTGTGTGTGACATCTGGTGAGGTCCATGTGTATAATCGTCTCTTATTGCTGTCTAAACAAGGTATTTGAAATTAACAAATCATTGGTTTTGCAGAATTCAATCATGTGATCTCCAGCATCATTTTTATCACCAAGGCTATAGGTTCCAACTACTGATCCTTCCTCTGTGCTCCCAACCTTTGCATTCCAATCACCAGTATTGATGAATACATCTTGATTGCATGTTTGATCAATTTCAGATTGAAGATGTTGGTAAAATTCTTCTATTTCATACTTACTGTCTTTAGTGGTTGTTGGCATAAATTTGAATAATAGTGGTATTAACTGGTCTTCCCTGCGGATGCATGGTTATTATACTATCACAGACAGCGCTGTGTCCCATGACTGATCTGGATATGTTCTTTTTGACAATGAATGCAACAGTATTCCTCTTCAATTTTTCATTCCCGGCTTAGTAAACCACACAGTTGTCAGATTCAAAATGGCCAATACCAGTCCATTTCAGCTCACTAAAGCCTAATCTATAGATGTTTGTGCATTCCATTTAATTTTTGACAATATCCAATTTTCCTAGATTTATATTTTGTACATTCAATGTTCTGATTATTAATGGATGTTAACAGCTGTTTCTCTTAACTTTGATTCACTCATAGTGTCTCTGTAAATGGTTTCCAAAGTTATAAACCTTACAGAAACAGAAAGACTCCTCTTTCTTCCACAGATCAGCTGTTGGGTTTGGGCTAACAGGCTACCATGGTTGGCAGTACAGTGCTTTTCTTACAGTACCACTGTGGAAAATACAAAAACTATACAGCTAGGCCTCACCCAAACAATTAACCCACAAAATTGTGAACTAAGTGGTTGTTTTTTCAGATAATTGAGGTTTGGGCTGATTTTGTATTTGTCAAAAGTAAATTGATACAAAAGATTTTGAATGATTAATTCAATTACTTTAATAGGTCTAAGGCTAATTTTATTTTTTCATTTCTTCTCAAGTCCATTTTAGTAATGTATATATTTTTAGAAATGGTCAATTTTTTCTAATTTTCCATTTTACTGGAATTTAATATATTCCAGTTTATGAACCATTTCCTTTATTATTATTACTTTTTATATCTTAAGAAATATTTTTCCTAGGTCAAGGTCATAAAAATACTTTATATGTTGTCTTCTATCATCTTTATTGAATTATATTCAGATTCATATCTATAGTCCATCTGGAATTCATTTTTATATGGTTTGAAATAGAGCATTAGGAAAATTGGCTGCACAAAACCTCTTTAAATTGTTCAAGAGCAAAAATATTAGTTTGAGGACTAAGGTACACCTGGACTCAAGCCATGATACAATTTTAACTTATTATTGTGAATTGAGTGAAAGTTTTCAGAGAATATCATCAGTCTTACAATCAACAAATCATACATTTTGTTTCATCTCCATGATTGCAATCCCTTCCATGCACCAATAGTTATCTCACGTCCTTCTTGTTCATATTCCATTTCACCCACCTTCTCAACCCTTTTCAACTTCTTCCTTAGGTAAATGCTATAAATGCTGCCCTTTTTATTTGAATGATTGATCTTTCCAAGGTGAGCATACCTACCACCTGGCTGTAAATTGGGCTATGAGGGTGAGTTCCTATGCAGACCTGAAGGGTGGTCAAAGGCCATAGTCTCAATTTCCACAGTCTCAATTTCCCCAGTCTAAGGCCACTAAGCCTCATGTTTTTGGTAATTTTGAGTTTCATTCTACATTTTCTGCCACTCTATCTGGGACTTTCTAATGTATTCTCTTTCATAGCCATTGGTAGTAGTAACTGGACATCATCTAGTTCTTCTGGTCTCAGATTGAGTTCTTCTGGTCTGAGTCATGGAATCTGGTGATAACGTATTAGTCCACCGGATTCAAGTATCTTCAATTTTTATCACTCTTTAGCCCTGGTATTTTCAGTAACCTCATATGTGTACAAATGTTGGACAACGAATACGGAAGACCATGGGAAAATCGATGCATTGAGTTTCGATGGTGATGTAGAAGACTATTAAAAGTACCATGGATTGCCAAAAGAACAAACAAATTTGTATTAGAATAAGTACAGCCAGAATTCACCATAGAAGTCAGGCAGTAGATAGGTATATAAGGGGGACAACAATACCAGTGAGGTATGCTCACCATGGAATAATCAATTATTCTTTGGACATGTTACCAGGAGGGGCCAGTCATTAGAGAAGAACATCATATTTGGTAACATGGTGGATAGTGAATAAGAGGAAGACACTATATGAGATAGATTGGCACCATGGCAGCAGCAATGGGCTCAAGCATAACAAGAATTGTGAGGATGGCCAAGGACTCAGCAGTGTTTCATTCTGTTGTGCATATGGTCACTGAGACGGAGCTGACTCAATGGAACCTGACAACAACAATAACAACATTATCTTCTAGAACCTCTAGTATGCAGTATTACCAAAATTAATCTTCTCATATTATCTTCTCTATATTTTAACCTCACTTTTCTAATTTCCTATCTTTATCTTCTCATGACAATTGGTACAGTTTCTTCAGCAATATTTTCCATTTCACAAATTCTTTCTCTTCCTGTTATCTAATCTACTATATAGCATGTTTCCTTAGTTTTTGGTTTTGTTTTCTTTTTTAATTAAGATATCATTTATTTATAAAATGCTTTAAGGTTATTTTTCTAATTTCCTAGTCTTATTTACTATTTACCATTTTCTTTCTTTAAATGTTTAAAATATAGATTCAGAACTTTCTTATTGTTTCAATTTTTACCATTTGCTTTGAAGGCTAATCTGACATTCTGTAGTTTATCACTCTTACTCAACATGTCTTAAAAACTTCCGTATGAACTGAATCTGTAAGGTCTGCATTAAAAATGGTTTTCTCCAAAGATTATTTGCATTTTAATCATCAGGACCATTTTAAGAGTTTTGAATTTTGTAGGTAAGCCTATTGTAAGGGAAGTATTATTTGCTCCTATCTGAAAATGAGAGGAAAGGGCTAATTACTAGGTTTCTTCCCTTTGATAAATCACAGATTTTTCAGCTCCCCTTTAACAGATGATGTAGTCATCGAGGGACTAGATCAGAAGTTTATATTCTAACCCCTGATCTGTGTGAGATCCAAGCAACTTCCCCTCTCCCACTCAGATTACTGAAATGGCCATACAGTCCTTGTCAGGGGAAAGGCAAAATGCCACAAGCCACTCTGGAAAACAGTTTGTCAATGTCTTATAAAGGTAAAACTACACCTAGTACATTATCCATACCTATATGTTTATCCAAGTGAAATAAAAGTCACACAAAAGCCTCTACAAAAACATTTATAGTAGCTTTATTCATAATTACCAGAAACTAGGAACAATGCACATATCCATCAACCAAGGAAAGGACAAACAGCGATACATTAATAAATTGGCACTGTGATGCTACAAAGTATTCAAAAATAACTACTGACACAGTAGCAACATACATGAATTTCAAACGTATAATGCTAAGTGAAAGAGGCCAATCTCAACAGCCTACTTACTATATGATTCCATTTGTATGGCATTCTGGAAAAGGCCAAACCACAGGGTTAAAAAACAGATCAGCAGCTGCTATGAGCTGAGAGCAAAGAGAGTGTTTGAATACAAAGAAAGCAGGAAAATTGGGACGGGGTTGTGGGTGATGGATGACAAGCTGAGCGGCTAACCACAGGTCAGCAGTTCGACTCTACTAGCTGCTTCTTGGGAGAATGATGAATCTTTCTGCTCATCTAAAGGCTTACCAGCCTCAGAAACCCTATAAAGGGTCACTATGAGTTAGAACTGACCCCATGGAACATGACTAACAACAACCTACACATTTGAAAAAAGGAGCTCCTGCTGCTGGTGTTGTTGCTAAGTGCTGCTGACTCATAGCAACCCCATACAAGGTTTCCAAGGAGCGGTTGGCCAGCTTGAATCATCGACCTTGCGCTTCCAACCAACCCTGCAGTCCAGCGCATTAACCCACAGTGCCAGACCATGTCTTAATTTAAAATCACGGAGCAAATAAACTTCCTGAGATTGGCAGATGACCAGCTGGTTTTCACTTCCCACAATATATTTGTACTCTCTTTTCTTTCTATGTTAGCGTAATGATGCATTTTAGAAATATTTTTGTTATATTTTATTCTGCATTGATAGGCATTTTGAATAAGCATATTTTAGAAAATCTAGTCTTCCATAATGTCAGAAGCAAGGGTCTACCTACTATTCTTTTGAAGAACAAGACTATCTTGAATACCAACGATCTTTTTACCTTTTTCAGTTCACTTTCTCCACATGTGTCTATGAAGTACAGTAATACAGGTATTGTATTAACCTCTTTATAGACAAAAAACAAAAGCTCATGGAAATGGAGATTTGTTCTTATTTTGTTGTTGTTGCTAAGTGCCGTCGAGTCGGTTCCGACCCATAGCGATCCTGTACAGGGTTTCCGAGGGTGTAAATCTTTACGGGAGTAGAAAGCCTCATCTTTCTCCTGCGGAGCAGCTGGTTACATCTATATAATTATCCCAAACTAGATTAACATATATTCTGGAAATAAAACTAATTTGAAAGTCATCTGAAGTTTCCTTATATGTGACACCTTCCATGAATGACAGCAAAGTGAACTGTGACACTGAACTCTCTGCCTAGATTGCACGCACCTTCCTCATCAACCTCTTGTGAAATTAAATGAATTCATTCTTATAAGCAACATGAAATATGAAAAACACAGTATGTATTCCATAAGCATTAGTTGGTATTATCATCCCATGCCCATCCCACTAGTACAAGTACATACACACCTCCCAACAGCATGGAAACTCAAGCATTGTCCACATACATAAAGCAAGAAAATGAGTGCTTACTTTGAATAAGCCATGTTTTTGGTTACGCTGACCAAGCCATAAATTGCTTCCTGGAGGAAGGTTGGTGTCAGGAGGATCTATCACATGTTCATAAATCCTGTCAGGGCAAAGAACATGGTTACTAAAGATGAAGTTCAAAGCTGAATCAAATGGTTTACAAACGATTTGAAGCATTCAAGGCATTACCTGCTAGTAGGGAGGGATGAAGACAATATGTGGCACCCTTCAAAACAACAAGAAACATGGATGTAGACATCTGTTTGGTAGTGGGTTGAACAATGTCCCTCCCAAAACCCACGTGGAATCTCACAATGCAATCTTACTTGTAAATAGGATCTTTTCAGATGTAATTAGTCATGATGAGGTCCATACTGGATTTGATTGGGCTTTATATCCAGTGATTGTTGTTGTTGTTAAGGGACAGGTATCTTTATAACAGGTGGGGACAGAGAGATATGAATACAGACAGAATAGGCTATGTGATGATGACAGTTAACACTAGTGTGATAGAGCTAGAGGACAACAAATGGGCACAAAGGATTGTCAGGAACCACCAGAACCTAAGAAGAGGCAAGAAAGAATTCTTCCGTAAAGTCTTCAGAGTAAATACAACCCTGCCAACTCCTTAATTGCTAGCCGTCAAGAAAAGTGAGAAAGTAAAGTTCAGTTGCTTTAAGTAACCCAGTTTGTAGTAACTTATTAGGACATCATTAGGAAATCAATGAAGCTCCAAAAGTTCATAGAAAATCTCATTATCTTTTCATTCCATTTTTCCTTGAATGTACTGAAGTCCCATTGCATATGTATGTTTCTTGACAACTCTTGGACACATTATCTGTGCCACCCTGTCTCCCACCCTTGTAGCCTTCTATCCTCTCTCTTAGAAGGGAAGGAAGAAGACGGTAACATTTTTAGCATGTATTCTGACCAAAGAAGTTCTGGTGTGTGGCGCTGTGAGTTAATGTGCTGGATTGCAAACTCAGTTTGAACCACAAGGTTGGCAGTTCAAGTTCACCAGCCACTCCTCAGAAACCCTATACTGGGTCACTATGGGTCAGAACTGACTCAACGACACTTAAAAGCAACAACAACAACAATATTCTGACCAAGGGGCTTTACACAATCTTGATGAGAAAAAATGTTTTATCCGCATGTTACAGATGAGAAACTAAGGCAAGTGAGGGTGAATGGGGTCAACTGAGCTACATAGCCAGTGGGTATTAGAGCTGCAATGAGCCTGTGTATTTTCCTTTGCATGTGACTCTTCCATGGCTTTGGTTTATTTACCTTGGGCTCATTTCTACAGCTACTTGATATTCCAATGCTGTCAAAACCATTTCAACTCATAGCAACCATACAGAACAAAGTAGAGTGCCCCATAGGATTTTCATTACTGGTATGACACTGTGCGTTAATGCATCAGACTGCAGAGTCATTTGAACTACAAGGTTTGCAGTTCAAGCTCACCAGCTGCTCCTTGGAAACCCTGTACAGGGTTGCTATGGGTCAGAACCGACTCGATGACACTTAACAACAACAACAAACTTTAAAGAGTTCTAGTGGCACTGCAGGATAAGTACCAGACTGCTAACTGCAAGTTTTGCAGTTTAAACCCACTAGTCACTCTGAAGGAGAAAGAGGAGGCTTTCTGCTTCTGTGAACATTTATAGCCTCGAAAATCCTGTAACGTGTCACTATGAGTTGGAATCAACTCCATGACAGTGAGTAATCTATAAGAAAACAGACTGACTCATCTTTCTTCTACAGAGCAGCTGATGGGTTTGAACTGCCAACCTTGCAATTAGTGGTCATGCACATTAGCCACTCTGCCACCAGGGCTCCATATAGTAACCTGATACAAAATAATAATAATAATAATGATGATGATGATGCCATTGAACAGATTTCAGTTCATATCACTCCAATGGGACAGGACTTTTCTTTCGAGTTTCTGACACTGTGTCTTATTGGGAGCAGGCAACTTCACCTTTCTCCCACGGAGCAGCTGGTGGGTTTGAACAACCAACCTAGAGATTAGCAGTCCAGTGCTTGCACTACTGCACCACCAGGATGTTGTTGTTAAGTGCCATCGAGTTGGTTCCAACTCATAACCACCCTGTATAGGGTTTCCAAACAACGGCTGGTGAGCTTGAAAAGCCGACCTTACCATTCAAACAGACCTTGCAGTCCAGTGCATTACCCACAGCACCACATCAGGACTCCAACAGTAACCTAAGAGGATCCTTTAATAAATGGGCAGCAGCTACTCTAATGCTCATGTAGTTGGTCTATTAAAAAAAAAAAATCAGTTGCCATTTAATCAACAAATATTTACTGAGCACATTCTATGCTCCATATTCCACATTAGGCAACAGGAGATGGAGATGGAGCATTAAACCAGTTGCATAAAGCCCTGCTCTCATGGAGTAAAAGAACGATACAACTTGATCCATGGGCACACGACTAACATAGAGTAGGCAACAGCCCCAGGATCTTTCAAGATTCTTACAGAACCTACAGAACAACTGAGTATCTCAATCATTCGGCTCTACTAGGTTCCCAATTAAAAACCAATTGGTGGATCCCCTCAGGGCAAACCCCCTTCCAATACTAAGACTCAATGGGAATACACACTCTGATTGGTGACCACATTAGTACCGCTAAGGGGAAGTGAGGGAAGAACAGCAATGAAGCAGTGAGCTGAGCCCTACAAAGTTCAATAGACTCCTGTGAACCCGGGTGGAGACCTGGTTGGCCGACAGTGTGGCAAGACCTGGGAACTCTTGGGCCCAGAGTCAGTGACATAGCCACAGAGGACTAGAGTGGAGAGTGAAGCGTCCAGCTGATAAGAAGAGAGGGCATATGCATAAAAACACCACACTTGCAGATAATACCCACTTGACCTGGCTTCAATGACTGGATGATCAGAGCTCAACTAGAAAAAGAAAGAAAAGGAAAAAAAGAGTAACCTGATACAATATGATGAACTTGACCTACATCTATGGATGCAATAGCTCAAAAGAGGGAAAGAATCTTTACAGCGAGGATCATTCCCATCCCTTCCATACACAGAGTAGACAGGTATAGGCAACTTGGACATTGGCTACCCAAAGTGGGGAGTGGGGCGAGAGAGGCTGCAAAGGCAAAAAGTGACTGGTTTACAAGCTTTCAAGAGAGAACCTAGATCCAGAGGGCATGGAGGAAGGTAGACTTTCCACTGAGTAGTATCCAATCTGTCTAGGCGGAGCTGATGAAAGGTAATGTGGATAGGTCTGTGATACAATAGTGAATAATTGTTATCAGGACTGATTGTGATGGTTGGAAATGTAAAGGTAGATGTTTTGTAGCAAGAGGGGGAGAAATTAACTTTGCAGTCTAGGAACAGAGGTCCCTGGGACCATCAAGGGAGAAGAGTGGAGAGTGGGACCCTACCCAGAGAAGCAGTGATGCCAGAGATGGAGGCAGAGATGATGACGTGGAGAGATGGAGCAGTTGGGGACTTCAGACCCAAAGAGAGAGAGGGGCTGTGTGCTGACGACCGGGGGTGAGCGTGTGTGTGCTGGCTTGCAGGGTGTACCCTTTGGTTGGCTAATGATGCATGGATAGGATTGTGACCATGGCAATGAAACTATATACAATAGGATAAATGTAAAAACTAATGTTCTCCCATGTAAATTATCACATAATTCACAATAAAACATTAAAAAACAAACCAAAATCCAGTTAGTAAAGTTTAACTCATGACAGGCCCTTGTGGTCAGAGTCAAGCTGCTCCATTGGGTTTTCGATAACTACATTTTCAGAAGTATATCCGCATGCTTTTCTTCCAGTTCTGGGTGAACTTGAGTCACCAAACTTTGTGTTAGCCGCTATGCACATTAACCATTTGAAGTACCCAAGGACTCCTGCTCTCCAATATTGTTGCTAAGTGCCATCAAGTTGGTTCCAACTCATAGTGACCCCGTATAGGGTTACCAAGGAGCGACTGGTTGGTTTGAACTACCAACCTTGCAGACCAAACTAACCTTGCAGTCCAGCACATTATCCTGCAATGTCACAAATCATTACTCACCAGTTAATCAACTACCAACTGATCAGCAACCTCAGCTCTGGCAAGTACTTCTCAGTGCACAAGTGCTAAGAAGGGGAAGGAAGGGCTTACCGGAGAACTGGCCTTTCTCCTTGCTACTCAGAAGATTCTGGGTGGGGTGCGACAGGGAGATCATGTGTGGGTTTCTTTCCCTGCAAAAGTCCTACCCATTCCTGGCATTCCTCAGTCCTTGCTCAGAGCAGCTCCTGAAGACCCTCTTCTCAGGTGTGTCAAAGTCAGTCCTCCCTGTGTGACAATGCCAATGGCCTCACAAACAGATGGTGAGCTATCCCTCCAGTAGCTCTCAGAAGGAAAGTGTGGAAGGGCTGACACATTGTCTGGTTGTGTCAAGCAAATTGAAGGACTTGGAGACTGCCGCAGTTGGGAGTCATCAGACTGCAGGCTTATAGCTAAGTCATAGCATCCATGACTGTACTAGTCCCCAGTGGAAACAGGCTGTTTCCTAAAACTACATGTCAGGGAATCAGCTGACAAGGCTCTAAATATATCCGGTCTTTCTCTACTAGTTATCTCCCCATTAATTATAAATGAAGGCTCAAAACAAAAGCAAGGAAGTAAAAAGTTTCCCAAAAGAGACAGGCTATGTTTCCTCCACATGCATTGCAGTTTTTCCTGGATCAGAATGAGCCATTTTAGATGAAATAGTTAGTCAAAACTGCTTGAACATGAGATACTGCTATAGACTTTCACCCCATCCCCCAAAAAAAGTTTTTTCTAATATTAGTGAAAAACTATAGAAACAAGTCAAATTTACAACAAAAGTACAATGCATAAGTTATAGTAGATCAGCTTGATAGAATTTACAACAGTCATTAAGAGTGATAAATGTACAGGTTATGAAACATGGAAAGTATATACAAAATAATTTTCACCAGGGAAAAGGGAATGAAAAATTATTTATGCACTATGGAACTATCGATGCAAAAATTATGTTCGCTGTGGGGACATACTGGAAGAGGCTAGAGAAATGGAAATCACTGTATTTAGGGGATGAGATGGAAGCATAATTTTCTATAAGGTTATTTTGCTAATAAATTGAAAATGTTGTGAAGCCATTTACCTTAACCTTCATTTTAAAACATTAGCCTCTGTCAGACTGAGGGGAGCTTTCAATTCAAAAGCTTTCTTTGTGGTTTTCAATATGCTAGAAGGTGAGCTCCAGCGAGCAGAGAAGACCCTTAATCAATGTTTATTAAATGCATGAATGAATGAATGAACAATCAAAAAGATGAACTTCCTATCCTGCTTGATCTGCCACGAGTATAATAGCTCCTCATACCTTAGAAATAATCAAGGCAGCAAACAGCTGAGGCTGGCTGTCAGGTAAAACTGTCCGATCTACCACACCAGTGTCAAAGGGGCTGGCAGTCTGTTTTCCAGAGTTATAAAACCCTGCCAGGACCCCTTCTTGGTGCCAGGAAAGTCTGCCCACTGCTGCTTCCCTGACAGTTCTGCCAAGTCTTTCCAAGAGGCAGCCCTCACTGGGGAACTGCAAGCAGCAGACAGAATTAACAAACTGGAGCATGCAGAGCAACAGGAGTGGAGCTTAAAAAGAGTATTTAAACATACATAAGGAAGGAAATGAGGAAACATCACACACACCCAACTTAAAGGACATCCCAGAAAATAATTTGTGGTACTCTTTACAACGTCAATTTCATATGAGATAAAGAAAGGCTGAGGGACAGTTCAAGGTTAAAAAGAGACATAAAAACTAAATGCAAGAAGGGATGCTAGATTAGATCCTGAGACCAAAAAAAGTGCATGACTAAACACATCAAGAACATTAGTGAGAAAATCGGTGATATTTAAGTTTGGTCCGTAGGTTATGTAATGGTGGTGGTGATGGTGTGCCATGGAGTTGGTTCCAACTCATAGCGACACTGCATAGGGTTTCTAAGGCTGTAAATCAGAGCAGAAAGCCTCATCTTTCTCCTGCGGAAAAGCTGGTACTTTCAAACTGCTGACCTTGAGGTTAGTATACCAACTGGTCACGATGATGCTATAAAAAACAACTTAATAATAGTAACATTTTGTTACAATTTATACACATTGTTATTGTTATTGTATGACATCAAGTCACTTACAACTGGTGGTGTAACTAAATGCTGCTAACGAAAAGGGAAGGCAGTTCACAACCATCAGAAAAGTCCTAGCGATCTGACTCCATAAAAACGGCACATAATAAATATTATGCAATACTGCAGAATAATGATAACTCTGCAAAATAGCTCATAACATGGGTGAACAAGAAGGACATTATATGCTGACTATAATTAGTCAATCACAAAAGGACAAATATTGTATGAGACCACTATTGTAAAACCCTAAGAAAAGGTTTCCATATTATAAGAAACATTATTTGCTGATTATCAGGAGTGGGAGGTAAAGCAGAGTAAGTCACTGGCCAGAGGGTAGACACATGTTAGCTTGGGTGATGGGAAGGCAACATACAAGAAGCAGGAGGCAGTATATAAGAAGTAATGTGGAAGGAGAGGGAGGGTGGCAGAAGAATATTGAAGATAGGTGAAGACACAGGGAGGTATACATGAGCTAAAGGGGATATAGATAAATGATATATACACAATCTTGGGAAAACAGTGTTCTGTGCATAGATACTTGGATTGAGACACAGGCTGAATAGATAAGGAAGGAAGAATGAGATATATGTGTATGTGTGTGCGTGTGTATATATGTTGCATATATATGTTGTTGTCATTGCTAAGTGCCATCGAGTTGGTTTCAACCCACAGCGACCCAGTATAGGGTTTCTGAGGAGTGATTGGTGAGCTTGAACCTCTGACTTTGTGTTTCAAACCAACTTTGCAGTCCAGTGCATAAACCCACAGCACCACATCATCTCTCTCCATAATATATGTTTGAAAGAGTATATTTATACATGAATATTTGCTGTTGTTTTTAAGTGCCATCGAGTCGGTACCGATTCATAGTGACATTATGCACAAGAGAACAAAACACAACTATGAATGTGGTGGGCCATTCAGTGGGCAAAATTATGAAAACTTCCTAATTTTATTATTATCAAACATCATAAGGGAGTGAGTTGATGGGCTTGGGGCTCAGGAATACAGTCTCAGGACCATGATCAAGTGACATAACATAGTCCACAAAGACAATGTTCTATATCCTGCTTGCTTAAAAGCTCATAGCAATAATCTAAAGTGCAGCTATTGGTCTTTCCATGTGTGGAAGAAAAAAGAGTGATGAGAATTGAAGAGACTTGTAATCAGTTAGTCCAATGGAATATTGAAACATGAGAACATCAATCTACATAACTCTGAGACCAGAAGAAACACAGTGTCCAGCTACCATTACCAACCTCCCTAAAAAGGATCCCGTTACAGGGATAGAATGGGAGAAACTGAATAGAATGGGAGAAACTGTGGAACAAAACTCAAAATTATTTAATAAAAAAGGCAGGGTTTACTGGTCAGAAAGCGATGGGAAGAACCTGAGACTATGGTCCTCTTCCACCTTGCAAGTCTAAAAAAGAACTCACCAATATGGCCCCATTTTCAGCCAAGCAATAGATAAGGGGGGAGGGGGTGGGAGGTGGAAAACAACATCACTAGCAAAGTATGTTTACCATGGAGTAGAGTAGTCAATCATTCATAAAGAAAAGGCTGCATAGGGATGGGAAGGTGGGTGGATTGCAAAGAGGAATCATAGGGAAGAAACAGGATAACTGTCGCTGCACAAAGGGACCATAATCACTGGTGGGAAACAAAGTGTATGATTTGTCAAATGTAAAGTTAATGATCTCATCTGTAAACTTTCACTAAATTCACAATTAAACGATTGAAAAAAAAAACCCGTTATAGTCAATAAAATCCTATGGGTCAAGTCCCTTCAGGACAAACCCTTCTCCAAGACTGAAACTCAAAGGGAACACATGAGCTGGCATATAAGCTTGCTGGTGACCATGTTGGTCTACTGGAGAGTGGAAAAGGGAGGAAATCAGCAATGAAGAAATGGGCTGAGTTCAACCACATTCCATAGACTCCTGCTGACCTGTAGATGAGAGAGAGAGAAGAGGAAGGGATGGCTGATCTGAAGTATGATAAGACCTGGGGACTCCTGTGCCCATGGAAAAGGACATAGCCACGGAGGAGGGCTGGAGCTCAGATTAAAACATCCAGGTGATATGAAGTGAGGAGAGACTTACAAGAACACCCAAACTTGCAGATAGTACCCATTTGACCTAGCCTCGATGGCTTAATAATTAGAATTCAACTAGAGGCAGATTAAGAAAAAAAAAAAATTTTTTTTTTGGAAGGCAAACGAGTGTAAATTGCTACAATTTGAAAAACTTGACTTATACTTATGGATGTAGTCACTCAAAGTACCAACTGAGAGGGAAGGAGTCTTCACACCAAGTATCAATGCTATCCCTTTTGTATATAGGGTAGATAGGGATGGGCAACTTAGACACTGACTACCTAAAATTAAGGGCGATAAAGGCACAAAGTGACTGGCTGAAAAGGTTCAAAAGGGAGTGTAGCTTAAGAATGTGTGGAGGAAGGTAGAGCCCCCACTGAATCATTTTCATCTTGTCTAGACAGATCTGATGACAAGAGATGGGAATGAGATTCATATGATTCAATAGTGAGTAACTCTTATCATGACTAAATGCAACTGTCACAACTGTAAAGGTAGATATCTTATAACAAAAACAGGTGAGTAGTTAATCTTACAGTCCAGAAACAGAGGACCCTAGGACCATCAAGGGAGAAGAGAACGAGGGGAAAGTGAGACCCTATCCAGAGAGGCAGCGACACCAGAGATGAAGGCAGAGATGAAGACATGGAGAGAGGGAGCAGCTGAGGACTCTGGACTATGGAAAGAGAGGGAATGGGTGCTGGTGGCAAGCAGGCAGGCTTGCAAAATATGTATGCCCTTTGATTGTTTATATTACTGTATATTCCTGAGCATTTTTGTGTACAACCCCCACCAAAAAAAAAGGGAAGTAAATACTGTTGAATGATGATGTACGGAGGAGATTGTAATCATGCCAATGAAACGAAAGTGTAAAGCCAATGTTCACCCATGTAAACTTCAGTTCACAATAAAATCTAAGAAAAACAAAACTCTATGGGACAGTTCTACTATATCCTACAGGACTGCTATGATTGTGTGAAAATACACACTTGTAAATATACATTATTTACAGAAAGAATGATAAAGTAGAATCTGAGAAAAGAATATCATTGTATCATTTTAATAAGCTTTTGTTAAGTGAAATTATTTTTTAAAAAAAGAGTAGAGTATATAAAAACAGAAATAGATCTATAACACACATAAATTTAAAATTGTTGTCATTGTTGTGATTAAGTGCAGTCAAGTCAGTTCCAACCCATAGCGACCCTGTATAGGGTCTCAGAGAAGCAGCTGGCGAGCTTGAACGGCCAACCTTGCGGTTCACAACTGACTTTGCAGTCTGGTTCATTAACCCACAGCACCACACCAGGACTCCAAAATTAAAAATATACACATAAAATTAAAAATATACACATGAAAAAACAATGCTATCTATTTCCAATGACATATACAAATTTAAAGATCCACATCAAGCATATTATAGCTTTTCCTAAGAGAATGGAGAAAGCAGAGAGAAGCGAATTAATTAACAAAACAAACAAGGAAGGGGTATTGCAAAGAGTAATGCTGATAGACTATCATAAAATAAGAAACATGATCGTCACATCCATCATTACCTGGAAGTGATAAAGAAATCCTCAGTTAAATGAACTATGAGGTCAGTATTAAGATTAAACAGAGCCATTTTAAAAACAATATTGCTGAAGAATGTGTACTAAAATGGGAAGATGGCCTCGGTTAATTTAAAACCAACTTATAACACAGCATGGGGGAGATAGAGCAATGTATTCATATGTACATTTTTTATAGTTATGGTGCCATATTGAACATAATCCAAATTATACATATAAACTATGTTTATCTGGGTATTGGCATTAACCTCCACTTGTTTATTATCTTATGTTTTAATAATATTATTACGAATGTGCATGGATTTTATGACAATAATCTGAATAATATTTCCCCCAAAACTCACATTTGGAAAAGTCAATTGCCCACTCCATCTTGCTTCCTAGACAAGCTCCAGTCAATAGTTCACCTCCTTTATACTGTCCACATGCCAAACAAGTGCAAGCAGAATCTAGGCAAACAGCCTACCAATCTCTGGGGTAGAGTTCGGGTTGACTGTCTCATGTGAATAGGCAAGTAGAGTACAGTGAACTGTCACTGAAAGCTAGTATCTCCTAGGCCAAGTGAAATGGAAAGTGAAAGCAAATCTCATGAACACCTTGCTTTTTATGATCAGGAAATGGAAATTTCTGATACAACTAGTATTCCAGTCAAAGAGATTTATTTCACATCAGCAAATATCTGACTGCCTACAAAGTGAATGAACTTGTGCTGTTTTTGAGAACCCACACACGAGTAAAATTAATATGGTCAAGTTCTAGTACACCAGTCAAATGCCTAAGATATGCAACATGCATGCACACCCCTTATAATCTAACGCAATAAATGCATTGTCCTATGGAAAGAGAGAGGAGATATAACCGAAAGCTGCCTGCAACCGTCAGAGAAGACTTTTCCAAAGAAGTAAACACTAGAGCTGTGTTTTGAGTGAAGAATAAAGTAGAGTTCCCATGACAGAGAATAGTAACAACAGCACGAAATACTTTTTATGTGCCAAACATTGTACTGAAGGTTTCTCACGTATGAACTCACTTAATTCTTGTAACACCAGCATTAGGAAGGTGCTCTTTGTTTAACAAAGTTAAATAACTTTTCAAAGGTTAAACTGCTTGTGAATGGCAGAGGTAGGGTTTACACACACCGACCAGGAACTGTGTTATTTCCCATGTTCCTATAATACATCTCGAAACTGTGGAATAGGGCAGTTTCCACCATAAAAACCCATCCAAGCCACTGTGTTTTATATAATTAAAATGTAAGAAAACCAAAACAGTAATTGCTTGCAGAGGATGTCATCTATATTAGATGACTCAGAAAGTACTTTAAGATTTGGCAGAATTTTTAAACCAATTATGAGTAAGAAAAGATTAGATTCGTTATGTAATCATACAAGCATTGCATTATGCACAGGCATCTTTGGGGGGCTTGTTTTTTTTGTTGTTGTTGTTTTGTTTTTTTAAGAGCATGTGAAAACTTAACTCAAATAAATGTAAATTTCTAACTAACTTACTCAACAGAAGAAGGGCAAACAAGTTCATTGCCAAAACAGATTGTCAACATTTGTTAACCCTAGAAAACTCACTTCCTCTTCCTCCTGGGCTCACAATTACATAACATTTCCCAGTGTCCTTTGCAGTTTGGTGTAGCTATGAAATAAATCACTTAGTAGGTCAGTCCCCTGCTAGAAAAAAAAAAAAAAATCACCCTGAAACAACTTCCAGATTCTCTCTTTCCCCAGGGATCCCCTTCATGTCATCTTCTAAATTCTCTCTAACCTGGTGTGGCGCTGTAGAATCAACACTGAACTTCAAACCACAATGTTGGCAGTTCAAATTCACCTGCTGCTACTTGGAAACCCTACACAGAACCCACTCAGTGACACTCAACCACCTTAATCAGTGAGTGGAGAAGAGCCTGAGGGTCTAGAACTGAGCTAAGCCACATGACAGAAGTTCTGGGATGTTGAAAGGCTCATGTAGAAGGTTGCCAGTCTGTAAGACATATCAAACATGGTTCACATGAGCCCCAAATAAAAATCTCTTATGTGAAGCCTCCAAGACACAGAGTACTTTGTAACCAGGGCTAATATTATTTACCCATGTTAGCAAGATACACCCCACTAGGGAAAAATGTGGAACAGAAAGTCTAGAAATCCAGACTTTCTAGAGCCACTGAGGCTGAAGAAACCCCCAAAACGATTGTCCTGAGATGAATGTTAAACCACAAATATCATCTGAGTCTTCTTTAAACCGTTCAAACAGCACTTTATCTTAATTAGTAAAGAGTGGCAATTTCACACATTGTGGTCTTTTAAATAATTATCTACATGGGATCAAATGGACAACAGCAACACAAACCGTTCAATAGAAAACTTGGGGGCAGTAAGCTTATGTCAACAGGAAGAGAATAATTTGGAAAAGAGGGTGAGAATAGTTGCCCAGCTTGAAGAATGACATCACTGCCACTGAACTGTCAGTGCAGAAATTGTTAAACTGGTATGTCTTTGCTGTGTATATTTTCAATAACAATGGCATGAAGGGACTTCAAAAAGTTCATAAGAAGCATGGAACTAAAACAGAATGGAAAATGTCCACAAACTTTTTGAAGTTCCTCGTATAAATACATAAATTCTTGGTGTAATAAGATCTCATGTCGATTCTGACTCATTGCAACCCCGTATAGTGTTTCCCAGACCATGAATCATCACAGAAGCAGGAAGCTTCATCTTTCTCCCTTAAAGTGACTGGTGAGCTTGGACCACCAACCTTGAGCTTAGAAGCCCAGTGTTTATCCTACTGTGCTCACCCATCCATGCATAGATCCCCCTGAAAATTAGAAAAGGAGTGGTCACAGTTTCATACCTAAAGGTAATAGACAGTGTGCTGCAGTACTGAAAACATGACTGGGATTCAATAGATTTGGGTTCAACTTTCAGTTCCATATGCTACTGGTCATATGACTTCAATAAAGCTATTTAATTTCTCTGTACATTCTCACTTAAAAAAATGGCAGTAGTACTACTGGCAGTATGGGCTGTGAATAGGATGAAATCAAATATGTTTAATGTACTTGGCACATAGTAGGTGTTGACATTCTGTAAAATATACAGATGCCTAGCCCACCAGCCCAGACACTGGTATAAAACCATACATGTACCAAAGAGCCTGCAATTTCTACCAAGTGAAACCACTGTGATGGGATTACCAGTTTATTTAGATGCCTGCTAATGCTTTAGGGTATATTATTATCACATGGGGTATATATACTTAAGGGCATGAGATTTCACTGTTGAAATGCAAGAATTTAAGTGTCTGTTTTATCATAAGTCACCACAACTTTGAAATTTGTAAAGTCCTAGCTGTTGCTTTTTTCCTGGTGTAGCACTGTGGGTTAACACACTGGGCAGCAAAGTTGGTTTCAACCGCATAGTCAGCAGTTCAAGCTCACCAGTCACTCCTTGGAAACCTTATACAGGGCCACTATGGATTGGAACTGACTCAAAAGTACTTAACAATACACATTTAAAGCTAGAACAAGTGAATGTGTAATGGGGAGACGTGGGAAGAATTAATAGCATTAATTTCTGTTGCTATTTTGTGTTATAAAGAAAACTAATAATCTATTTAAATGCTAAAATTTGCATTAAAAATAATTTTTAAATGTATATTTCCTGACACCCTAAAATAATATTATTTTTATTTTAGTTTTATAGTGTCATTCTTTTAAAGTGTGAATCTCAAAGTTTTATATGTAAACTACCCAAAATTTAAGCACTTATTTTATCTTACATCCTTTCAAAAATGTACTTCTTTGACATTTAGAAAAGTTTGCTTACCATAAATTCACACAAAATGGAACAAGTAAAAATATATATACGGCTATAAAATCAAAAACCTTAATTAAATAAAATTATAAAAATGTGAAGCTATTGTTTCTTGACATATCCTCCCCCTCTGAGTCTACGCACTTCTAAAGATGATGTTTATATGTCTTTAACCCCTACCTATGAAGAAAAACGTGGTGTCAGGATTGGAGGAAGACTCATTAACAACCTGCGGTATGCAGATGATACAACCTTGCTTGCTGAAAGTGAAGAGTATTTGAAACATTTACTTATGAAGATCAAAGTGCACAGCCTTTGATATGGATTAAATGTCAAGAAAACAAAAATCCTCACCACTGGGCCAATAAACAACATTCTTATCAATGGAGAAAAGACTGAAGTTGTCAAGGACTTCATTCTTCTTGGATCAACTATCAACACTCGCGGAACCAGCAGTCAAGAGATCAGACGACGTATTGCACTGGGCAAATCTGCTGCACAGGAACTTTTTAAAGTATTGAAGAGCAGAGATGTCAGCTTGAGGACTAAGGTGCACCTGACCCAGGCCATGGTGTTTTCAATAGCCTCATATGGATGCGAAAGCTGGACAGTGAATAAGGAAGATCGTAGAAGAATTGATGCCTTAGAGTTGTGGTGTTGGAGGAGAATATTGAAAGTGCCATGGACTGACAAAAAGAACCAATAGATCTGTTTTGGAAGAAGTGCAGCCAGAGTGCTCCTTGGAGGCCAGGATGGCTAAGCTTCGTCTCTTCATACTTTGGACATATTGTCTGGAGGAAACAGTCACTAGAGAAGGATGTCATGCTGGGTAAGGTGGAGGCTCAGAGCAAAAGAGGAAGACCCCTAAGGAGATGGATTGGCCATGTGGCATCATTGATGGACTCAAGTGTGGCAGCGGTAGTGAGGTTGGCCCAGGATCGGACATTGTTTCGTTCTGCTGTGCATGGGGTCACTATGAGCCGGTTCCAACTCGATGGCACCTGACAACAACAACAACAACCCTTACCTGAAGAATTCTGTGCTTTTCAGTTTGTACCACATCAGTCGTTTGGGCATCTTGGAGGAACTCTGATCATGTTCCTCGAGTTTGGAAAACAAAAAGAAATGTGATGGGGTAAAATCATGGCTGTAAGGTAAATGGCATAAGGTTTCCAAATGGAATTCTCACAGAACAGTCTTTACTACCCTGAAGGAATGAGCAAGTGCACTGTCATTATGGGGTTGAGGGGGAGGGGAGTCCTCGATGCAACTTTTTCACACAGAAGCAGCTTCCCTTTATCTTAAAACTGCTTCCTAATAAGCCCTTCTGATTATGTTGTGGCAGTCAAGACAATCTGTCAAGATTATTCTTTCGGGATCCCAAATAACAGTTGCCATGACCTTCTGAGTACATATCTGCCCTGAATTTAGCTGGCTGAGTAGATCCCCTGAGAAGGCGCTGTTTTCTTAGGACCTTCTTTTTTGAAGGCACCCTGATAAGACTAAGACACGCAGTACTATTGAGAGAACCTGCCTACAGTCACTAAACCTGTGCATGTATGAACTGGAACCCTACTAGCAACACTTTCTTACTTACCCTCATATTCCTAACTGTTTTGCTCAGTCAAGAATTATGTACTTTCCTAGCTCTTAATGGATTCTTTTGTCCTTTAATTGCATTTATCCAATTCCCAGAAACATTTCTGAGAAAATGAACATTTCAGGAATGAACGGAGGCCTTTCTTCCCTCAGACTTCCCTTAACATCTTTTTCCTATATAAAAAACTGGTTGCCATCAAATCAATCCTGACTCATGGTGACCCCATATGTGTCATAGTAGAACTGTGCTCTATAAAATTTCCAGTGACTGATATTTGACATGGAGATTGCCAGACCTTTATTCTGTGTCAGCTTGAATCTCCAACTTTTCAGATAGCAACCAAACACATTGACCATTTGGCCCACTCAGGACTCCTTTCATATATTATTGCTTATATATAAGGTGCTCTGGTAGCATAGTGGTTACGATTTGGGCTGCTAACTTGAAGGTCAGCAGTTCGAAACTACCAGCCATTCCATGGGAGAAAGGTGAGGCTTTCTGCTCCCATTAAGATTTACAGCCTTGGAAACCCTGTGCAGGATCGCTATGAGTCAGAACCGACTCCACGGTAGTTAACAACAACAACAATATGTTGGTCCTTTACTGATTTTTGAGATTCTCTTACTTAACTCATTTTGATATATCCTTGCATACATTCCTGCAGTCTTGAAATTTTTTGGCCCTGGCTAGGTCTCTCCCTTCCCAGACTTCCCAGCCAATAAAAGGAGGAAATGAGTTTTCTTGGAACTCCTGGGACCAACACTTTCACTCTCATGTTGTGCCTCACCTCCGTGACTTCTGCCACCATGGATATTCTGCTGGGACTGAAGGAAAACGAACCTTCACAGCATTATTACTGCACCTGTTCAGTTGTTTCCTGCATTAAGAAGTCTTTTTTTTTCCTACATAATGTATACCCAAACTTCCTGGTCTCTCGCCATCAAATTGTTTTGTTTTACTTTTATCAAAGCAATTAATTCTTTGAAATAATCTTAGCTCAATACTGATTGATTGTCTCTTCCTTCCAACCTATAACCACCCTGAGTACAGGGAACTTGTCTTTCTCACGTCTGCATCTTCACTATCCAGCCAAAGTACATAGGGGTCTATTCCAAATAATTATTGAATAAACAAACTAACCAATGCTCCCGGATACTGCCTTCAGAATGGGAGAGCTATGTCAGATAGTTATACAAACCCTATAAATACTATGACAAAGACTTCATGTAGGCAATTAACACAATTTTGAATAGTCCGCACTAAGAAATTTAACACTTTCAATTATGCAGATAATCCTTAGGGAATTTCACTCAATGAAAAGAAGTGAAATGTAACTAACTTTCTCAAGTATCTTCCTCCACCATCCCCAGCTCACAAGATTTACATAAAAATCCCAAAAGAAAGAGCAAGATGAACCATCTCACTTTTGTTCATCCCGAGAAGAGATGGAGATAGCCAGTTATAATCGGACAGGCAGACAACTCATTAACATGAAAGCCAGATCACTGTATTTCAGAAAGAAAAAGAGAAAGAGCCAGCAACTTGAAATTTAATTATATCAAGCACAGTCCTTTTGATAAGCACATGACTTGCTGCTTAAGTTGATTATGTTACAATCAGCCCAAATTTATTACATTCCCATAGGCTTTCCTGATACACATAATGCATTTGCTCTAAAACCAGCTAAAATCTACCCTTGCTTTTGACCAATGAAAACCCAGTTTCCATTTAGTCATTTCTCTGAAGCCTCATGGCCACTTAAATCATTACATAATGTACTGCCTGTTAAGCTGTGTGGGGAGAATGATGGGAATTTTGCATGCCTTTAGTGTCCATCAGTATTTTAAAGTGTAACTGTCTCATTTCTGATATAACACCATGCAAAATTAAACATCCAGTCAAACATAAAAACTACTTGGGAGGAATGAATAACACAAACAGCAACTGGCAAACTCCTTTTGAAAGTTAGGAGCTAAATCAAGAAAATTAGGAATTTTCTTCACAGAGTACAGCGTCTCTTTAAGCATGACTTTGGTTAAGAGTCCCCTCTCTAGCAAGTGTCCTGTCTGCTTAAAAGACCAGTCAATATTCTATGAAGAACTTGATTTTCCGTTAACAGATAAAGCTCTCAGAGCTCAACACAAAGCAATGCAGTGGTTCAACAACACTACTTATGAGGTAATATTGGATTTTTATTTACCTGGATGAAGAAAGGCCTCTAAAGGGACTCCACAGTACCTTTCCCAATTATATAGAAGAATGAATTTCCAATGTAGACCATGTGAATCGACGAGTATCATGCCGCTGTTCAATAGACAATATGAAGCCCAAATGAGACTTTAAATGAAGAGGCTTATCTTGGGCTTTGCCTAGAATTGAAGAAAAGCTCTCTCTCCCTGAAGAGGAAAGTTGCAATGACCTTCCTTTGCAAGACTGAGCCTCATCCTCACTGCCTTTTAGTTGGCACTATTGAATACCAAGATGCTCCCTGGAAAAAGGCTTCCTATTCAGAACACAAACTATTCCCCATCCCACTTCCCCTATTTATAGCATGGTCGCTGGTGACATTGCACACACAACTAAACCCACAATCTTTCCCTTCACAGGGCAACTGTGAGAAAAACTCAAAAGTTCTTGGGCTTCGCTAGAAAAGCAAAACACATATGTATGGTGTCATTACAATGATTCCTGGTGCTGACACATGTAGCACATACACTCTCTAGGTCAAAGTATTCTACAGGATGGTTCCTCGGAGCTTATTCACTGTGACAGTGTGTTTTGCCTACTGTGTACATGACCTGTAGAATCTCCAGGCTAGGAAGTTCATTATTTGCTAATATAGAATATGCAGCATACAGGGCTTATCCCCAAAGCACATGAAATGTATACCTCAAAGAGGAACTCTGCAATCTCCCCCTACCAATCTGTTTAACAAACCCAGACAACACTCAACAAATGAAGAGAATTTAAAAATGCACCTCTGGTATTATACAGAGAAAATATACTATAATAGGGACAATTGTTGGCAGGAGGACTTTATGTTGCACATAACCTATAAGAATTGAATCTCAAGCTAAATCCACTCAGCGCTTGGAAGGAAGGACAGTAGCAAACCCTCATGAGTTCTAAACTGTTCCTTGCCAGCAGGCTGCAGAATAAATGCAAATACAAACAAAAAATACGAGGCAAAGTTGAAATACAGCAGAAAAAAACCTTTGTAGTGCTAAATACTAAGGGAGAAGTTTTCAAATAAGATTAGCAAACATTGCTGCCAGAACAGAGTGTGAATTCCTCCAAAGAGAGAAAATGACTTCTCAGAGAAGATCAAACTTACACATTACAACTTCATCCATTTAAAAACAAGTACCAAATCCATTTTTCTTCCTCTAAATCTTACTATTATTTTGTTTTCCTCTCTTCACTTAGATCTGACTACACTGAGTGGTTTCTTAATCCCATTTTCTGACTCTCAATGTCTCAGTATTGCAATCAGTTAACACATTAAACTGCTAATGGATATGTGAAGTTTAAATCCATCCAGAGGTACCTCAGAAGAAAGATCTGGTGATCTACTTCTGAAAATTTAGTCTACTGAAGACCCTATGGAGTATCAGTCTACTCTGACACATGTAGGATCACTATGAGTCAGAATTGACTCAGGAGCAATTGGATTTCAGTGTACTGGCTTTCTCACAGCACTTTATCACCAATCCTGACTCTATGCTTAAAGTTCATGATCCAGGTATCATTTCAAGATGATACTATTCATAGATCAGCTTTCAAACACTAGACCACAGTAAGACTGCCCTATTTACATTTTTTATCTGTGACTTGACAGTATAATAAATGAGGTGTTCACTGAATATGAAGCAGAAAATATGAAGCTGGTGTGTGATTGTTTCAATCATCACAGATTTAAGATAATGCCATCAGGATTAAAAGTGGCAATAACAGACAGCAACTGTGGCCAAATCAAATAAGATGAAATGTCACAGAGACAAATGAAAGGTCCTACGCTGGGAGTAAATATGCTCAGCAAAAACAAATGTGAGCTCTGAGGCTTAACGTAAACATATATTGAGAAATACATATATACACTATATATATAGGTAAAAGTCCAGTGAACTCATAGACAGCTGTCAACAAAGATACAGTGATCTTAAAATGAAGCAGAAGAAAGAGGCAATTATCTTATTCAAATCTGAGTGAATCTGCCCCAAGATACCATACTTAGTTCTAAGACCTTCTCAGACAATAAACAAACACAGTACTGAAGAAATCAGGCAGGATCATAATCAAATGATGAATAGTTGACGGAACATCTGATATTCAGACTGGAGAAGTAACAATTAAGAGAGGGCATAATATGGTCTTCAAATATTTGCAGATCTGTCAGGAAAAAGAGAGACTGGCTGAACTTGCTCTAAGTTGTTAAAAGGCAAAATGTAGCAGTGGGTAGACGCTACACAGATGCATTCTTGGCTCAAAATAAGAATTCTCTAACAGTCAGAGCTGCACACAGAGGGGAGGGGGAGTCTTGGGAGGCGGTATGAAAGGGAGAATGATCACTGAACAAAAGTCAGAAAACCTGTTTGGTTCCTATCTATTCCTACCTGATTGAATTTTATAACCAAAAAAGGTGTGTTGGAATCCTAATCCTAAACCTATGGATATAATCCTGTTTGGAAATAGGGTTTCTTTTTCTTTGTTATGCTAATTAGATTATGCCCACAAAGGTGAGCTCTGAATCCAATCTCTTGTGATTTATAAAAAGAGCAGATAAGACACAAAGATACATAGAGTGTCAAAAGACAGACACACATAGTGGAAGACAAACATCTGAAGACTGTCTACAAACCAAGCACCAAGGAAGGCCTGGAACTACCTACAAAAAAGGAATTGATAAAGCCAAGACACTAATTTGAACCTTTAGTTTCCAGACTGTAAGAAAACAAATTCTGGTTATTTAAAGTCACCCTCTCATGCTGTCTGTTACAGCAACACTAGGACACCAATACACAGCCTTTAACATTTACAGCTCTGTGACTGGGGCAAGTTAGTGAACCTCTCTGGGCCCTCTGTGTCTTCACCCATAAAAATCTTAAAGCAATACCTATTGCAAGTCTTCCATGAACATAAACCGAAAATCTACACAAAGTACTTTGTCAACTTTACCAAAGCAAGATATTATTAATGTTATTAGGTAAGATCAATGTTCTTATCTTCACAGAACAGTCTAGGAGAGGCTTTCATTTGAAATATTTTCAGAAATAAAAACACTAGAAATCTCATTTGAGCCGCTTGACTTAACTGGTTAGAGCTAATATCCAGAGTTACTGTCACAGTTTGAGTTAAAAAGAAACTGAGAGGCAGCAATCTGAGAGGAAAGGGCGAAGATTGAAAGCCTCCTAAATGGTACGAATGGTTAACCTGCTCAGCTGCTATCTGGAAGGTTGGTGGTTCAAATCCAGCCAGAGATACCTCAGAAGAAAAGTCTAATAATCTACTTCTGAAAAAAAAGTATCAGTCACCAAAAACCCTACAGCGCACAGTTCTACTCTGTCACACAAGGGGCTATGATAAGTTGACTACAACTTGACCATCTCCATGGATGTTTAATCACTTTGTAGGTGTTGCCACTGATGGTATATTTAGGCTACAATGGTTGTTACCACTTATGCCAGAGAGTCAGACAAAATGTTCTGCTTACTGTGTTTAATTACTCCCTAGGCTAATTCCTCCATAACATTTGCTGATGTTCACATAGGTAGGTAATAATTTCATGCAAGCCATTTCATTATTGATCTAAATGAAAATTTAATAGTTACTCCCTCTCACTCTTTCTCTCTTCTCACTGCCACCAAGTCGATTGTAATATACAATGACCCTGCATAGGGTTTCCAAGGCTGTATAGCTTTACCTGCATTTTTCTCCTTAAGAGCAACTGGTGGGCTTGAACTGCCAACCTTGAAGTTATCAGTTCAGAACTTATCATACACATCATACCAACAAGGACTTCTAGTTCAGCCACAGTACTGACAAGTCAAAAGCTTGATGCTGCTACAAAACACACATTAGTGAGCAGGATTCTCAAGGTAGGAAGGAGCATGGAAGGTCTTCAGATCCAGTCTCCATTTGCTACTTGCTAAATTAATATATAAAGATCCAGAAGTCATCTGTTGTGCAAAAAGCATGTGTGACATTCTCCTGTACCATTCTAAAACTTCTCAATGCTAATGGATGTTTCCCCAAAGGCCTAATGATACATCATTTCCAAACAATTCATATCAAATATATTATGGTCTAGCAGCTACAGTATGGGACAAGAAAAAAAGATGTTGCTTTCTCTCTATGAATTCCTAATTCCCAGGATTCAGGCAGGGGTCTATATTCTTTGACTGCTTCAAATTTTCAGGACCACGGATAGTTCCAGAAGGACTCTCAGCCATTCCTCAACCTGGCTACACATCAATCAAAAATAAACCATACTTGTGGCACTGTAGGATGAGCACTGGATCCCAAGGTCAGTTTGAACCATATGGTTGGTGGTCCATATGGCTGGACCCTCTGCTAGGTCGCTATGAGTCAGAACCAACTCAACCATACCTAATAACAATGACTGCCATGGAGTTGATTCCTAACTTATAGGGGTCCTATATAGAGTTTCTGAGATTGTAAAACTTTACGGGAGCAGATAGCCTCATTGTTCTTCCTCGAAGTGGCTGGTGAGTTTGAAAAGCTGACCTGTTAACTGTATAGTGCTTATACTTCAGCATATTCTTTGATGTCATCAAGTTTTCAGGATCATGAAAAGGATCAGATGGTCCCTGAGCCATTCCTAAACCTGGCTTTATTGTTGTTAAGTGCCATCGAGTTGGCTCTGATGCACAATGGCCCTGTATAGGGTTTCCAAGGAGTGCTGGTGAGTTTGAACCTCCAAACTTGTGGTTCAAACCAACCGTGCAGTCCTGTGCTTTTATCATACCACAGCACTACAGCAAATTCTATCATGGGATCACCAGCCTGTCTAGACATTAGGATAAGGAACTTGATGAAAATACAAATTTCTAGTCCACTCATAAAATCAAACTTACATAACCAAACATTCTGATAGGGAATCTACCCATTGAGTGCCAGTCTGGCCCCATGGCAGACAAGAAGCTCTGAGGGAGTCCAGATTGGCATTGTCTGTCCTAGCAGAGCAGAGTCAGGCTTCACTGGGAGCTTATACTGCCTTGCAATGGGAGAAGCTGGGATTGTGCATAAAGCATCACAAAGGCACAATGAGAGGCATAAGGAGACATGGCAAGCATTCTCTGATGGGTTGTTTCTAAAAGCTTAATTATTATTTGAATCAAAATAAATAGGAAAGCATAACAAAGAAAAGAAAAAAATATTTGGCAATTCTACCTTTTTGTGGTGTGTATAAAGATATAAAGTCCTGATATGGTGCTGTGTGTAAATGCATTGGGCTGCAAAATTGGCTTGAACTACAAAGTCTGTGTTTCAAGCTCACCAGTTGCTCCTCGGAAACCCTATACAGGGTCACTATGAGTTGGAACGAACTTGACAGCACTTAACAACAACAACATAAATAAGTAAAATGATCCTCTTGGCCTTGTCCCATTCATGAGCTTTAACCATTAATGACAGGCTATATAAATGGATGGAAAGGTAAACAGATAGATAGTTGTTGTTGTTAAGTGTCATTAAGTCAGTTCCGACCCATATTTACCCTATTTAGGGGATATTGAACTTTAACAGAAACTGTAGAACTTGAACCACCGACCTTGCAATCCAAACTGACTTTGCAGTCTAGCACATTAAAAATGCAGCATCACACCAGGACTCCAAATAGACAGACAGAGATAGGTAACATAAAAGCAGAGACATGCAGATTTGCTTTGTCAAAACTAATCTTACATTTGCATCTTCCAGGAGCCTAAATTATAATGTGAGTCAAAAACAAAAAACAAACATTTAATTTAATTTCAAATAGTGGTAAATTTTGTTAATAGGTATGAATTAGAGTGAGCTGGACATTCGATATTCGCCCACCCCAGATACACTCGTCATCCCTGTGCTGTACCACAGGAGACTAACAGGAGATGGACAAGAGATTAACTCTCATTTTGAGTTCCAGTTAGCATCAGTCAATGGGAAGTACTAGCAAGAGGACAGGAAAAGACTGAGGTTGAGATATTAATCCATATTTAAAGGAATTGGCACAGTGCTTGGTACACTAGCACATTAATGGTGGCGGTGGTGTTGTTAAATGCAGTTGAGTTGGTTCTGGCCCATAGCAACCTTGTATAGGGTTTCTGAGGAGCTGCTGGTGACCTAGAACCACTGATCTTGCAATTAAAACTTACTTTGTAGTCCAGTGGGTTAACCCATAACGCCACAGCAGGACTCCACAGTAATGGTTGCTGCTTCTATTGTGAACAAAATTAAAAAGGTCCTTGACAACTAAGAGGTATTTCCTTGATTTTTCTTCCTCCCTCGCTCACAGTCATAGCTGCCGTCTATAGTCTTCCTGATAGAAATGTGTCAGTACAAACTTGATTGTTTTTTAATAATGTTTACAAAGCTTCTGTGCCTTGACTTCTGCATTGTAGCAAGTATAGTGAATTATTCATTTAGTGTGGGGCTCTTTCTTTTAAAAACTAATCATCATCTTCTTAGAGAATTTTTTTTTCCCATGCTATCAGTCCTGTCAGGCTTTAGAAGTTCACAATCACTGAAGAAGAGCAAAGCAATTTAGATAAAATTTCCTGTTCTAAAGGAAGACTTTTGTTATTAAATGTGAGGCATTCAATAGTAACTGCCAGCTGTTTAATCAAAAAGTTATTGTTCATTGTAGAGGAAAAATTGAAGTTTGGAAAACAATGGAGCTACAACTCCAAGCTCAGAAAGTGTCTGATGAAGTTTCAAATTCTTTTCAAACTCCATCTCATCATTTAAACTATAATGGCCAGTTTTTGATAAGGCATTCCTTGGAAAATAATAAGAAAATCACTGAGATAACTGAGATCTCCAACTCTCTATTTAATTATCCCTTTCCTTGGTGGCCCTTCATGTTCAGGCTACAAGGCATACACTAAACACAGCTTTCAGAAACGTCTCACAGAAGCCTATTATTAAGGACATACAAGTGACTCCTTAATTCTACAACCAAGGTAGATGATAAAAGGAAAATTTAGAAAGTGGGGATAATTTTTTTTTAAATAAAAGTTTTGTGCACCAATAAGATGTTGAAGAATGCTAATTGGAAAAGGAGAGCACTGTGGCTCTGTATGATAAGCACTGGACTGCTAACCACAAGGTTAGTGGTTCAAGCCCACCAGCTGTTCCATAGGAGAAAGATGAGGATTGTTTGTCCTGCAAAGGTTTACAAACTTAGAAACTCTATACAGACTTGCTATGAGTTGGAACGAATCTGGCATTACCTAAGAGCAATAATGGGAAAAGAACAGAAGCAAGAATCAGACAGCCTCTATTCTTAATTCCAGGCTTGACCATTAAATCTTGTATGTTGTTACTGTTGTTAAATGCCATCAAGTCAGCTTCAACTCATAGCCGCCCTGTATAGACTTTCCAAGGAGCGGCTGGGAAGTTTGAACCACTGACCTTGCAGTTCAAATGACCTTGAGGTCCAGTGCTCACCAGGCTTCATATGTAGCCCTGAACAAATCATTTCATCTTCCTGGGAATACTTCCTCACTTCTTAAACAAAATGATCCCTACCCCACTTATCTATGTATTTAGAGACTCAATGAGATAACGCACAGTAATCACTTTGAAAAGGGTTGCCCAGTACTATGGGAAGAGGCTTAATCATCTGAATGCTTGTTGGCTTTCCAGCCCTTCTAATGACCCAGCTACATGCCTTTCTTTACATCCCATGAATTAATCTAGTATCCTTTTGATGATCTTGCAAAATCTGTTACTTATAAAGTATCTTTAAGCAACAAAAAGATATTTAGGATGCTGCATTGAAAGGAAAACAAGTCTACACTCAAATGAAGCACTGCAGTAAAACTTGAGATGAATATCGTAAAGATGAAAACTAATTTCCTTATCACACCTGATGGCACACTTTATCATACTTCATTTACACCAATTCATGCATTTCTGGGTAACATCAAAGCAGAAGCCACCTATTGTCTGTCTTACTACCTTCAATGCCTCACGTAATGCCTGGAAAAGAATATATGTTCAAGGATAGTGGTTTTCATTTTCTTTTTATTTGCACTTGTGCACACAAGTTTTGCCAATCCATTTGTTTCTTTACTCAATCTCTCTGTGACCATATGAATGACTGGCTCGGCTCTCTTTTACTCTTAAGTATATTAATTGTACATCAGAACTTCTAATACTAGGCTGATGGAAAGGATGAAACGCAAATTTTCAGTCAAAAGAAAATTTTTTGGAATAGCTGGAATACTACTCAAGTGAATGCTATGCTTTGTTTCTAAGCATAAATCAAAATGCATATCTACTCTACTCTCCTTAGCCTCCCTATTAACTCTTCATTTAATCTCAAAAATAACTCTTTCCATAATGCTATTGGGCATTTAACACGAATATTTAAAAAACTATCAGTTAAATGAATGAACAAATAAATTACTTGGAGAAATCTAAGGATTTGGGAGCCTCCCACTTCACTTAACAGAGACTGCAGCTATGCTAAACTAGAAACAGTTCCCTAAAGTTTCACACACTCTCTAGCTTCTACCCTTTGGACATTCTGGTCCCTTGGTTTAAAACACCTGTCTACCACTTCACTGATTATATAGTAAATGAAGATTCAATTCAGCTGTCAGAATGATAAGCATTTCTTATACAATCTTTCCCTGAATTTTACTGAAAACATGGTTTTATCTTGCTTTGTATGGTGCTGTCAAAATATCTGATGTCAATCTGAGTTTACTTTCTTTGTATGTGATATGGTCTTTTTTGTCCGTAAGTCATGAAGATTTTTTTTTTTTTAATCAAAACTTAAAGTTACTAGACTATATCTCAGAGTTAACTTTACAGGTCAGTTTCCTCAGGTAGATAACAGGCCCTTCTCAATATATGAATTTAGTTTTTCTTATTTTTTTCATTGTTATTTAAAATAGCAGTTATATTCTGTTATTTAATTTTGTTGTTATTAGGTGCTGTTGAGTCAGTTCCAATTCATAGCTACCCTGTGAACAACAGAAAGAATCCTAATTTGGTGCTCTGGGTTAATGTGATGGACTGCTAAGTTGGTTTGAACCTCCAAGTTGGTGCTTCAAGCTCACCAGCCACTAGTGGGAAACCCTGTATAAGGTCACTATGGGTTGGAACCAACTCAATGGGCACTTAACAACAACAACAAAAATCCTATACCATTCTCACAATAGTTCTTCTGTTTGAGCTAATTGTTTCAGTCACACGTCAGTCTGTCTGACTGAGGGTCTTACTTGTTTTCACTGACCTTCCACTTTGCCAAGTATAGTGTGTTTTTCTCAAGGGACTGGTCCATCTGATAGCATGTCACGTTACCATATTTCTTCTGTAGGATCCTCAGTTATATATGTAAGTGGGCTTCAAAAAGTTGGTGCAACAGGGTTGATAGGAATGGGCAACTTAGACACTGGCTACCTAAAATTGACTGGCTTACAAGTTTTCAAGAGGGAGTTTACATTCAGAATGTACAGGGGGTGGGGGTGGGGGTGGTAGAATCCCCACTGAGTGGTTTTCATCCTGTCTAGACATGCCTGGTTAAAGGAGACGGAGACAAGATTCTCACGATTCACTAGTAATAGTTTACCATGACTAATTGTGATTGTCACAAATGTAAAGGTGTAAGTTTTGTAGCAAAAGGGGTGAGTGGTCAACCTTACATTCCTGGAGTGGAGGACCCTGGAACCATCAAGGGAGAAGAGCAGTTGCGAAGTACGTACAGGACCCTATCCAGAGAAGCGATGACACCAGAGATGGAGGCAGAGATGACGACATGGAGAAATGGAGCAGCTGAGGACTCTAGACACATGGAGGGAGGGGGGATGTGTGCTAGCAGCTGGGGGCAGGCTTACAGGGTATATCCTATGGCTGTATGGATGATTGTATATTCCTGAGTGTTTTGATGCACATCCAAAAAACAAAAGAAAAACAGAGGGAATAGAATCAAATACTGTTGAATGATGAAGCATGCAGGGGATTGGAATCATTGCAATGATTGTAATACGATAGGATGAGTGTAAAACTGATGTCCCCCCATGTAAACTATCACTCAATTCACAACAAAAAAGTTAAAAAACAACTACGCTAATCCTAAAAAAAACTTGGTGCAAATATTCCATTTTTATTTAAAAATTTCATTTTCCCACAAACTTTTTGAAGAGCCTCTGGATACTGGAAAATCTTTATTCATATTCATGATTGATCATTTTATTTATGATCATTTTTATTAATTTATTATTAATTTCCTTGGTTATTTTAAAGCCCTCTATAATTCTTTCAAAGGATCCCTGGTAGCATAGTGGGTTACAAGTTGGGCTGCTAAAGGGAAGGTAAGCAGTTCGAGTCTACCAGCCACTCTATTGGAGAAAAATGAGGCTTTCTATTCCTATAAAGATTTATCACCTCAGACACATTAGACTATGAGTCAGAAATTATTACCACTACCATAATCCTTTCAGTTGACATTATTCTCCTTGTTCACTTTTATAGTTTATTCTTCATTTCTAAGATGATTTCATCTTCTTTAACATCTTTCCTGCTTTCAGTCAACTCATGTTGAATATGTAAAATATTTCTGGTTTATAATACACAGCTGATCTGAGTTTTTGAATTTCTAATTGAGGATGGGCTTTCTTATCTATAAAAGATAAACACAGAGATCCAGGTGGTGGGAAGGTCAGGTAGATTACTGGATAAAATAGACTATCTTAAATGGAGGGAAGAACTAATGGAATATAGGTAACCACAATGGGGTTGGGATGGGGGGTTTATTGGGTATTGGGGAGGGCAATCCAAGAAGTGGGGAGGATGCAGAAGAACAAGATAGATAGGGGAACACCGAGACAGGTTTACATGACCTAGTGGGACAGAGGGAAATAGTGATGCATACTCAACCTTGGAACAATAGGGCTCTGGGATACAGGGATCTAGATATAGCTTGAAGAGGGTAAATAATACTAAAATCCTTGACTGCCTTATGAATATTAGTTGCCCTTGCCT
>NW_006408601.1:11887040-11888614 GCF_000296735.1 Chrysochloris asiatica | reverse complement strand
CTATTGAAAGTTATTCAATTTGTGTTGGGAGTACTAGTGTAGTTGTGGTTAAGTACCCCCAAGTCAGTTTCAACTCATGAACTGAATAGGGTTTCAGAGACTCTACATCTTCTCAGGAGCAGAAAGCCTCATCTTTCTCCCACAGAGCAGCTGGAAGGCTTGAACTGCAAACCTTGTGGTTTTTGTTTGGTTGATATGTTAGGAGACTCTGTTTCAGTTTAAGTATTTTGATTCTCTTTTATATTTCTTGTTTATAGTAGGTTTGGATTCTACTCTTTTAGGTTCATTCTGTTAAGTTTCATTTTTCGGTTTCAGTTTATAATACTCTCTACTTCCACTAATGCTGGGCATGTGATTCACTCCAGCACACACCTCTCAGTTTGTCATATGGTGGTAGCTTGTATGTTGCTGTGATACTGGCAGTCATGCCACAAGTAACCTAAACACCGGAGGGTTACCCAAGGTGCACAGGTTTCAGTGAAGCTTCCAGAATACGTCCCACTAGACAGAACCTTGTGATCAGCTTCTGAAAAAAACTGACCAATGAAACCTCTTAAATAGCAGTGGAACATTCTCTGACAGTGTGTCCAAAGGTGATCCCTTTAGAATGAGGAAATATGACTGAGGAAGACCTGATTTATCAAAGTAGAGTCAACCTTAAAAACACGGAGGTTTGAGCTTTCAAGACCTTCAGTTGCGAATGTGGTACAACTCAAAAGAAAAAGCAGCAGCTGTAAGCATCCATTAGTAATAGAAATGTGGACTGTAGGGAGTATGACTCTAAGAAACTTGAAACTTGTCAAAAATGAATCAGATAATCAATAGTCTACTATGCCGGCCATGACAAATGGAAGGGGAATGACATTGCAGTCATCTTCTAAAAGAAGATTTCCAGATTTATCAGAAATATCGACACAGGAACAGATCTATACGCCTATGAGGAAGGCCAGTTAATATGATTTTTGTATAAATTTATACACCAACTGCTAATGTCAGAGACAAACTGAAAATTTTACCAAGTTCCGCAGTCAGAAATTGATCAAATATGCAATCAAGATGCAGCAATAATTACTGGTGATTTGGAATACGTGTTGGAAACAAAAAGGCTTAAAATATATATATGTCCTTGATGATAGAAATGACCCAGGAGACCACATGATAGAATTTTGCTGACCAACAACTTGTTCATTGCAAATACCTTACATCAAAATAAACAGTGATTCACCAGAAGGAATACATAGGAATCAAGTCAACTACATCTGTGGGAAGTGATGACACAGAAACTTAATATCATCACTCAGAACAAGGCCAGGAGCCAACTATGAAACCAGATTTCTATTGCTCACATGTAAATTCAAGCTGAAGCTAAAGAAAATTAAAACAATAAAGCTAAAATATTGACCTTAAGTATATATCACCTGAATTTAGAGACCAGATCAAGTACAGGTTTCAGGTATTCAACATTAATGACAGGAGACCAAACAAGTTTTCTATTTTGATGAAAAGGTTTATTTGAGATGACTCAGTAAAACACAGAAACAGAAGAAGAAAAAATAAATCAAAAGGTCATTAAA
>NW_006408601.1:11867100-11886060 GCF_000296735.1 Chrysochloris asiatica | reverse complement strand
TCTCTTTCACTTCCCTTGTTTTTAAGCCATTCATTCTTTCTCAGATTTCCATTTTTCTTCTTTTTTCTGTTTCTTTATTTTACTTGTTTGTTGTCTGGTGCCATCGAGTTGGTACTGACTCATAGTGACCCTATGCACAACAGAACGAAACACTGTCTGATCCTGGGGCAACCTCACAATTGTTGTCATGCTGGGTAAGATCAGCACTGGGCTGTAAAGGAAAAGGTCAGTAGTTCAAACTCACCAGTTGCTCCTCAGAAACTGTATACAGGGTTGGTATGATTTGGAGTTGACTAGATGGCACTTGACAAAAACAACAACAGACATATTGCAGATGGGGGGAGGGAGAAGTTATTTTACTAGATAACCTCAAATAGACTTTTCATCAATATAGGAAAGAGGAAAATCATAAATATTTAATAAACATTAAAAACTACAGCAATACATAAGTGACAAGAAAGCCCACAAAGAATATGAACTCAGTGCAAAACATAGTAATAATAATAATAATAATGTGGAGGACCACAAAAAAAAACCACATAGCAAAATGAAAGCAATCAATCCATATCTATTAATAATTATAATTAACATAAATGGATTAAGTGCACCAGTCTGGAGACAGAGTAGCAGAATGGATAAAAAACAGGATCCATCAAGATGATCATTAGTCATTGCTGTTGTTGTTGATAAATGCTGTCAAATTAATTCTGACTTGTAGTGACCCTGTACAGTTTCCAAGAAGCAGCTAGTGGGTTTGAACCATGGACATCTTGGTTCAAAGTCCACTGCTGACCCTATAATGACACACTAGGAGTCCATTAGTCATGGGTGTTTTTGTTAAGTTCCACCAAGTCGGTTCCCACTCATAGTGACCCTGTATAGGGTTTCTGAGAAGCAGCTGGTGGGTTTGAACCACTGACCTTGTGGTTAGCAGTCCAGTGCTTATACACAGCATCATACCAGGAGACTCCATTAGTCCCCCCTTCATCAGAGAGATGGAAATCAAACAATGAGATGTCACCTCACACCACTATTAATTGTTGTTGTTGTTCTGTGCCGTGGAGTCGGTTCCGACTCATAGCGACCCTGTACAGGGTTTCCGAGGCTGGAAATCTTTACGGGAGCAGAAAGCCTCATCTTTCTCCTGCGTAACAGCTGGTAGTTTCGAACTGCTGACCTTGCGGCTCGCAGCCCGATTCGTAACCACTACGCTACCAGAGCTCCTTAATAGCAAAGTTAAAAAAAGAAACAACAAATGCTGGTGAGGATACAGAGAGACTGGTACCCTCCTACACTGCTGATTGGACTGTAAAATGGTGCAACCATATGGAACTTCCTCAAAAGGTTGGAAATAGAAATACCATATGAGCAATTCCTCTATTTGGTATGTATCAAAAAGAAATCAGGACTGTGACACAAATAGATATAAAGACATCCATGTTCACAGGAGCACTAGTTACAATAGCAAAAAGATAGTGACAACCTAAATGTCCATCAATAGAAGAATGGATAAACAAACGTTGACACATACACACAATGGAATACTAAGCAATACTGACGAACAATGATATAAGAACTATGATAAGAAAAATGATGAGTTGGTGAGAAACCTCTTAACATGAATGAACCTGGAGGACATTATGCTGAGTAAAATTAGTCAATCACAAAAAGAAAAATATTGTACAATATCACTATTGCAAAAAATCAAGAAATGTTTTTACACTAAAGCAAACATAATTTGAAGGGTACCAGGTGTGAGAAGGAAGAAATAATTCACTGGCTAGAGGGTAGACAGGTGTTAATTTGGGAGCTGGGAAAAGCAATATACAAGAGGGAATTGGCAGAACAATGATGAAAGCAGAAGACAAGGGAAGGTGGCAAGAATTAAAGGGCACAGAAGTAAATATTCTTATATAATCCTACAATAATAGTGCTCTATCCTCGGAAACCGTACATAGAGTCACTATGGGTCAGAACGAGCTTGGCAGCACTTAACAAGAACAACATGGGTAGACATATGGATAGCTACACAGGTTGTATTGGTGTGAGAAAAAAGATGGGGCTACACCCACAAATATATAAAGATTCGACAGGATATTTGTGCTTACGTATTTACCTTTGCTGCAAACATATACATGAATGTAGTGAAGTACACAGGTGCAAAATTATGAAAACCTCTTAGACATTACCAAACACCTTGAGGAAATGAATTGCTACATCTGGGCTCAGAAGTATAGTCTCGGGGGACAACAAGGTCCATTGATATAACACAATCCACAAAGACAATGTGATACATCCTGCTTCAGTGAGTAGCAACTGGGATCTTTAAAGCTCATGAGTAGCCATCTATATTGCAACCATTGGCCTCTCCTTGTCATTAGTACAAAAGAGCGATGAAAACTGAAGATACTTAGAAACAATTAGTCCAATGGACCATGCGAATATCGGCCTCCATGACCCTGAAACCAGAGAACTAGATAGTGCCTGGCTACCACTACCAACTGTTCTGGAAAGAATCACAATAGAAGATCCTGGATCCAGAGAGAAAAATATGGAACAAAACTCAAGATCTAAAATGAGACTAAGCTTACTGGTCAGATATAGCCCTTGGGCACTCTTCAGGTCTGGAAGTGAAATTACTCCTGTGGTTCAATTCTGCCAAGCAATGGAAGGGGCAACAGCATTAGTGAGGTACACACACCATAGAATGGTCAATCATTTAAGATCCAAAGCGCAGGATTTACCTAACAACAAAATTCAGAAAGGTTGTGAAAGAAGGATAGAATGGAAAGACAAAACATAGGGAGGGAGTTTTGTCCATGAACTTACATTTCATGAGACTGCACCCATGAGACTACACCATGGAGATGAAGAAAAATGTATGATCTGTTGAATGTAAAACTGATAATCTGCTCTGTAAACCTTCAGTCAGTTCACAATAAAAAATTATCAAAGGGGAGTTAGGAAATATTAGAATGAACTGTGTAAACTTAAGACAACCAAAAGGAAAGGGCATGCTTGGCATTTCTCAGACTGAAAGAAGTGTAGACAAATTCAAGCCTCAAGTTGCAACACTGAAAAATTCTATGGAAAAATACTGAATGATAGATGAAACATCAAGTGAAGATGGAGTAAATAAGAGATTAAGTCAAAAGGCATTACTGAGTTCCAGTTCACATGTGCACAGGTTAATTTAAAAAAACAAACATATATGTTTAAACATGTTCTGAAATCATACATGACTGCAGAGAAGTTCTCTCAGTAATATACTTGGCTTAGTCTCCTTAGGGTGCCTTCATAAAAGCAGACTCAATGAAAACGGTGACTTCCAAGGGAATCTGCTAGGCCTGTTAAATTCAAGATAGAGAGGTCAACTCAGAAGTATACAGCTACTGGTTTTTTGGTTGTTGTTATTTTTAATTTTTAAAAGATTTAGTTATACCACCTTGGTCTTTAAAAGTTATAACATTTCTTTATTATTAAGGCCAGAGCTCTGTTCAGGTTATGTTCAATATGAAATTATCAGCCAAGCGGGCAGGTGGGGCTGAGACCAGCTCACATTCTGTCTGCTAAACATTGTGTCCTAGCATGGGGCACATGTGCCAAAGGAAGGGATGCTTTCATTTAACCTGCACAAAGGTAGAAATCAACTTTAGAATCATGGAACTCAATGTCTATACTTCTTGTCTGCATGGTTGCATCTTTAAACTCAGGATTACTCATTCTTTATTAAAGTCAAACTCTTAAGATTCTGGGTCACACTACAAAAAACAAGTGAGATCAGTATCAAATCCAATAAGCATGAGTTTAATGCTGAAATCTCAAAGGATAGCCAATGCATTATACATGTAGCCACCTTCTATCAAACTATTTCAGAGAAAGTCTATTGCCTTTCTGATTCAGTTTGAAACTGCCTGCTGCATCTATTGTCTTTCATTTTCCATACCAATAAGTAAACGTAACAAAAGAGCCATTAACTTGTATTCCCAAGTATTCCAATTACTTCTTTCAGCCTTCACATTGCTTAGCGCCTTCTCTTGCTAATCAGCTTCTTCATTGCCCACAAATTCCAAATGACCAGGAACATGCACCCACTGGAATATCCTTGCCCTGAGTAAATTTGTCAAGCTCAAGAATATCCTCTTTGTTGATGACGTCTTCCCTTGTGCTTGTTCTCCATTGATCTTTCTTCCAACCTTGAAACCAATTAGTTATACTATTTATTGTAAACATGCTATCCATATATAGAACCAACTTAAGGATGTTTTGAGTCTTTGCTTGTTCAGTGGCTTTACAGTCTGCATGAATCCCTGCCATTTGGTTTGTTTGTCACCCATGAAGTCTAATGCCTACATTTAAATGGTGACCTGGCTCCCAATAAACACCGATTCTTTCGTGTCCTTTTCTGTCCATTACTGGAACATCAGCCATCAGTGTAAACCACTACAAATTCTCCCATATAAGAACATTTGTCTTTGCTAACTGAAGGTACTGATTCTGTATTTTGTCTTGTTTGCTTTGCACAAGGTTCTGCATTTTCATCTTCTTCATCCAATGACTTGTGGAATCACTTGTTTGCTTCAACTAGAGATTGTTGCACATGTTTCTTTTTCTGTCCTGAACCTTCAGGGTTCACAGAGTTCCAGACAAAGGCCCAGGACTAATCTTCAGTAGCAAACTGCTTAAATCTGGCAGCAGATACCGGTCCACCTGTGTTCTATATTCATTCCAAGTAAGAAAAATTCTGATCTTGTGGCTCCTTCTCAAGGCATAGAACATCCCAAAACATCCCCTCCAGCCACAGCATCTGTAGCTCACAGTGGCCAAGCAATTCTGTGAGCAAGAGAGAAAAGGCTGGTCATTTCTCACTCCAGTGTTGGAAGAAGCATTTTGGCTCCTGAGCTTGCTGTCAGACTACTAAAAAACCATACAAACTTCCAGCAGAGATGCACACAAATGGCCTACAGCTACAATGCTGTGGGTTAATGCACCAGACTGCAAAGCTGTTTGAACTGCAAGTTGGACAGTTCAAGCTCACTAGCTGCTCCTCGGAAACCCTATACAGGGTTGCTATGGGTCAAAATCAACTCAACGGCACTTAACAATAACAAACAATCTTGATAGAATTTCTTCTTCAAAGACAGAGGATAATTACGAGAGTGTATCAGAAAAAAGTTTTCAGAAAACTGAAAATTAGTGGGGGTAAAAATAGGCTAGGAAAGTTGTTTCCATTGTGGCAATGCCCCTACTCATTCTTAGCATGTGGAGAGGGTTTTCCTAAAAGCATTTTGTTGGGAAATCTTACCTTCAGTCACTTATCTATACAAAGAAATTTGGAGCAGAGCTACCTGGTCAACCAACTATAAGAAATCCATATTTGTGCCCATTCCAAAGAAAGGTGATCCAACAGAATATGGAAATTATCAATCTCTATCACTAATATCAAAAAAGGAACTGCCATAAATTCAAGCCAAATTCAGAAGAGGACATGGAACAAGATAATTCATTCCTAGTAGTAAGTAAATCTTAGCTGAAAACAAAGAATATCACACAGATTTTTACCATTCTTTTATTGCAAAGACATTCAACGTGGTGAATTATAGCAAATCAAACATAATATTTTGAGTAACTGAATTGCAGAATACTTAACTGTGATCATGTGGAACCTGTACTTAGACCATGAGGCAGTTGCTTAAACAGAACAGAGGGATTCTGCTTGGTTTAAAATCAGGAAAGCTGTGGGTCAGGGTTGTATCCTTTCACCATACTTACTTAATGTGTATGCTAAGCAAATAATCTGAGAAGTTAGACTATATATGAAGAAGATCACAGCATCAGAAATTGAGGAAGACTCATTAACAACATGCAATATGCAGATGACACAATCTTGCTTGCTGAAAATAAAGAGGACTTGAAGCACTTACTGATGAAGGTCAAAGACCACAGCTTTCAGTATGGATTACAAATAAATGTAAAGAAAATGAAAATCCTCACAATTGGACCAAAAAACAACATCATGATAAGCAGAAAAAATAATGGAAGTGTCTAAGACTTCACTTTGCTGGGATTCACTATCAACTCATGGAAGCAACAGTCAAGAAATTAAATGACAAAGTAAGTATATTATGCAACTCTGTTGTAAAGACCTGTTTAAAGTGTTCAACAGCAAAGATGTCAGTTTGAGAACTAAGATGCATTTTACCAAAGCCATGGTATTTTCACCTAATATATATGTGAAAGTTGGAGAATGAATAAGGAAGACCATAGAAAAACTGATACATTTGAATTATGGTGATGGCGAAGAATATTAAAAGTGCCGTGGACTTCCAGAAGAACAAACAAATTTGTCTTGGAAGAAGAACAGCCAGAATGCTCCTTAGTGGGGATGGGGAGACTTTGTCTCACATACTTTTGACATGTTATGAAGCAGGATCAGTCTCAGGAAAGGACCTCATGCTTGATAAAGCAGATGTCATGCCTAGGGAACCTCAGTGCCAGCCATCACATTGTTGTTGTTGTTAAGTGCCGTCTAGTCAGTCCAGACTCACAGCGACCCTGTATAGGGTATCTGAGGAGAAGCTGTTGAGTTTGAATTGTCACCCTTATGGTTCAAACCAGCCTTGTGGTCCAGCACTTATCCTACAGTACCACACCAAGACTCCAGCCATCACTGTTGTTGTTGTTATTAAGTGCCTTCAAGCTGGCTCCAACTCATCACAACCCTGTATAGGGTTTCAGAGGAGCAACTGGTGAGCTTGAACTATCTAACTTGCAGTTCAAACTGACCTTGCAGTCCAGCGTGTTAACACCACACCAGGACTCCAGCCATCATATGAGGGGTGAGTGAATTAAAAGCATGATCAAATATAGCAGGCTAATTTTTAAGCTGATAATTTTGTATGGCCTGTGAGTGATGTTACAAAATTTGGCAGAATAAAAAGGTTCCCCACCTTTGCTGTAGAGGGAAATAACAGATGATGAAATAGAAAGAGAAAATGTATTGAGATGGTACCCCGGTGTGGCACTGAGGGTTAATGCACTGGACGGCAAAGTTGGTTTGAATCACAAGGTCAGCAGTTCAGTTCACTAGCTGTACCTCAGAAATGCTGTATAGGGACGCTCTGGGTCAGAACTGACTCGATGGCACTTAACAACAACAATCCTTATGTAATCAAGAGATGAGATTCTCTGTGCAAAAGGAGGTGTTGTACTAAATAGGAGCATGGGTATTATCCATAGCAACAGAAAAATTGTTCATTGTACAAATACAGGTATATTGGTGGATGTGGTAGTCAGAACTGCTAAGACACTATTCTGATTGTTTCTCTTCTGGGGGATCCAGGGAGCAAGTTTATCTAGTGAGCATGAGGAAAGAGAAGGAGATGTTGATGGGAAGAAGAGAAAGGAAACCGTGTGGAAACACCACCTCATAGAGGAGCTGAGTTTGATGGTTTGGTAGTCAGGTAGGACTGGGTCACTACCAGCTCTAACTTCCTTCTTTCCGTCTGTGGAATCTTTGGTAGAATCACCTTCTCTATCACACTCATCATTTGTCAAAATGGGAAAGAAAACCACCTTAAAAATATCAACTCCAACATCTTACAGGGTTGTTCTGAAGGTATGATTAGATGCTGTATATAAACTCACTGACCCAGAATTGTTATTGTGATTGTTAAGTGCCGCTGAGTTGGTTTTAACCCATAGCAACCCTGCATAGGGTTTCCGAGGAGCAGTTTGGATATCTTGATAAATATCATTTGTCCTCTTATTTCACACACTCTATCTACTTCCCTTTTTTACCTAAAATGTTTTATTGGTGAGGGTGAAATAACTGTTTCATTTACAACTTAGAAATTAAAGAATGGAATGATCCCTCAACTTTTGCTTTTCCTTTCTCCTGGACCCATGGGGACACTTTCCCATCCCTTGCCTCAACCAAGCAACCATGGGTACTAGAGGACCCACTCTGTTCACACAGCTGTGTAGATGCTGAGGCCAATGAGGTCAAAGAGAAATGATTATTCTCTTAGCTAAATACCCTATAGCATGAGAAGAAATAATAAAAAGAAAGAGAAAAGTTAACCCACACACATAATCTCCTATAGTACAATACATGCATCCTTCAAGCCCAGTATGTAATCAGACTTTTAGGGGTAAAAGGGACCCAGATACCACAAAGTTCAAATTCCTTGTTTGCAAATAACTTCCAGAGAAGGGAAGCTCTTATCTAAGGTCAAATAAAACTGAGGGGCAGAGCAAGAGCTAGTCTTCCCAATCCAGTGGCCAGGACTCACTGAATTATATTCCGTTGAACATTTTCTGTTTGTCCTCCTCTCTTTCCACTATTGCTGCTGCTACTACTGGTATCACCACTACTACTACCATACCACCACCACCATACCTCCACCACAACCACCATACCTCCACCACCACCATACCTCAACTACAACCACCATATCACCACCACCACCATACTACCACCACCACCATACCTCAACAACAACAACCACAACTACCAATTATAATAATAAAGTAACATATGCGTTCTTTATTATAAATCTATATGCATTCACATATTACTAAAGCATGATGCAAACCTAATTGTTATATTAAGTAAAAAAAAAGCGAGAGGAAACTAAAGCCCAGGTAATTTAGTTAAGGGGTGATCATTGGAAAGAGAATGTGACTGTAATACAGAAGTGGAGTTGAAATCTAAAATCTTACCCTAAATCACTATGGTGATTCTACCATAACCTCATTTCTGGTGGAAACGGTTTCCCTATATTCAAGGCCTATAAAAGTTTATTTGGATTTTTGCTTCTGTTGGGTTCTTAATAATTCTTATCTTGGAATTATGGGTTTATTCATATCTTTTCAAAATGTGTGCAAAAGCACTAGATGTGCGCTCCTAAGGGCCCAGAATGATCTCTCATACCCAGCACAGCTAAGAATGCACACTATGCCTTCCCTTGGTCATTCATCCATCCATTCCTTCAACAAATATTGTTAAACAACCACGTTGTGCCAGGCATTTTGCTGAGGAGTCAAGCAGTAAAGCAGATAAGTGTAAGTAGCTGGTATTCTTTACTAGAGGTAAGGGGTATGGGTCAGAGAGAATGGACACATACCATGAAATTGTAAACTGGTAAATTATCAAGATAATTTCACGTAGTGATAAAATCTACAAAGATAATAGAAGAGGATGAGGTGGCTGACATTATAAAGAATGATCAGCTAGGCTCAGCGCAATATCCCATCCAAAGCTCAGGCACAGGGCCTTCCAAAGCAATTTCCAACATAAATACCACTGCCATTTCTTTTTAGCAACAAGTGTCAGATTATCACAAACACAAAGAAACCGGATTTACTCCTGCCAACACTGCACTCTCTGAATATTGAAAAACAAAAGCCCAGGGATCAGCCTTTTCATCTAGGTTTCTTGGCACCATTTTGACAATTTCCTCTTTTCTGACAACATAATTGCATTTTCCAAAGGTCTTATCATCAACCCCATCTTAGCAGAAGCTAATATGATCACTAAATAATTTGTCTGTAATTGGAGAGGATTCTCATCTGTATTCCAGATCGGTTGGTCCTAGGGGCTGAGGTGAATGGAAGAGGAGGTCCTGTGGGCTCAGCTTTGAGAGATAATCTACCAGGTCCTGTCCTTCTGTCAGATGTGCTTTTCATTAACTGTGCTGAAGGAGCAGGGGAGGAGGTGTGGCTCCCTTTAGACATCTCCACACTCCATCCTCAATGCCTTCCACTCTCTCCAATTCCCACTTCAACTTCCCAGACTATTACAGTGATAACAGCCCCTCCTAAGACAGTACATTTCAGTTCATATGATATGTTCACATTCTTGGTTTCTTCCTGGTGATGTAGACAGAAGCATATTGTCACTGAAGAGAAACTCAAGGCTCAAAGAGTCTGAGTCACTTTTTGCTGTTGGTAAATGCTGTCAAGTTGGCTCTGACTCATAGCAACCCTGTATAGGAATTCGGAAGAGTGGCTGGTGACTTTCAACCACCAACCTTGTGGTTAGCAATCCTAAGGAAGGGGTAAAGCCAGACTGTGATCTCAGATTTTGGATTTTGAATTTCTAATGGGATCCTAGTGAGAAATCAGCATTATACTAAGACTTGATTGGGTCATTTGAGGAGAGAAGAATACAGAATGAGGAGCCTGCATGTCAAAACCAGATGAGATGATGCTAAGCTAAAGGTTGATGGTTCAAACTCACTCAGCAGGTGTACAAAAGAAGAGACCTAGAGATCTGCTTCTGGTTACAGCCCAGAAAACCCTACTGGGAAGTTCTACTGTATAACTCCGAGTCGCCATGAGTCGGGCTGATGATCTCAGCTATTAACAGCAACATTTATAGATAAATTGTGAGGGATAGTGTAGTACTCCAGAGTTTATAATAGGGTAAGAGGTGTGGGGATGTACTTGTCTCCTGAGTATAAAGGGGCATGGATCCCAAAAAGGATCACCTATGAGACAATACACCCTTCAGTCAAGGGGCAAAGTTAGTCCAAGGTGACCCCACAGAAACAAAGCTAGAGCCCCCTCAACTGCTCCCTCTTACTTCCTGCTGATCAAACTCAAAAGGATGCCAGATGGCAAAGAAGCCCACAAATGTGGTCCAGGTAGATGAACCTCCTAGGACATACCGCAGGATGAAGGAGAGAGACTTTCTAGAGACACAAATGGAAGAAATTCAGCACAGAATCTAAGATATTTTCCACCATTCCACAATGCCACCCCTCTAAGGATAATTGGAGTTGATACCTAAGTATGTTCCCTTTTGAAGGTCTGAATCTCCCTCAAAGCCAGGTGACATTTTGCTTAATCCCAGTGTTTAACTTCTTGCAAATATCAAATCATTTTTTCATGTGGCACTTAGTAAGTAAGAATGAGCTTTACAGCAAGATACACATCATTTGTGTGCTTAGCAGTTTCATGGATAGTGTAAAAGTTGTATTTATTTTCATCTCCAAATTAATATTTCAAATCAAGTCTCCAGTCCATTCTGAAGATGCTGGTTCGATGGTTGCGTGATTCTATTGGCAAGCTATCCAGGACCCAATGAGCAGTGGAAAATACGACAGGAAATTAAAAAGATCACGGACTGTTAAGAAGTCAAAATCAGAGAGGTCAATGAAGGTCTATCTCCCAAAAGCAGGAAGGAGCTGGTTTGTCAATGGAGTGGGCCTAAAACAAAGAACTGTGAAACTGAGGTCAGTAAACCCCCCCAAAAAAAAAAAATTCCAAAAAGTTACCAAGCAGAGCAGGTATAGAAAAGGGCTTCAAAAGCTAAGGATGCATTACCAAAAAGGCAAAAGAGAGGAGTAAGAGAGTATAAGAGTAAATAGCATGGCAGGGATGGGTAAAAGCTGCTAGCAGCCACTGGCTTAGGTGGTCCAGTCATAACACATTACATGGCAGGGGAAGGTATGGTCAAAGAACCAGAGAGAGGGCAGCAACAAGAGGCAGACAGGTAAAGGCTTGGTTTCACAAGATCAAGGCATGACCCAAGTTGTCCCTGGCAACAGATGATGGACTCTAGAGGCAGAGTCCTGCTGTGGCACTATAGGACAGCACTGGAGTGCTAACCGCAAAGTCAGTGCTTCAAACACACCAGACACTCCCTGGAAACCCTATACAGAGTCACTGTTCATCAAAACCAATTTGATGGCATTAACAACCATAGAGCCAGAAGCCAGGTTTGTCCCATAGTCTTTCCCATTTGATCATGGCATTGGAACTATTAAAGATATGCTGATGTAAGGAACAAACATGTATAACAATGACTGTTGATTAACCAGTAGCTAACGGGATGGCACTTTAGGTTAATGCACTGGACCGCATGGTCTATTTGAACTGCAAAGTCGGTGGTTCAAACTCACCAGCTGCTCCTCGGAAACTCTATACAGGGTTGTTATGGGTTGGAACCAACTCAACGGCACTTAACAACAAATATTCTCTCCTGGAAAGTGTTCTCATGTTAGCTTCAACTCTGCTCAGAAGTAGAGGAAGAATCATCATTACCAGATTGCATACCAGCATCATCACGGCGACAGCTGTTGGGCACTTACCAGGCATGGAGCCAAACTACCAACATGCTGTATTGGATACCATGGGCAGAGTACCCAATGCCCTATTTTTATTCAAAGAACCTCAGTTTTCCAGGAACTGAGGATCCTGGGACCATCAATGGAGAACAGCATAAGCAGCATGTGGGATCCTATCCAGAGAAGCAGCAACACCAGAGATGGAGGCAGAGATAATGACATCTAAAGATAGAGAAGCTGAGGATTCTGGACTCATGGAAAGAAAAAGGCTGTGTGCCAGGAGGCAGGCTTGCAGAATGTGCCCTTTGGTTGTTTAATGATTATATATTCCTGAGTGGTTTTGTGTACATTTTAAAAAAATAATAACAGAGGAAATAGAAGCAAATACTGTTGAATGATGATGCATGGAGGGGATTGTGATCATTATAATGAAGTGATGGTCTAAAACCAATGCTCTCCCATGTAAACTATCACTCAATTCACAATGAAAGCTTTAAAAAAAAAAAAAAAAAAAAAAGGAACCTTCACTTTGTTGAAGGAGCAAAGTGCCAGCACTGTAAAAGGAAGGATGATGTTAATCACGGTAATGACTTTCCTCTTCACTGAGACTTGGTGTAGAGGCAAGGACAGCAGAGTAGAAAAGGATGAAGAAGAACTACCCAGTTGATCTGTTTAAACTATATATCAAAATAAACATTATATAGCTGTACAAGATAAGCCACTCTTGGTAGAAGTTTCTTTTATGTGACGTCAGAAGTGCCCTGTCTGATGCATGTGCACTAGCTCATATTTCATTCTCATAATTCCATAATGGAGGCATTATAATAATGTCTATCTTATGGCTGATGAAAGAAAGTTTCTAAAAAGTTCAATCACCTGTCAAGAGTTACACAACTAGTAAGTGTCAGAGTCAGAATTGACACCCAGGTCTCTCTGCTCCAAAGGTGTAGCTCTCAATCACTAAGCTCTAACTTTTGTCACTGTGTCTACCTGATGTCTGATCCCTGCTCTAGTACCAACTTCACTTTAGTCACACAAAATAAGACTTAGCATCATACTCATGCTCAAATCATCTGACCCTTGTCTTATACCCACATCTGTCTTCTAACTCCCATCTCAGTGCAGGCTAATTGCCTTGGTCTCACCGAGCTACAGAACTGAGACATGACTGCTCCAAGGGCAGTAGCTCCTGGTTCCACTGGTTTCTCTAGCCATTGCTGTGTGACAGGCCAGAGGGATGGATTATATCCCAGAGCAAGCAGCTAAAGGACTGCAAGGGAATCCTGCTCCACACTAGGACAAGAGACAAAGCTGCTCAGACTACTGGAGAAGAAACAAAACCGTGCTTATTCCCCAGAAAAATGTTCCTGCTGCAGACCAATGGTGCATCAAATTTATATTCTAGTAAATAAAGGAACAAATTGAAGAGCAATGTTTATAGCATTGTATCATTACTAAAAAGGAAAATGTGTTTGTATATGCACAGAAAAAACACTGAATGAATTCCAATAAAACTATTAACAATGATATTTTCTGTTCAATAGAATTAAATGCTTTTGTTTTTTAAGTTTGCACCTTTAGTAATTTAAACAAATAAAGAACAAACAAAACACATTAATTAAGCTGCAATAATAAGCCCATTCCAAAATAGCATAGGAACTCCTGAAACCTTGCCCAAAGAGCTTTATTTAATGGGCTTGAAGGGAGGTTACTATTGGGGGCCTGAAATTCAATTGTAAGAAACAGACCCACAGTTGTATGGCAGTTGTATTCCACTGCTCAAGCAAAACACATGCACCCAACCATGCTTGCTCTCCAAGAGGGGATACAAGCCTCTTAATCCCACATATTATCAGTTTATATTGATTCTCTACCAGTAAATTTCCTTTTCCTCCACTCCTTCACACAAGCCAGAGCTCCACTGACAGGGGCTACATGTAAATAAGTTCACTCTTTGAGTGAGGTACAGTTCACCTTGTGCTGAGGATCAGATCGGGAAGCCTTTCTGGAGAAGAGCACAAGCCTCAAAATTCAAAGCAGAATACTAGAATCACAGCACTGTCACCTTCCCTTGGATCTGATATTTACAAAACACATCGACATTTACAAAACTCATGAACACACAGGGTCTCACTTGAGCCTCAGGATAATTCTGTACAAGTAGATTGGGGCGAGATGATGTCCATTCAGTACAGATGAGGAGACTGAGGAAGAGGAATAAGGACAATGATCTAAAGCTCAGGCTCAGAAGCCAGTACTGCAAGCTCATTCATTCATTCAGGTCTTCACAAATATTTACTGACTACCTATTCTGTACCAGCTCTATAACATGCATTGGTGACACCAACATGAGCTCTCAAGCCCATGAGAGGCTTGACATCAACAAAAATTACCAAAAATTACATTGAAGAAAAATGAACACACTCATATGATAAAATAGTGCTTCCTCCTCTTGGCCTGGAACTTAAGATTAACTAGGAATGAACTTGGAATTCTAGAAATAGTATGTACAGAGCTCCCATGCCTTAAGTGAATATAGTATACTCAATGAATTAAAGGGCCGTCAAATCAGAGTAAGAGGAAAACCAACACAAGATGAAACAACAGAAAGAAGCATAGGCCAAGCTTTGAAAAATCTGATAATCTATATTAAGGATTCTGACTTCTATCCTAAAATAGCTATGAGACTATTAAATGGGTTTATACATATTTTGGGATGGAGTAGGGGTAGGGTGACCAAGTGTTCAGTGTGGAGTCCTTACGTAGCAGTGTAAGGTCCAGGAAATATTTCCATCCATAAGAATTACTCAGCATTCAATGTGTTTACCTACTTCTGTGTCTTGCTCTTTCATTAACTCCTGCAGGCTCTAGGACATATCTAATTAGGACATAGCCAATAAAAGAAGCAGTAACTACAAATGCCCTCCTAAATAGAGATCTCCCACCACCCAGCCCATTATTTCACCACCAATAGTTTTTAGTGAGACCTTGTGATTGTAAAATCACCTTAAAGGAAAGAAAGAGTTTATCACCTTGAAAGTGTGAATATCAAAATCTATACTGGAACAGTGTAAAATCATACACATATTACTGGATACTGGTGTAATGCATCTATTCTACATTTGAAGAAATGGCCAAATGGCTCATTTGAAGTCATTCATGATTTAAGAAGAGGCCCTTGGTCATTAAACACCCACACTGAGGCACAGGTAAGACATTCAAATCATAGGAGGGTAATGGACCACTGGAAGGCCGGAACCAATATTATTTCTGTTGTACTGACGTCATGAACATGTCTATCAATATTCCAGACTTCAGGATGGAAGAAGCCTTTAAATCTAAAAACAATACCACATAAGCCTGTAGAGTCTAAAGACCAAATGAGTGGCAATGGTTGGAATTTATAAGAGGTTACGGTTTGGCCCAATAGGAAATTGGTCTTGGGATGTAACTAGCATTGCCAGTGTCAGAATGTAGTAAGTGAAACTTCTTTTTTTTTTTTCCAGGTAATGAATCAGATAGCTTTTACTTCCTTTCACTAAAAGAAAATGACAGAATTTTATCTTGCCACATGAATGCATGAATGGAAAAGGAGTGGGGGGAAGAGAGGAAAAAGGATGGAAGAGGAAGAAGAGATCTAAATCCTGAATCTCTTTGACTTTTCTTGAGTGGTCATAAGTAGAGTAGGAATGTTGGCAGTGTCAAGGAATGCAGGAATAAGTAAGGCCCCCTCAGTTCTGGCTCCAGCTCTGCCACTGACTTACTGTGTACCTCTGGGTAAGTCATTTCTGTTCCCAATGCCTCTAAAGTCCCCAACTTGGAAGTCAATCAATGACAACTGGCTAATCAGATGTACAAAGATCTACCTCACAGGGTTAGAGTAAAAACTAGAGAATATATGAATCATCTCTAAAGAAATATAAAACATCAATAACAAGTCATTAATGATGGAATAAAAACTCTTGAGTTTCCCTCCACAGTGACACTGGGTCTCTGCCAAAACATTCTCAAAATATGTCAATCAGACATTGCCCCAGTCCCTTTCCTGCTTGTATTTCAGAAAAAGATGCATCTAACCTGGAAAATAAGTATTAGCAAATATGCAATGAGTGACTAGGTTAGCCAAAGGTTATATGCTGAGGATATATCAGAATTAATCACAGCCTGGGGCTTTTACCTCCAATGGGAATGAAATCCCATTCTGGGTAATCAGAGGCCTTCTGAGTGTCCCAAGGAAACCAGTTGATGGCTCCAACTCTAAGCGTGCAAGTTCACATGTGTGAAATTTGCTGTCAGCAATGTGCTGTCCTCAGACTAATAGAACCTAATGAGTTGGGATGTGGCATGACATTCCTGAGGAGGAGTTGAAGACAGCATCTCACAAGCCCTTGAAGGAACAGAGAAATCATTTCCACTCTAATTACCAAGGCAATTCTCAATTGAGGGCCCAGGCACATTAAGCAGCTGTGGTGAGGGCTCTAGAGTCCATGCTAGAAGAAACATGTACAATAATTTAAGAAGGATGAGCTGGGGGACAACAATCAACTGGATTTGGGGTTGGGGCTTGGAAAAGAGTTTGCAGTATTCCTTTCCTTCCTCATCTCCTCATCCTTACACCCCACCACTAATATACAGTTCCTAAAAGAAGAACAGGAGTCCTGGTGTGGTACCTTGGGCTAAGGCGTCAGACTGCAAAGTTGTTTGAACTGCAAGGTAGGTGGTTCAAGCTCACCAGTTGCTCCTTGGAAACACTATACAGGGCTGCTATGGGTCAGAATTGATTTGACGGCACTTAACAACAACATAAAGAAGAACAGCAAGATACGCATAGCTATTAATCTATTTTCTTGCATCCAACTAAACTGGCTGCTATAATTTATAACATTACTTTAATTAAAGTTTCTAGGGAGACAGATGAATTTTTTCACAGTAGTATACAACATCAGTGCTTTTCAATGATAACTTCAGCACTCCTGGTCCAACTAGAAAACTAATTCAGTACATGGAATTTTTTTTTTTTTTTTTTCAATTAAAAAGTCCTCATGGCTCATGCATTTTTTATTCCCCAATGGTTTTTTCCAACAAGGGAAGCAGAAAAGGAACAGAGACAACTGATATATGAAAGTACATTTGTTTTCCAAAAAGGGTTCCATTGTGTTTCTAGTTCTGTTTTGACCTTTTATTTTCTCTCCTGGCTTTTCTTTTTAAAAGATAACCATGTACATCCATCAAAATCACAGAGTAAAATTATAACAATAAAAGATGCAAGCATTAATATTTTTTTCTGAAAGAAAACATTCATTCCTCTTGTCACCCAGTTCCGCTTCCATTAATCCTATACAGATCCATGTCCACATAATACCATGGCAACTTAAGATGTATTTGAATGCAAGGAGTTGAAATCACAATTAATTAGAAATAAGGTCTTAATTTAATGTCTATTCTAATATATCTTGGGCCCAATGTATGCAATTAAAATCACCACTTGTTAATCTACTCATGGCCTCAAGTAGCCAACAAACCACCAGACAAGGGGAAGATTCTATTGTATTTCTTTAGCCCTTTCCATTTGCCACTTTGAAAATTCTGGAGTGCAGGTAGAGAGGGGAAAAATACAAGACACTCTCTCTCATCATCCATGTCATTTAATCCTTTTACCTCCTAACTTTCTCTGCCATTGAGGCCATGGTTAACCAAAGGCATATTTAAACCCACTAGGGAACAAGATGAAGATGCTTGAAAAGACAAAATTAGACACAGGCATGCTACTGCTGTCATCAGAAGACAGGACAAAATTAAACTTGGAATGCACCTAATGGGGTAGGAATAAATAAGCCATAAGGTACATAGCATAGGTACAAGTGTGAGAGGCTTATTCAGAACCCCTCCAACATGGTCATGTCTAAAGCTACCTGAACTATTAAGCACTCATCTGTCAGTTTGTAGTATTGTGGTGGCTTGCATGGTACTGTGATTCTGCAAGCCATGCCATGGCATTTTTTAAAACTAGTTTAATGCATTTTAATAGCAAACTTACAGGAACAACACAGAAGACAGACAACATTAAAAACATGTACTTGCATGTAGGACAACTCAGTTATAAAAGAACAGTGAATTGATGGACTCTACCATATAATAAAAATGCTGCCATGGTATTTTAAATACCAGCAGGGTCACCTACGGTGGACAGGTTTCAGCTGAGCTTCCAGATGAACACACACAAGGAAGAAGGAGAGGTGGACTACTTCTGAATATCTAGTCACTGAGACCATTATGAAGAGCAGTGGAACACTGTCAGCACCAGAATAATGAATACTGAAACATGATGAAGAGCACCACAAAATTTTCAAATATACTGCCACAAGATGGGCCCCTCAGTTTGGAAGAGGGGAAGAGCTGCCTCCTAAAAGTAGAGTTGACAGTGATGATGAGAATGGAGTAAAGACTTCGGGACCTTCATTTGCTGATGGGGCACAACTCAAAATGAAGAGAAACAGCTGTAAACATCCAATAATAATCGGAATATGGACTGTATGAAGTAGAATTTAGGAATATTGGAAATTATAAACAATGGAACACATAGACATTGATATCGTAGGCATTACTGAGCTGATTTTGAGTCTTACAATCACAAGGTTTACTAGGGTGAGAATGACAAATTCAAGAGGAACGGCATCGCATTCATCATCAAACAGAACAAATCAAGACCTGTCTTAAGTGTAACGCTGCCTGTGATAGGATAACATCCATAGGCCTATAAGGAAGACCAGTTAATACCACCATTATTCAAATTTATGCACCAACCACTAAAGCCAGTGATGATGAAATTGAAGAATTCTTCCAAGTTATTTAGTCTGAAATTGATCAAACATGCAATTAAGATGCG
>NW_006408601.1:11839023-11857940 GCF_000296735.1 Chrysochloris asiatica | reverse complement strand
ATGAAACAAGCTATATGAATGGTTGAATGTGAAGCTGATGATGTGCCCTGTAAACTTTCACTCAATCCAAAATAAAAACATTTAAGTAAAAAAAAAAAAAAACATAAAAGGTGACTACACATATGGGCATCACAAGATGGAATACACAGAAATCAAATGGACTACAGCTATGGAAAGAGACGTGTAAAACCTCCATCTCATCAGCCAAAACAAGGCCAGGAGCAGATTGTGGAACAGATCATCAATAGCTCATATGAAGTTCTGGCTGAAGCTAAAGAAAATTAAATCAAGTGCACAAGAGCCAAAATATAGCCTTGAATATATCCCACCTGAATTTAAATATCACCTGAGAACAGATTTGATTAATTAGACACTGAAGACCAAAGACCAGAAAGCTGTGGGATGATATCAGGAAAAACATACAGGAAGAAAGGGGAAGGTCATCAAGAAGACAAGATAGAAAAAAGGACCAAAATGGCTGTCAGAAGAGACTCTGAAGCATACTCTCCAGCATAAAGGTGCTAAAGAAAATGGAAAAAATGATGAGGTAAAATAGCTGAAGAGAAGTTTCACAGAGCAGCTTGAAAATACACGGTCAAATATTATAATGAAATGTGCAAAGACCTGGAGCTACAAAGCCAAAATGGAAGAACACACTCAGCATTTCCCAAGTTGAGGAAACTGAAGAAAAACTTAAATCTTGATTTGAAATATGGAAGGATTTTATAGGAAAAATACTGAATGATGAGGAGAGCATGAAAAGAAGATGGCAGGAATACACAAATTCATTGTACCAAAAAGAAATGGTACATTTGAAGAGGTAGCATGTGATCAAGAACCAATTATTCTGAAGGAAGAAGCCAAAGTTGCATTGAAGGTATTGGCAAAGAACAAAGCACTGGGAACTCATGGAATAAAAAATGAAATCTTTGAACAAACTCACTCATCTTGCCAAAAATTTTAAGAGTGCTACCTAGACAACTGACTGAAGAGATCCATATTTGTGCCCATTCCAAAGGGAGGTGACCCAACAGATTGCAGAAATCATCAATATCATTAATATTGTATAAAAGCAAAATTTTGCTAAAGATAATTTAGAAAAAAAAAGAAAAAAAAAATGGTTGCAATCAAACACTAATGGAGAACTTCCAGAGGTTCAAGTTGGTTTCAGAAGAGAGTGTGGAACAAGAGGTATCATTGATGACTTCAGATGGATCTTGGTGGAAAACAGAGAATACCAGAAAGATACTTATCTGTGCTTTATTGACTACTCAAAGGCTTTTGATTGTGTGGATAATGACAAGCTAAAATGACAACACTGCAGAGAATGAGTATTCTAGAAAACTACGTTTTGCTCATGAGGACCATTGTACATAGACCAAGAACAGAATATGAGCACACCAAATGGTTTAAAATCAGGAAAGGTGTACTCTAGGGTTGTATTCTTTCACCATACTTTAGGGTTGTATTCTTTCACCATACTTATTCAATCTGTATGCTGAGCAAATAATCTGAGAAGTGGGATTACATGAAGAAAAACATGGCATAACAAGATTGGAAGACGACTCATTTACAACCTGAGATATGCAGGTGATACAACCTTGTTTGCTGAGATCAAAGCATAGCCTTTGGTATGGGGTGTGCCTCAATGTAAAGAATATATAACCCCTCACCACTGGATCAATCAACAATATCCATATAAATGGAGAAAAGATTGAAGCTGTCAACGACTTTATTTTGCTCAGATCAACTATCAACACTCATGGAAGCAGCAGACAAAAAATCAAATGATGTATTGTATTAGCCAAATATGCTGCATAAGGCCTCTTTTTAAAGTGTTCAAGAGCAAAACTCAGTTTAAGGACCATTGAATGCCTGACCCAAGTCATGGTATCTTCAATAACCTCATATGTATGTGAAAGTTGGACAGTGAATAATGTAGAAGTATTGATGAATTTAAGTTATGGTGTTGACGGAGAATATTACAAGTACTGCCAAAAGAACAAGCTGATCTGTGTTGGAAGAAGTACAGCCAGAATGCTCCTTGGAAGCCAGGATAGCCAGACTTCATCTCTCATGTTTTGGACACATTATCCAGAGGGACCAGTTCCTGGAGAAGGCTATCATGCTTGGTAAAATGGAGAGTCTGAGAAAAAGAGGAAGATCCCCAACAAGATGAATTGGCAGTGTGACAGCAGCAATGGACTCAAGTGTAGCAATAATTGTGAGATTGGTGCAGGACTAGAGTTTCATTCTGTTGTGCATACGGTCCCTATGAGATGGTACCTCCTTTATGGCACGTAACACCAATAACAACTCTATACAGCCAACAAATTTGTAACTTTGAATGCACTGCATTGGCTATATAAATCTTTGGATCAACTCTTTCTCATTATTTAAATCTCTATAGCTTGGCAGTATGAAAGCCTTTTTTTCTTCAGTATTCAGAGGATGTGTTATATCGCTCAACATTGCAAATATACATGATCTGCTTGCTACAGTACAATCCCTTGTCTTGTAGGTCACCAAGCTACCAAGACTTCCATAGCCAGGGCAGAGTGTACCATCACCACCTACTCCCATGCCCTACAGGCTGTCCACATCCACAGGCCAGGGACATAACATTCTGAAAGAACCAAAGAGCACAGGGTCAGACAGTAAGAGGCCAACATCCCTAACATTTCCAAAAAATGCATATTCAACATCTCTTCCTGCAGGACAGGAGCCAAGTGAGTTTCTAGGGAAAGCTGAACCCTGGTCTTTGCTCATCAGTAGCACCTTGCTCTGTTAACCCACAAGTCAATTTAGATTGATAACCCCTTGCTCATCCACTATAGAAGGCCCTGTAAAGAAAGCCATGTGAGTTGCTCTCCAGGGTCCTGAAAGGGAAGGCACACCCTGAAATAAACACTGTGATGAAATAAATTAATCATCAGAGGCACACAGAATCAGGAAGTGATGCCTAGAAGATCAGAATTGAAAGGAGACTTGGAAATCATTAATTGTATACTGACTTAAGGCAGAGCCACCACACATTAATTTGTGAGACTGTGGTGGCTTGAGACTATGATGCTAAAAGCTATGTCACTACTATTGCAAATAATGGCAATAATCACCATGGTGTGCAGATTTCAGTGAGCTTCAAGACTAAGACAGATTTGGAAGAAAGAACTGGTGACTGAAGATTAATAATAAGAAGTGAAATGTTATGGATTGGTGCAACTATTGTTCTCTCCATGTGCAGAAGAAAGAAGAGTGATGAGAACGGAAGGATCCATTAGTTCAGTGGATTAATGGAACATGCAAACATTAGTCTCTATGACTCTGGGACCAGAGGAACTAGATGGTGCCCAGCTACTACCACTACTAACTGCTCTGAAAGGGATAACGTTAGAAGATTCCAGATAGAGTGGGAGAAAATGTGGAGCAAAACTCAAAATTATATACATATTTTTAAAAGGGTGAGATTTATTGATCAGAAAGATAATGGAGAATCCCAAGACCATGGCACTCGACCACCCTTCAGGTCTGAAAAGAAACTCACCCTCATAGTCTAATTTTCAGCCAAGCAGTTGTTGTTATTGTTAAGTACTATTGAGTCAGTTCTGACTCATAGCAATCCTGTATAGAATGTCCAAGGAGTGGCTGGGAGGTTTGAACCACTGACCCTGTGGTTAGTAGTCCAGTGCTTGCCTTACAGTGCACACCAGTATTTCAATTTTCTTTTATAGTCAAGTAGTAGATAAGTATACAGAGGGGACAACAAAAATAGTAAGATATGCTCACCAAGGAATGGTCAATCAAATAAAAAGGACACTATTTACCTAAGAACACAGTTGAAAAGAGATGCGAAGGTAGGTGAAATAGAAATCGGGACTACAGAGAGGAAGCAGGATAATTACTGTTGCGTGGTGGAGATTGCAATCATTGAGGTGAAACAAAGAATATGGTTTGTTGATGTAAAACTGATGACCTTTCCTGTAAACCTTGACTCAATTCACAATAAAAAGTTTTTAAAAAATCCTCATGGATCATAAGAGAACATTGTCCAACTGCTTTGGACACAACATCAGGAGGGATCAATCACTAAATGAGAACATCTTGCTTGATGAAGTAGAGTGAAGGCCTGGAAGAACTTCAGTGAGACAGACTGGAACAAGAACGGGATTGAACACAGTGCCAATTGTGAGTCTGATGCATGACTGGGTCACATTTTGTTCTGTTGTATGTAGGGTCACTTAGTATTGGAGTCTATCTATTGCTAAGCTAAGACCCAGAAATAATAAATGACTTACTCAGGGTCATACAGCTTCAAGTTTCCAATTCAGAACTTTTTTGGATTAAAAGACCAGATTCTCAAAGTAGAAGAAAATAGTATATATTATGTTCCTCCACATGGGCTTTTAGGGGCCCCAGAAAATTATAACACATTAGTTCCATCACCTAATAAAACTTCACCTGACTTTCCAAGTCCTCATAAAACCCATAATAATTCTGAGTCACAAAATGAAAAGAGTACATTTATGACAAACTACAACACACACACACACACCCAGGGAAATAAAGAGAGGCCATTCCACAGTCTCAAGTCCCTCCAGGATTCAATAAAAGGCCTCATCATGCTGAAGAGGAGCATCCCTTCCCCCCACTTTATCCCAGTTATGTATTTTGAAAGATCTCTGCAACTCCATGGGACCCTGTTGATGTAAAAACCATCCAACTTGAACCACACTACAGAAAACTAAAAAGATAAACTAGTGAAGAACTTTACTTAGAACCTGGCTGTCACAATAACTTCAAGGTCCTGTTGGATCTCCAAACCCTATCCTGCACCATGGTCCCATCCACATTACACATCAGGTCGTGAACCCATGAGGAATATGGCACTGGCACTGTTTAATAAGAATGAATATTTAACTAAATTCTGCTTATTTACAGCATGATACTTAAAAATCTCTATATGATAATTCATGTCTCTAGCACTTAGTTATGCTGTATGCTCATGGAGTTGCTAAAAACTTCTAGAGGATTTTGCATACAGACTCCTGCTAAACTCCTATAGTGCTGTGGTAGAAAATTATTATTACTACCATTTCACAGATGCAAGCACAGTGCCTGGTAAATGAATGAATAAAATAGTGAACTAACTAAAACACAAAATGGCTTGCCTGGTTACACATACCTTGAGTTGGCTCCAACACCTAGTGACCATGTATAGGGTTTCTGAGGAGTGACTCATGAATTTGAACCATCAGCCTTGTAGTTCATATTGATCTTATCCTATAGTGCCAAAATCAAGACAAGACCCAGGATTCTTTTCAGCCTAGGTTTCACCACAAAGCTCATGTTGTTGTTAAGTGCCATCGAGTCGGTTCCGACCCATAGCAACCCTGTACAGGGTTTCCAAGGCTGTAAATCATTACGGGAGCAGAAAGCCTCATCTTTCTCCCGAGGAACAGCTAGTAGTTTCGAACTGCTGACCTTAAGGTTCGCAGCCTGATTTGTAACTACTACGCTACCAGAGCTCATAAGCCTGGTGATCTACAGAACAGCTCTTCCTCCTTCTTTCTCACTTTTCCTATTCTACCTTCTCTGTCCCTCCCTCCAGCCACTTCCAACTGCTAACTTGAAACAAACTCACCCATATACACTCTTCTCTGGTTAGCACTATGATTGGCTTTGTAATGTCTACAAGATAAATCTCATTCCAAGTCCAAATCCTAGGAGATTGGCACAGAATCAGATCACACAGTGGCAAAACCTCAAAACTGCACACATTGTCATACATTCCACCTGAGAGGGTAAGAAATTGGGAGGTTACTCCACCTTCTGAGGACTTAGCTTCCTGTAGTCTCCCAGCTCTAACTGTCTATACGAGGAATCCAGCAATCCATCATGCACTGCCTCACAGCATCACTGCCTTGCGCTGTTATTTAACTTTTCACATGTGGATGTGTTGTTTTTGTAACTCACTGTTTACTTGTCAGAGGACTTAGAGCTGCTAGGCTAGTTGAAAATGAGACATACCTGACTTCCTAATTTTCTTTTAGTTGTTTTTGATGATGATGATTTGTACGTATGTTTCTATTTATGACAAATACACTAGGTGATTGGGAGCCTAGGTCTGGCTCTCTTAACAGTAATGACCTGTGATAATCATCTATTAATTTCCTCCTCCATGCTAGAGTACCAATGTTTGCATGCAATCAATGTAATACATTACACATGTGGATATCTTAAGGAACAGGGCTTAATAGGAGGAAGTCTGTAAATAGTTTATGAGATCTCTAGAAGGAAGATAGCATATCAATTTATTTCATTATGAAAAACATATAAACAGATGCTTACATCCTGAAGTTACACTGAAATATTAGACACAAACCTTGAATTACTAGCTTGTTCCAAGATTTATAGGAAGTTTAATTTCTGATTCTGCATACACTCCAAGATCAAGAGTTGCATGTAAAAATTGGATGTGTTCTGCAATGAATAAATAGAATGTCTCAAAAGAAAAGTCTAACTGCATTAAATATCCAGACTATAATCACTGAATTAACTCTCAGGATGGCAAGTGGATAGCACATATGTATGTTCTGTATATGCACATGTGTGTAAATGCACACATAAAAGTCTAAACATAAGGGATGAGAGTTCAGAGCTTTGTTGCAATGAGATGGACTATGATTAAGAGATCAATTTGTTGAGCAGTAAGACAAGAGGAGTTTGGCTCAATGTGGGTACATCTGGATATCGTAGAACCAAACAAAAAACTAAAACTCACTGTCATCGATTGCAGAAAGAGCTGGTCAAAGGCCGGATGAATGTACTATCTGAGGGACACAGTTGAGCCCATCCCTTAGCTGCTGAGAAACTCGATTCCACTGTCACTTCAAGAGCAGGATGCTGGGAGTGACTATTTTCAGTCCTTTCCATTGCTCAGCTGCTATTGTTGTTGTTGTTGTTAAGTGCCATCGAATCGGTTCTGACCCATAGCAACCCTCTATAGGGTTTTCTACGAATGGCTGGTGAGCTTGAACCACCGACCTTATGGTTCAAAGTGATTTTGCAGTCCAGCACATTAACCCACAGTGCCAGAGCTGCTATTATTGTTGTTGTTGTTGTTATGTACCCTGGAGTCGGTTTTGACCCATAGCGACCCTGCATAGGGTTTCTGAGGCTGTAAATCTTTATGGGAGCAGAAAGCCTCATCTTTCTCCCGTGGAGCAACTGGTAGTTTCGAACTGCTGACCATGAGATTAGCAGCCCCATTTGTAACCACTACACTACCAGAGCTCCTTACAGCTGTTATTATGAGTTGTCTATTCTACTGCTCCCAGGGCTTCCATCTGAGTCCATGATTTCTGATATCCAGGTACCAGGGCCGTCATCACTGTGGGGAGCCCCAGTGTATTACAATGAATTTGAAATGACTGAATAAATAAACCATGAATTTCTTCATTCAAGGACTCTTTGCTTATTTCTCTGTACCAGACAGTGTGCCTGGTACATTAATTTGATGGGCTGACTGAAAATTAAAAGTAAGCAAATGAAGCAAAGTAAAGCAAGTCTCTTTTGTGGTGAATAGAAAAGATGGTGTATGCACAAAACCTTTGCTATTAGTAATGAGGACAGGCTGCCTGCCAGGTGAACTAAGAGTGAGGCAGGAGAATCTGAGGAAGCTTGGTTCAAACCTCTTTCTGGGCTATAAAGGCAGCTGGAGGAAAACTGAAGACAATCAAAATGATCTTGTTGCCCGCTCAACTGAATGGTTCCTTTTAAGTTTCTAGCTTGAGGTAATCAGCTACCCACACACTGGAAGCTGCTAACTAGGCCCCATCTAAACAGCTGAAATAGGGAGAATGAGAAGTGTAAGTCTCTGTAGAAAGCAAAAAGTGTTAAACTACCAAAATAGCAGACACTTTTCCTGTGACAATTTGTGCAATTAGGTCTGAAAAAGCTGTTTCTCAATTCTAATCTAAAATACAGCGGAAAACCCTGCCATATCAGAATTTCTCAGAGCAACAGAACTGCCTGGGAAAATCTTTTATTCTTTATTTCATATTCTTTTTTAGTCCTTGAACCTTCTGTAGATGGGATCTAGGAACCATCTCTGCCCCAGTGGTTTTGACTTTGTCCTGGGCAGTCCATATCATCAGCACACTAGAGAAGTGGTATAAAGGAGAAGGAAGACTAAGATTTGAGAGTTAGAACTCAGCTTAAAGTTTGGGCTCTATGCTTATTTTGTGATGTGATGTGATTGTGATTCAGTTATCTTCTATGAACATTTCTGTTTCCAAATCTGTGAAATGGGTGTAATAAACTCTCCCCACATGACTACTCTATGAATTTAAGTCATTAATAAAAATAAAATCCCTAGCACATACTTTGTTGGTAGTAGGTGCTCAATAGAAGTAGGTCCCTTTTTCCATGACAGTACAATGGGATCCACTATGAGATTTCACATTTTACCAAACAACTCTAAGAATTAGAAATATAAGACATATAGGAGGAAAGTGCTAGAAAGAAACAAACTGTTCACATGGAATAAGACTCTTGGCCTTGCCACAAGTTCCAAATCCAGTGCCAATGCTTCAAACTATTGGGAATAATAGTCTAGCAGTTAGATGTAGGCTATCTAACTTAAGTAAGACTGAAGTTCAAATCCTGACACTGCTACTTATTCACAGCAGGAATGCAAACTGCAACTCCCTCATCTTAAAAAGAGAAAACAACTGCACATGTATAGAATTCATACAGTAAAGTGAGTAGCACGATTCTTAGCACAGACAACACTCAATAAATGAGAGCTCTCATCATCTTTGTTACCATCTAATCAGCAGAACTCTACTGCATGAGAGGCTGAGAAAAGTGTGGCAGCATCACTCACCTAATGAGAGTGATAGAAAACTAACAATCTTGAGGTGGCAGGAAGTGCATAGCTTAGAAAGTAAAAGTCCGCTTTTGTGAAATTGACTTTCTGTGAGAGTGACCTAGATAGGAAGTGGTAGACCAGAATCTCGATATATGAGCCAGACTCTCAGTGTCTCTGAAGTCAGACAGAGTTCGCTAGAAGGAAACTTGTGAATAAGATAAGCTTCTTCTGTGCAGCAAGCATCCTTCTTAGTTCTTTCTCCATCCTTCTTGGGGCTCTGCTTCAGGCACTTGCTTATCCCAGGCCCCTCAATTCTTTATCACACACAGCACAGCCTCTTCTCCAGCCAGCTTCCCCTCCTCTGTAACTACACCGGTGGCTATGAGAAGCCAGTCCAATGACAAAGGGGTGCATAGCAACTATGAAAGGAGCTTGTTAAAAATACAGCTTCTCAGATTCTAGGGAATCTTTACCAGAAGGTCAGAGATGGGGAAGGATTATCCATATTTTTTTATAGTTCCCTTGTTCATTCATGTGGACTCAGTTTAGAGAACTGTATTCTTGACTTCTCCTACAGCAAAATCAAAATGTATCTCTCTTGAGGCCCAGTCTTTGAGGACTTTGCGCTCTCCTAGCCTACCAAAAGTAATTTCATCTGTGCTTCAGACCCATGGATCCTTAAGTGGTAACAACATCCAATGTATTCCCTCCAAGATCTTACATAAAGGCTAGCATGTTATGCCATCAGGCAAACTGTGAACATTTTCAATAAAAGGGAAAGAGCACTTTGAGTCCATTCCTTCTAAATGAAACTCACTCTGGGTAGACTCAAACCACCATTGTTTGGGTTAAGTAGTCTTTAGATTGCTCTGGGCTGCAGATCAACCATCTCTTCCCATCTTCCTAAGAAAGAGGCCTTGGTGACCATAAAGAAGGTAGGGTGGATGAAATGTTGAAGACAGGGTCAAAAATGCATGAGGGAGATGCAGGACAAATACTAACAAAAAAAGCAAACACACATTGAACATCAAAGGCCAAGCACTACACCAAGTAATTGACATGAATGATCCCATTTAACATTCCCAGTCTATGAGTACACATTTCTATTATTATTATTCCCATTTTAATGGGACCTGGTGGGACAACAGCTAAGCATTCAGCTGTTAACCCAAACGATGGTGGTTTGAGTCTGCCCAGTGGCTCCAGAGGAGAAACACTGGGCAATCCTCTCCCATAAAGATTGTTGTTATTAAGTGCTATTGAGTCAGCTCCAACTCATTGTGACCCTGTATAGGGTTTCTGAAGAGAGGCTGGTGAGTTTGAATTGCAACCTTGTGTTTAAAACCTCCTTGCAGTCCAGTGCTCATATTAGTCATTATATGTTGTCACATGGGGTCACTATGAATCAAAAACAATTCCTATTTTAAAAAATGAAGAAACTTAGATGCAGAGAAATTAACTTGCCCCATATCACATGGCTAGCAAGTGGCTGAGGGTGGCATAGAGCATATTTGACAGGAGACCAGAGATTTGTAAAGGCATTAAACACTAGATGGGCAGAGATATACTCTCTCTCTCCCTTTTTCTCTTCTCTAAAGAAAAATATCAGGAAATATAGGGTAAGGCTTTTGGAAGGAGTCTTGCCTCCAGGACTTTTAAGTTGAGAATTACTAAGTTCGGGCTTTAAGTCCTCTTTCTGATCCACAGACTATGAAAATATACAAGGTCCTTCTTGTCTTTTGGGCAGCATATGGGGGCTGGTGGTAAAGAGTAAGCAGGAATACAATCTGATAGACAGTTTTACCTGTAGAAAGAGTCAAAGAGCTGTTGAGGGTGAAAATGGATATTGCAGCTGTGGGCTACCTTTATTTAAGCACCCATATCAGGTCTTCAAGGCAAAAAAGAATCAGGTTTATATAGAAATTCTGGCCATGTACATAGACTATATCTGGTTAGAGTCATGATTCTTCAGAAGCCCCAAAACACTTTAACTAAATCCTTCTAATATGTCACACCAAAAGGATCAAGACTCATTTCAAAATGGTTATCATTCCCTGAAGTCCAATACTGTTCTCTGCCATTAGAGAACTTCTTCTAAAAAAGACTACAGAACTGAAATGTAAAAAACAGTCAAGTATCTCCTAATCAGAAATGTTGTATAGAGCTGACTGACCTTGAATGTCCCTCATCTTGATAAGTTCTGGAGTGGAGGCGGTACCCAACATGCTATTCATTAGCCTGGGCTCAAGAGAGCAAGTTCTGTGGCTGAAAAGTAATTTCAACGTTGATGACATTATTAGCAAGAACTAACAGTGTATGAGCACTAGTTGGAATGCAACCGATTCTCTGTCATTGGTTTCGGATCACTGTCCATAAGGATTGTCAGTGGGTTCTGAAGAGATAAAAATGCTCCCCTTGGACACCATCATACAGCTGTCCAGCCCAAATGACCCAACAGAGACCAATGGCATCGTTCTTCAGCTGTCACTAAACCTGCCTCCAGTTACAGACATGAGACTGATATCTTCTGACCCCAATCCAGAGCCTCCTATAAAACGTACCCCAACCTCACAAATAGTCTGGCTCTAACAAGCTGGAAGTTTCCTTCCTCTAAAGAGAGCAGTCATGGTTGGGTGCCACCAGGTTAGTTCTGATTCACGTTGTTGTTGTTATTAGGTGCCATTGAGTCTGTACAGACTCATAGCAACCCTATGCACAAAATAACGAAACACTGCCTGGTCCTGGGCTAACCTTACAATTAACCTCAAGCTTTGTCTCTCATACTTTGGACATACTGTCCGGAGGGAACAGTCACTGGAGAAGGATGTCATGTTTGGTAAGGTGGAAGGAAGGTCAGAGAAAAAGAGGAAGACCCCTAACGAGATGGATTGGCCAGGTGGCATCATTGATGGACTCAAGTGTGGCAGTGGTAGTGAGGTTGGCCCAGGATCAGACATTGTTTCGTTCTGCTGTGCATGGGGTCGCTATGAGTTGGTTCTGACTTGATGGCACCTGACAACAACAACAACAACTTTATCAAACATGATATCCTTCTCCAGCGACTGGTCCCTCCTGACAATATGTCTGAAGTATGAGAGATGAAGTTTGGCCATCCTAGCCTCCAAGGAGCACTCGGGCTGCACTTCTTCCAACACAGATCTGTTGGTTCTTTTGGCAGCCCATGGCACTTTCAATATTCTCCTCCAACACCATAACTCAAATGCATCAATTCTTCTATGCTCTAATTCACTGTTCAGCTTTTGCATGCATATGAAGTTATTGAAAATACCATGGCTTAGGTCAGGTGCACTTTAGTCCTCAAGCTGACAACTTTGCTCTTCAATACTTTAAAAAGGTCTTGTGCAGCAAATTTGCCTAATGCAATATGTCATTTGATTTCTTGACTGCTGCTTCCATGAGTATTGATGGTTGATCGAATAAGAATGAAGTCCTTGACAACTTCAATCTTCTCACCACTGAGGGAAAATGTTGTTTCTTGGTCCAGTGGTGAGGATTTTTGTTTTCTTTACATTGAGATGTAATCCATACCAAAGGCTGTGCTCTTTGATCTTCATCAGTAAGCATTTTATGTCCTCTTCGAATTCCAACTCACAGTGACCCTATATAGGGTTGCTAAGGCTGTAAACCTTTATGGAAACAGAAAACCTCATCTTTCTTTCTCCTACAGAGGGATTGGTAGATTTGAACTTCTGACCTTGCAGCCCAGCTTATAATTCACTACCTTTTTGCAATGAATTCCAAAAGATTCTTAAGAGCATGCTCTCGAAGAAGTCTCCATTTGGGAAAAAAATTTAACCAAAGTTGTGCTTGATGAAGTGAAATAGAATTAAGTGCATCAGTAGTATGGGCTTCTCAGATTCATTCTAAGGTGGACTGGCTTATTGGCTCCCAGTGGAATGAGTTTAACAATAATCTATCACAGTAAACTATGATCACAGCTCCATGGAATTGCAGCCAGTACCAGGACTACACCAAGGTACACTTATTAGTCCCCAATCTGTAATCAACCTTTTGTACACTTGTTTCTAATCACGGAATACTGTTTCATCATAATGGACTGTTTTCATAGCATATTATAGTTGGTCATTTCAGCACGCCCAATGGTCCATTTAGCAGGTTAAATTACAATTAGGGTCCCTTGGTTTTTGTTTCTAGGCCAGGCTTGGAGAGGCTTGTTTTTCCTTTCTCTGAGTTTCAAGGACAGAATCACCAAAGTTGAAAAACAAAGACCCACCTGTTACAGTCGACATGGAGTAGGAGATGAGAGGCACTAACTGACAGTGCGACCTTGTGCCACTGACCATCTGCCATTCGGTATGGGAGTGCCTCTGTTCTTGGTTTCCCTTTATGTATGTAGTGATATCGAATTTCATCCCTCAGGCCACTGCTCTCCAGTTCAAAATAGCTGTATGTAAAACAACAAAAAACGGTTTATTGTAATCCTGGATATCACAGACATCATCAATCCCCATTTGCTTAATACATTTCTCAGAATCTGAAATTAGCTAAATATGATTCAAAGAGTCACAACCTGAAATCAATTGCATTGTACAGACTCACCTCACCTATGAACTCAGCACCCTCATGGCGAACATCTTAAGCCTCTGAAATGGAGATGGAGCCACTGTGAGGTAACAGGATGCAAGCTGATTAGCAAAGCATGGTGCACTCTTAAAAGTGCAGCTCAGAACCCTCTTTCTATTATTTAATAAAGGGTATCCATGTGGAATTAATTTATTGATATTTCATTTTAGAATTGCCTTTGCTTTTCCATGAGCAACAGGGAAATCGTCCTGTTGGACATTGGGGATTAAAAGAAATTGTCAGAGTGAAAAGATTAGAAAATTGATTGTTTTTTCTTTGCCTTGGACACAAAGCTGTAACTGCGCAACAATTACTAGATAATGAATAGGAGAAGACAGGGTGAAGTTTCTCACATTTGGATCAATATCAAAATATCATGGAAACATGGAATTGAGATTTTTCTTTTCCCAGGTTTTTACCATGATCTTCAGACCTCTGAGATTTGTTAGCATCACCATGGCAATCTCTATTTTAGTCATAAAATGCACTAGGCAACTTTTGGCTACTCCTCAGGGTTGTTGTTGTTAAATGCCTTTGAGTCCGTTCTGACCCATAGTGACACTGTTTAGGATTTCCAAGGAGCAGCTGGTGTGCTTGCACCACCGACCTTGCAGTTCAAACAGACTTTGCAGTCCAGTGCATTATAACCCACAGCGCCACACCAGGGCTTGCTGCGTTGCTGGTACCTCTGTGGGTGGGAGACCTATTTAGACTGCTACACTTTGGACACACATCATCATCATCATCGCCAACATAAGTCTTAATCTCACTTCCAAGCATTGTACTAGGTATATGTCATATACTAAATGTCACCACAAAAACCTGCAAGGCTGATGCTATTATCCCATTAAAAAGGAAATTCAGACATTGAATATTATACTCATGCCAGGATTTAAATTCACATCTACATTTAAAAACTTGTACACTTTCTATAAGCGTGTTGCCTGAATTGGATGATACCATTATGACAAAGTATTGATGGCCTTCACTGGTATGAACTCCCAGCAACTCATTTATATAGACAACTCAAGCACTGTTCACTTAGGTTATTGTTGTAAGTGCCATTGAGTTGGTTTTGACTCAGCAACACTGTATAGGGTTTCCAAGGAGTAGCTGGTGCGTTTGAACTGCCAACTGTGTGATTTGCAGTCCAGTGCTGATCCTATACATGCCACACCAGGACAGGTTGCTGTTATTGTTACATGCCGTTGAGTTGGTTCCAACACATAGCAACCCTGTATAGGGTTTCCCAGGAGCAGCTTATGAGATTGAACCACTGACCTTGCAGTTCAAAGGGCTTTGCAGCAGTCTGGTGCATTAACCCACAGTGCCATAGTAGGTCTTTCTGAATCCAGGAGTTAAAGCTGGCTACGGCACGTAACAACAACAACAACAACAACCAGGATGGGTAGAGTCCTGGTGTGGTGCTGTGGGTTAAAGCGCCAGACTGCAAAGCCATTTGAACTGCAAGGTCGGTGGTTCAAGCTCACCAGTCACTCCTTGGAAACCCTATACAGCATCACTATGGGTCAGAACCGACTCAAAAACACTTAGCAACAACAACCAGGACGGGTAGCCATCTTTAATCCCTGGATTCAGCGGGACCCTACTACTTCTCCTTTAATCTGTTGGGTTGGCCTTATCCCAGTACCAAACCCTATTTAACCTAAAACACAAAAAATACCTTCTATGAGGACTGAGATGAATATATCATGAAACTCAACCTCTATTATACATGACTCCCACACTCATGGCTGAGAACAAATGCACACTGCTTGCTTATCATTCATAGAGGATCTTCCCAAGGGAGCAGTGCAAAGGAGGGAGAGTCAAGACCACACTCTGACCCACTTCATTTGAGCCAGTACAAAGAATAAGGCCCAAGGTCATAAACTGAAGAAGTTATCTCTACCACAGCAGCAGACTGCTGCCCTCATTACATACCTATTAGTTACAGTTAATGTACCAGATATTTTATAAATCCCCTAATACAGAATACATCCACTTCAAGGAATTTTCCAAATTTCTTTTAAGCAACTAGAACATTAGAAAAGTCAACAAGAGAACTGGAGAAATCAAGAAAACGTCACAGATTATCTGGTCATTTATTCATTTGACACATCTTTACTGATCAGATAGTGACAGGTTAAAAACATAGTTAAAATATAGATCCTGCTCTCAAGGGTCTTTGAGAGGAATAGAGAAGGAAATAATGTACTGTTAAGTGGCTTAAGAGAGAACAAATGGGGAGGTTAGGGACACAGTTCTTTAACAAGAAATTGCCATGTGCCAAGAATTTGCCAAATGCAAACATGAATACCACTTCATCTAATTTCTTCAAGGTAGATATTATCCCTGTTTTACAGATAAATTCACATAAAATCAGAGAGAGAACATCAGCAGTATCTCCTAGTTGAAATCTTACCAAAATACACACATTAACAGGACTCTCACTATTATCTTATTCTGACCAAGACACTGCTGATGGGGAAAGAGACTGTACCTTGAAAGGACCTTAATCAATGAGAATGATAAATGCTCATAGAGATCACCTGATGAAATAATACAAGGGGCATACAACCACACATAATCAGATATAACCATTATTCCTGGATTGTTGTTGTTAATTGCTGTTGAGTCAATTCCCACCCATAGCAAGGCTGTACAGGGTTTCTGAGGAAAAGCTGGTGAGCTTAAACTGCCGACCTCACAGTTCAAATGGATTTGCAGTCTGGCGCATTAACCCAGCATGCCATACCATGACTCCTCACAATTTCAAGTTTGTAATGTATTATATAGGAGTCCTGGTGTGGAACTGTGGGCTAATGCACTAGACAACAAGGTTGGTTTGAACACAAGGTCGGTGGTTCAAGCTCACCAGCCATTCCTTAGAAACCCTATACAGGGTCAGAAAGAGTCAGAACTGACATGACGGCACTTAAAAACAACAACAACATATTATAAACTGGTATTTTAAAGATCATGCTAAAAGGCAGTACAGTAATGAAAGTAAAGAAAAATTTGTTGTAATGGAGTCCTGGTGTGGCATTGTAGGAGAAAGAGCTGGACCACAACAAAGGTTTGAACCACAAAGTTGGCAGTTCAAACTCACCAGCTGTTCCTTGGAAACCCTACACAGGGTTGCTGACACTCAGAACAACAACAACAACAACAAGCCCTTACTTCGGGTTAGCCACAAATACGTTTCACAATTATGGCACTAAAGAAGAAATAGTTGTTGTAGTGTTAGGCAAATGGATATTTTTATTTCAGAGTGAATTTTCTGACAGCATCACACATACATTCATAGGGATGTATCTCAAACCACTGAGATAGATATCAAGGTGATGTGTTTTTTAAAAAGTATGTTAGATAACTGCTGAAGTAGCCCTGGGGATGAAACAGACTCTGATGGCTAAACTAATCTGGATAAAAATTGTTTCCTGAATACAAAGGAAGGAATGAGACAATATTTCTCTGCAGTAACCTTCTACTAATGGGGACCTGCAGCCTGGAATGAGTACAACTCAGAGAAAATGGTCATTTTAGCATAACACAACTTGACTGTAGCCTGGAGAAGAAGACCCATGATTTATACTAGAGCCTAGTTACTCACAATGTATTTCAAAGGCGAGCAGCATAAGTACCACTTGTATATTTTCAGATTATTGGGCCCACCTAACACCTACTGGTCGTAGGTAGCCTTTCAAGATGGTGGATTGGGTAGATGTGCAGTGAGGAGCTCCGTCTGCAACAATACAAAATACGGGACCAATGAGGCTCAGGGGATGGTGCTAGAACTCTAAACCACATATAAGGGAATATTTAGAAGTTTGGAAGACTTACACCTAGAGGAATTTGTAGCAGAATCAAGAAATCCATTACTTTCTAATTCAAGATGCTCAGCTGCTCCTGGAACCGCCATCTTGGGAGAGGCCAAGTGGGGGAAGGATCAGAACAGCCAAAAATGCCTGACAGAATCAGAGAGAAAAAGGTGTGGACATTCTTTTTTTTTTTGGTATCTGTTCATAGGTCTCTCGCTGTCTGGAACACCTCCATTCTGGTAACTAGAGGAGGTGCTTGAGTGAATGGACACCCTACCCCACCCCTTGAGGGTTCTACTATTGAATGTGCCCAGACCTCGAAATTTAAAGTAACAGTTTCCACTTAAAACCAAAACACCACCACTCATCTGTCAGTTTATCGACTGTGGTGGCTTCTGAGTTGCTGTGGTTCTGAAAGCTATGCCAGTAGCATTTTAAATACAAGCAGGGTCACCCATGGTGGACAGGTTTCAGATGAGCTTTCAGACAAAGACAGACTAGGAAGAAGGAGTGATGAAGTACTTCCAAATATTTAGTCACTGAAAACCTTATGATAGCAGAGAAACAAGTGTCAGATATAGTGCTGGAAAATGAGCCCCTCAGGTTGGAAGGCACTCAAAATGCGACTGGGGAAGAGATGCCTCCTCAAAGTAGATTTAACCATGATGAAATGAAGGGGGTAAAGCCCATGGGAGAAAAGCCTGCAGGACCTTCATTTGCTGATGGGGCACAACTCAAAATGGAGAGAAACAACTATAAACATCCATTGAAAATCAGAAAATGGAATGTACGAAGTATGAATCTGGGAAAATTGGAGGTTGTCAAAAATGAAATTGAACACTTAAACATCGATATCTTAGGCATTAGTGAGCTGCAATGGACTGGTATTGGCCATTTTGAAGCTGACAACCACATGGTTTACTATGCCAGGAATGACAAATTGAAGAGGAAAGGTGTTCCATTCGTTGTCATAAAGAACATATCCAGATCAGTCATGAGGTACAATGTTGTCTGTGATAGGATAATATCCATGAGCCTATAGGGAAGACCAGTTCATACCACTACTATTCAAATTACACAATAACCACTAAAGCCAGAGAGGATGAAATTGAAGGATTCTACCAACTTCTTCAATCTGAAATTGAGCAAACATGCAATTAAGATGTATTGATCATTACTGGTGATTGAAATGCAAAGGTTGGGAGCAAAGAGGAAGGATCAGTTGTTGGAAAATATGACCTTGGTGATAGCAATAATGCTGGAGAATGCATGATAGAATTCTGCAAAATCAATGATTTGTTCAATTCAAATACCTTCTTTAGACAGCATAAGGCATGATTATACATGTGGACCTCACCAGATAGAATATATAGAAATCAAATTGATTACATCTGCAGAAAGAGACCATGGAAAAGCACCATATCATCATTCAAAACAAGGCCAGGGGCAGACTGTGGAACCGACCATCAATTACTCGCATGCAAATTCAAACTGAAGCTGAAGAAAATGAAAACAACTCCACGAGAGCCAAAATATGACCTTGAATATATCCCACCTGAATTTAGAGATCATCTGAAGAACAGATTTGATACATTAAACACTAAAGACTGAAGACC
>NW_006408601.1:11833562-11837483 GCF_000296735.1 Chrysochloris asiatica | reverse complement strand
ACCGTAGAAGAATTGATGCTTTTGAGTTATGGTGTTGGAGGAGAATATTGAAAGTGCCATGGGCTTCCAAAAGAACCAATAGATCTGTTTTGGAAGAAATGCAGCTTGAGTGCTCGTTGGAGGCCAAGATGGCCAAACTTTGTCTCTCACACTTTGGACATATTGTCAGGAGGGATGAGTCACTGTAGAAGGATATCATGTTTGGTAAGGTGGAGGGTCAGAGAAAAAGAGGAAGATCGCCAACAAAATGGATTGGGAAAGTGGCAGCATCGATGGACTCAAGCGCAACAATTGTAGTGAGGTTGGCCCAGGATTGGGCAGTGTTTCAGTCTACTGTGCATAAGGTCGCTATGGGTTGGTACCAACTCGATGGCATCTAACAACAACAACAACACATACTGAACTAGGGTGTGCATTTCAAGAAGAGCTCAGATGATTTATGTGCACTTTAAAGTTTAAGAGGCATTTTAGTAGAGCATGCCAAGTGTTCTTTTCCTTCCTGATTAGCTGGTCATGCTGAGGATTGGTGGTGGTGGTGGTGGTGGTGGTGGTATGCCATAGAGTCGGTTCTGACTCATAGCGACCCTGTACAGGGTTTCTTAGGCTGCAAATCTTTACGGGAGCAGAAAATCTCATCTTTCTCCCATGGAACAGGTGGTAGTTTTGAATTGTTGACCTTAAGATTCGCAGCCCAATTTGTAACCACTACGCTACAAGAGCTCCTTCATGCTGAGGCTAGTAGAGGTTTTATGCTGCAAGTGATTGAGTAGGATTCATGTGGTGTTAGCAGGGAGAGAAAGGGGGCACAGAAGTGATTTTATTCAAGTGTCTAGTAATGAGCTCTCTGCTTTTCCTAATGTAAGCTCTGGAGAACTCAAGTGCTTTAGGCACTTCTACAGAAGTTTGTTGTTGTTGTTGTTAAATGCCACTGAGTTATTTCCAACTCACAGTGACCCATATAGGGTTTCCGGAGTGGTTGGCGGATTTGAATTGTCGACCTTATGGTCAGCTGTCCAATGCTTATCCTACAATGCTTCGGAGAGGGAAAACCCACCAACCAGTTTTGTAAGTAGCATTTCTCCCCTCAGCCATGGACTTCAGTCTAAGCTGCTTATCCTGTAAATATCTGGAAACAATACTGAAATCACTACTTGGTGTTCTCTTTTTCTTATCAAGCACCCTTGGCTCTTCACACTAGACTATAAAACCTTTGTAGACAATTTTCTGCCATACTTTCCTTTCCAGGCACTTCCTCATCTTAGTCACCATTCTCTTGTTAATGGTGGGTGCTGTTGCGTCAATTCTGACTCATATTGCCCCAAATGGTTTTTTTGGTTGTAATATCACAAAATAGATCTCCAGATCTTTCTCCCCTGCAGACTCTAGGTGGGTTCAAACTGTCAATCTTTCAGCAGCAAGCATTTAAGTGCTGTACCACCAGAGTTGCTGACAATTCTCTAAAACCTTTAAAAAAAAAAAAAAAAGGCAACAAAGCCCAAACCCAGACCCACTGCCATTGTTGTTGTTGTTAAGTGCCGTCGAGTCGATTCCGACCCATAGCGACCACTACCATTAGGTCAACTATAATCCCTAGTGATGCTAGATGACAGAGTAGACCTGCCCCATAGGGCTCCCATGGCGGAAATCATTACAGAAGTAGATGGATCCACATTTCTCCTGGAGATCCACCGGTTCACTGGTGAGTTTGATCCAGAAACTTTAGGATTAGCAGTCAAGTGCTGAACACTGAGCCACCAGAACTTTTCACTGTCTCAACACTCACGATGACCTTCCCAACCCCTAACACTGCAAGTCCTTTCACACCAAATACTATGAAGGCAAACATTTCCCACCTTGTATTTACATATTAATTTGATAAACTAAGCCCTTGTTAAAAAGTACAGCAGACCCTACCAAGAATCAATATGAATAAAATTCTCCAAAGCCCAACCTTGGGTACTAAGTACAATCAGAGTTAAATTTCATGGCACTATCTGACTTTCACAGTATATCCAGGAAATAAAAATCAGGGTGAGCAATTCCAAACAGATCAAGACCAACCACATTATAATTAATAAAAGGTTTATCATCTCCCCAGAATTGTTATCAAGAGATCTCATTTTGAAATTTATATATGCAAGGAGGTTTTTAAAAATATATGGAAAAATTCCTTTATCTTTTAAATCAATTTATCCAGGAAATTTGTGGAGCTGCTGCATATAATTACACACACGTACATACATATATATGCATGTTGTACATATATATAACAAATTGGAAGGTTAAAGATAGTCAATGTTAAAGTGGTTATTGCTAGAAGAAAGTATTCCTTCTACATACAAGGGAGAAACAACACATTTTCATTATAAAGCATTTGTTATTGCTTGTGATTAAGTGCCATGGAGTTGGTTCTGATTCAAAGTGACCCTACATAGGGTTTCCAAAGCTATAAATCTTAACAGGAAGTAGAAAACCTTCTCTTTCTCCCACAGAGCAGCTGGTGGGCTCAAATCACTGGCCTTGTGGTATGCAGTCTTAAATGGTATCTAGTACTAATTCGTTAAGGAGCTCTGGTAGCATAGTGGTTAGGAGTCAGGCTGCTAACCTCAAGATCAGCAGTTAGAACCTACCAGCTGTTCTGTGAGAGAAAGATGAGGCTTTCTGCTCCTATAAGAAATACAGTTTCAGAAACCCTAGGCAGGGTCACGATGAGTTGGAAACGAATCCACGGCACACCACCACCAACAACTCATTAGCAAAGGTGGAAAAAGTTTCTTAGAAAAAGTCTCTTTTCCAGGTACTCCACAACGAAACATAACGGGCTACTTTCAGATAAATTCCTCAAAGTCCCCAAATCCCAGAGTTAATGTAGTGCCTGTTTTCATTCCAGCAGTGGTTTCTCTGTGGTTCCGAAAAAACTGCTGTTCCCTGGAAGGCTGAATGGAGACGTCAAGGAAAATGGACATGGGAAACAAGGCTACATTCCTACCCAGTGTGCAGAGATTGACAAACCACCCACGATCATACACCCACAGGTGATACAACTATGATTTAAACCTGAGTCTAGCAGACACCAAGATGGTGCTCTGAACATCACTTACTGGTTACTGTGGCAGGTACTTTCAAGATATTGTTTCTAATCTTCTTTACAATCTCAAATGGTGGTTATTATTATATTCAAGGAGACCTGGTAGTTAAGAACTCAGCTAGCGACCAAAGGATCAGTGATTCAGACCCATCAGTGGCTCTGTTCCCATAGAGACTACGGCCGAGAGAACCCTGTCCTGCCCTTTACTACCCTGTCCTGTACAGTGAGTATGACTTCAAACTGATTAGACAGGCAAAAGTTTGGGTTTGGTTTTCTTTTTTTAAATCATTATTCATATTTTAATTGTGAAAGTGACCTCTAGATGTCTAAGTGCCTTATCCCATATCACATAGCTACTAAGATCTAAACCCAAGTCTGCATAGTTCCAGAAGCAAGAATATTTTTACAATGGTGTGCAATTATCTAACAATCACACACACATCAGAGTCAGAGGGAAAGAAAGTTCATGTGAGCTCAAGTGTCCTCATGCCAGGTCCCAGCATCTCCCCATACTGTCAAGACATACCCCAACAGATGCAGGTGCCACTCCCCAGTCTTCGTGCCATGGTAAAATTGTCACTGTGGAAGAAAATGCCACACTTGAGAATACAGAAGCTCTTTCTCTCTCCTGGGCCTTTCCCACTGCTGAGTAAGAGAATCAGCCAAAAGAACTAAGCAGAGAGACTGTCCAACCTCAGACCCAGGAGTCTATGTATACAGAAGGCCTATGTGTACTGAAGGATGTGACACAAATTTTAAGTAAGTAGAAGGGCAAAGAACTGAACAGAAAATGTGAAAGGGCAGCTCAAAGAGACAAAGTGAAATATTATAAT
>NW_006408601.1:11824308-11827626 GCF_000296735.1 Chrysochloris asiatica | reverse complement strand
CTGTATAGGGTTTCCAAGGAGCAGCTGGTGAGCTTGAACCACCAACCCTGCAGTTCAAATGACTTTGCAGTCTGACGCATTAGCCCACAGCACCACACCAGGACTTTATGATAAAAAAGAGAAAAGATTGAAGCTATCAAAGACTTCATTTTGCTTAGATTCACAATCAACATTCTTGGAAGCAACAGTCAAGAAATCACAGGATGTGTTGCATTAAGCAAATCTACTTCAAAAGTGCTAAAGAGCAAAGATGTCACTTTGAGGACCCAGGTGCACCTAACCCAAGCTATGGTATTTTCAATCACTTAATATGCATGCAAAAGTTGGACAATGAATAAGGAATACCAGAGAAGAATTTATGCATATTAATTATGATGTTGGTAAAGAATACTGAGAGTACTATGGGCTTCTAGAAGGATTAACAAATAAGTCTTGGAAGAATACAGCCAGAATGTTTTTTAGAAGTGAGGATGGCAAGACTTCACCTCTTATTCTATAGGACATGTTGGGAGGGATCCATGCCTGGAGAAGGACACTGTGCTAGGTAAAGTGGAGGGTCAGCAAAAAAAAAAAAAAAGTGGCCCCCAATGAGATGGATTGACATAATGGCAGCAACAATGAGTTGAGACATACAACAACTGTGAGGAGCAGGACTATGCAGTATTTTGCTTTGTTATGCACAGGGTTGCTATGAGTTGGAACTAATTTGATGGCACCTACAACACACTTTTGGTGTTGCGCTCACTGGACTGATAATCACAATGTGGTAGTTCAAACCTCCCAGTTGCTCCTCAGAAATCCTTAAAGGTCACGTTGAGTAGGAATTGACTGAACAGCACTTAACAACAACAATAGCGGGCAGAGAGCATCAGCTTAAGAATACCAAAACTTGTGTTCTAACCTCAAAACTGCTGACGTGGAACCCAGGTTAATTTTGGCAAATCATGTCTCTGAGCCTCTGACTATAAAATCATGGGATCAGATCTGATCCACATAGATGTAAGATTAGATGAAAGAGTCACAGGGTTTGTTGCAGAAGGAAACAGTAGGACTGGGAGTCCTTTTAACAGGAACAGCCTCACTCTCACCTGTTATAAAAATTAGAGTTTCCCACAAGATTTACTTAAATAAAAGTGATCGACTTGAAAAAATGGGTTAAACGACTAAACTAAGTAATTATTAAAAATCAGCTCAACTCTTAATTTCTCTATATTGTTACATTGTTAAGTGTTGTCAAGTCTATTACAACTCGTAGAGATCTTATATAGGGTTTCCAAGGAGAGGCTGGTAAATTTGAACCACCGACCTAGTGCTTCAAAACGACCTTGTGGTCCAGTGTGTTACCCTACAGTGTCACACACCAGGACTCCATATATAACTTATGTAACTTACAAAATGGAAAACTTGAAAATAAGATGAGTGATTAGCAGGTCTGTTACTTTCATTCTCCCATATTTCTATCAATGTTTATCCTCTACCCAGGATCCTTAGCAGCCTGGAGGAGAGAGGATAGGAAATAGTAGCAGACACAACTAATATCCATGCCCTACCCTTCTCCCTGGACACACACTAGACTACATTTCCCAGGCCCCTGGGATCTAGGTGGGACCATATGACTAGCTGTCACCAAAGATAAACGAGCAGAGATGATATATATGTGAACTCCAGGCCCAAGCAATTAATAAAAGGTGTTGGTTACCCAAGGACCTCTGGTGGCACAGTGGATTATGCACTGGGCTGCTAACCACAAGGTTGGCAGTTCAATCCCACCAACTGCTGCTCCACAGGCTGTCTGTAAAGAATTACTATCTCAGAAACCCTATAAAGCGGTTCTACTTTGTCTTACAGCACTACAAAGAGATGGAATACATGGAATACATTTGATGGCTGTGGGGTTTGCAGTGCTTAACCTGAATCAGCTACAGAGGATCCAATAGAAGACTCTGAAGACTTAGTTGATGCTGGACCACTAGATGGAATGTTTGGTCCTTAAATGACTCCATGGAGCAGAGACACAATTCTTTATACAGACTAACATTTAACTGGGACATAAACAAAGAATAAACTTTTACTGGTAACAATCTACTTAGATCTGGGAGTTCTTTGACTACCTTGACTCATATAAAGGAGAAACAGGAACATAAAACTGAGCAGAGAAAAAATGAGAAGGACACAAAGCAATCGCAAGTCTATAAATAGAAAGAAATGCCAGGAGGCATGAATACAGCCATCTCCTGTCCTGTCTATGACAGATAACCTGCATTGTATGGTCTAATACACTGTTTGTTAGATCGTAATTTCTAAAGACAGCCACAACAATCCATCCCATTTCACATGCTCAATTTTTCCCATCTCACAAGAAAGCCACAACAATCTCTCCCATCTTACATGTTCTTTTACAATGAAAGGTGGGATCAAAGTCCCATACTTCTAAATATGAGTGGGTTTGTCAGTGTTGTAAGGGTAAAAGTAACACTTTGTGGATGCTGAAACTGATCATAAAAGGAATACAGCTCCCATGTTATTTGCTAAAAACCCTGAGTTACCACACCAGAAATCCAACTGCCCAGAGGCCGCCTTGCTATGAGTAAGCTCAGACCATATGGATAAGTCATATAGGTGTTCACATATGAACTCAGTTCAACATCCCACACAAGGATCCCAGCCAACAATCACTATAAACATCAAACATGTCAGTGAAAACAACTCCAAATGGTTCTCCCAGCTGAAGCCATAAACTCTGTGGAACAGACAGGAGGCCATTTCTTCTAGGCATTATGCACATTCCAGCCCCAAAGAATCTGTGCATAGAGTAAATTTAGGGGTAGGTTTAGGGTGGTTCATTACACATCAATGGAAATTGGAATACTCGTAACTTTAGATGCAATGATTTGACATTCAAAACTGAAACTATAATTTAGGTATGTCTCTACTAAATGCCTGTGATCAGTGACCAGATGGTCAAATATCAAAGTGTAAACTCTGCTTTCAGACCCATTATAATTATGTATTTTCTTCTAACCTATAAAAAATAGAATTCTGCAAAAAAAATCTAATTCAACATCAGTCGTATACTTTCTTTATAAGGGGAGGGGGGTTTCAAAAAGTTCATGGAAATGGAAAGATACTGGAAAATTTCCACAAACTTTGTAAAGTCGATTTGTGTATCTATTATATATACATTATTGTTGCATTTATTAAGTGTTGCCAAATCAGTCACGATGCATACAGACCCTGTAGGGTTTCGGAGGAGTGGCTGATGAGTTTGGACTACCGACCAGGTGGTTCAAACAGACCTTACAGTCCAGTGCATTACAT
>NW_006408601.1:11805734-11823929 GCF_000296735.1 Chrysochloris asiatica | reverse complement strand
ATTTAAAGAAATAAATGTATAATGAATGCCTTAGTATCTTTTGCACAAATGCATTATTTTTCTTGTTGCTCTTGTGTGCTATTGAGTTGGTTCTGACTCAAAGCAACCCTGTGTAGAATTGCCAAAAGTGGCTGGTGGATTTGAACTGCCAACCATTAGTTAATAGTCAGGGTTGTATTAAGCCCCAGTAATTTGGTCTCCAGCTTCATGTTTACTGAAATAAAGATGGATACCTGAGTGGTCCTTTCATAACTAAGGAACCTGCTCTGTGGTCCAGGTCCAAGTCTCACCCGTCCTTTTGAGCTCTTTGAGTAACTTGTAGGAATGTCCTAGGTTACCTGGTCAAATATTTGATACTTTCAATTTGTTTCTTTTATTCAGGTTAATATGGTATAATAGAAAGAAAATATGAGAAAAAATGGAGACCTAGTCAACAATATTAATCCATGCCTGTTATTTAATACCTGCATTAAAGTGGGCAACGCATAATTTCCCTAAGCCTCATTTTCTATGTCTACTAGAAAATAACAGTGTCTACTTCGCAGGTTTCTTGTGAGGATAAAATGGTGTAACATTTCTAAATCACCTTACAAAGCGCCTCACGTCTACCACTGATTATTATTTTCATTCCTTATCTCTTTTTGCATACATGGAAATAAACAGCCCAACAAACTTAAGATGCTGCTAAAAGCATAGACATACTTTTCCCCTGAACAAAGGGTTTCTCTGGTTTAGACTTGACCTGGTCGATTTAGTATTTGCAGTTGTAAAGCTACATATTAGTTCTGTATTCAATCCTCTTAGCAAACATTTAGTGAGAGATTGTGACAGCAATTACAAAGCCTCTGTTTTGAAAGCAAAACATTCAGTATTAAATGAAATGTAAAAATAAGGCTCTTTACATACTGATTCAAGGAATTCCATTAGTCTTAAAAAAAATAATAAAAGTGGTAATAATACACTGTGCATGTTGTAATGAAAGCTCACTCTACCTTCCCAGATATTGAGAAGTAAGAGAAAACACATGAAACCTTGGAGAAATTACCATAATTTTAAATAGGGAAAAAGTTTTAATCAAAGCATCAACTAAGTGGGTTTACTGGGGCAAAAGAGTAAAGGGATCATTAGTTTTTGATTGCCCAGGCTCCAAATCAAATCAAATAAAAATATTTATGAAGAAACCAAGCCCAAGGCACACACCTTAGAAGTGTAAAGCTGAATTTTAACTTAAGATTCAGATACAGTCATGGACCTCAAGGAAGTCATAATATGATGTTTATGAGAATCAATATTTAAGAAATAGAAACAAAAATGAGAGTAGTCATATTACTAATGGTGATACATATATTGTACTTTCTGTAAACCTTCTGAAATTTTACCAAATTCACAAAGAGAAAAACTATCACTGCCAAAACAAGAATTACTAAGTCTTACAGGTTTTGTTTTTTATTTTGTTTATAATATTTTCAAACTTTTTATTTCTACAGTTCAAATTTGATTATCTATTATATGTATAAATGTACTCAATGAAAGTTTTCCTCTACCCTCTCAGACGCACCCACTATAACCAATAAGCAATCCCTGTTATGGATGGCCTGTGTATTCTCCAAGAATCCTTGGGGGTGCAGTGGTTAAGCAATCAGCTGCTAATCAAAAGAGTCACCAGTTCAAACCTACCAGTCGCTTTGCAGGAGAAAGATATGGCAGTGTTGTTCATAAGGTTCATGTAAACTTTACAAGACAATTCTATTCTGTCCTTTACAGGGTCACTATGAGTCAGAATCAACTTGATGTTAACAGATTTGGGTTTGAGTTTTGGTGCATTCTTACACATTATTTTTTTTTAATAAATTTTCCTATAGAAATTTTAGATTTATAGAAAAATAGTGAAGACAGTACACAGAGTTCCCAGATAGCACGCATCCAGTTTCTCCTTTTATTAAGATCTTACATTTGTAAGGCACATTTGTTACAAAATAATAAACCAGTATCTATGCCTTGTTAGTAGTAAGTCAAATCCAAACTTTATTCTGATTTTTCAATTTGTAATCATGTATTTTTCTGTTCCAAGGTTCCATCCATTCAGGATTGTTGTTGTGGTTAAGTGCCAATGAGTTGGTTCTGACTAATAGTTTCTGAGGAGTAGATGGAGAGCCTGAACCACTGACCCAGGCAGGATGTTGTTGTTAGGTGCCATCGAGTCCGTATCAACTCATAATGACCTTATGCACAGAAGAACGAAACACTACCCAATCCTGAGCCAACCTCACTACTATTGCCATGCTTGAGTCCACTGATGCTGCTACTTGGCCACTCCATCTCATTAAGGGTCTTCCTCTTTTTCTCTGACCCTCCACCTTACCAACCATGATATCCTTCTCCAGGGACTGGTCACTCCTGGCAATATGTCCAAAGTATGAGAGATGAAGTTTGGCCATCTTGGCCTCCAAGGAGCACTCAGGCTGCACTTCTTCCAAAACGGATATATTGGTTCTTTTGGCAGTCCATGTCACTTTCAATATTCTCCTCCAGCACCACAACTCAAAAGCATCAATTCTTCTATGGTCTTCCTTATTCACTGTCCAGCCTTCGCATGCTTATGAGGTTATTGAAAATACTATGGCTTGGGTCAGGCGCACCTTAGTCCTCACCACATAACATTTAGTTTCCATGCTTGTTTGGATCCCTCTTGGCTGTGATGGTTTCTCAGATTTCCCTCGTTTTGGGGGAGATATTTTGTAGAACTTCCCCCAGTTGTTGATTTGCCTAAAGTTTTTCATATGATTAGACTTGGGTTAACCAATTTTGAAGGGAGACCACAGAGTTAAAGTGCCATCCTCACCAAGGGGACATCCTATCAATATGACATATCACTACTGATGTTAAAGTGAATACCTGGCTTTGGCAGTGGTTGTCAAGTTTCTGCAGGAGAAAGATAATCTTCTTCAGCCCCTTTTCCATAATGTATTCTTTTAAGTTATGCTCATAAGCCCTCACATAAGGAGTGGAGCACTGTGCTCCACCTCGCTGAGGATGAAGTATCTACATAACTCATTTGGAATTCGTCTGTATAGGAGATTTGTCTTTTCTCATCTGCTTATTTATTTATTCAATTACATATTTGTATTGACATGAACTAATGAATACTGAATACTTTGGGTTATAATTCAGTACTACTTTATTTACTTTGTTGTTCAGATTGCTTCAGCTGTGGTCCTAGAGAAACGTTTGGACTCCTATGTCTCAATGACATACTTCCATGAATTTTTGTTTATATCACTCCCTTCCTTTCTGACACTACAAAATGCTCTGGGCTTATATTGCGTATTTCATGCTCCAATTCTAGAACTGACTATTTCTCCAAGGAAACCTAGGTCCTTATATTTGAGCATGGCATTAGAAATGAAGATACAAGCAGTAGGTGGGCTAGTTGGTGTTGTTGTTAGGTGCCTTCGAGTTGTTACTAACTCATAATGACCCTATACACAACAGAACGAAATACTTCCCAGTCCTGGGCTAACATCACAATTGTTGCCACACTTGAGCCCACTGATGCTGCCACTTTGCCAATCCATCTCACTAGGGTTCTTCCTCATTTTCTCTGACCCTCCACATTACCAAACATGATATTCCTCTCCAGTGACTGGTCCCTCCTGACAATATGTTGGGGTGGTATTATTTCTAAGTCCTCTCAGATCATGTTGGTGTTAGGAGCTATGGAATCTAGTTCATAGCTGTGCCAACAGAACAAAACATTGCCCAGTCTGTACCATCTTCATAGTCATTCCTATGTTTGAGTCCAATGGTGCAGCTACTGTGCCTATCCATCTTTTTAGATCCTTTCTCTGATCCTTTACCAAGCATGATGTACTTCTCCAAGGACTTGTCCCTCCTGGTGATATGTCCAAAGTATATGAGACAAAGTCTTCCCATAGTCACTTCTAAGGAACATTGTGGCTGTACTTCTTCCAACACAGATCCTCCGGCAGTCCATGATATATGCAATAGTCTTCACCAACAGCATAACTCAAAGGCATCACTTCTTATTCAGTCTTCTTTATTCTACTTTCATATGCATATGAGGCAATTGAAAATACCATGGCTGAAGTCAGGCACACAGTAGGCTTCAAAGCGACATCTTTACTCACAAGCAAGGAAATATGTGTGTGTACTAACTGGTGTATATTTCTATTAAAATTTCTATAATGTCTTTCAATATTTCTATAAGTATCCATCTGTATCTGTATTGAACTACACATGATTCATGTTTAAAGTTGTTTCCCAAGGGAATATGATTGATGTTTAGCTTAATATAGATACAGATGGTTTAGAGTATTCAATTCCAATCCATTACCACATGGATCATTCTAGTCATTTTCTCTAGGTTATCTGTAACCTCCTATTCCAACAGTGAGAAACCTGGCTCCAATCATCTGTCATATATTTATTTTATTTTTAATCATAACACATCATTTTTTCCAAATTGTTAGTCCATACTCCTATTGGAAACAACTTTATCAAGTAAATTACAGTGTCTATGAGCAATATAACATTTTTTCTTCCTTTATTCTTTACAGACTCCACTGATTTCCAGAGTGGCTTGGTCAACACTGTTTTCCTACACCCCTTTTAATGAGATTGTTTCATATACCAGTAATACCATTAGAATGATTGGTCACATTTTGTACTCCCCATCCTGGGATTCCACAATTTCCTAAGTGGTTTTCTATGTTGTCATTTTTGCTTTAATCTGTGTTCATTAAGAATAACTTTGTGCTGAATAACTCCTTGTGCTGTAAAATTCTATGAGCTTTGACAAAGGCATAGTGCCATGTATCCAACATTAACGTATTATACAGAATAGTTTCACCGCCTTAAAAATTCCTGTCTTATCCATTTAGTGGGTTAATAAACTCAACTGCAAGGTCGTTTTGACCCATAAGGTCTTCACAAACCCTATACATGGTTACTTTGAGTCAGTACCAACTCAACAGCACTTAAAACAACAACACCCTTCAAACTAATTTTCTCCTTTTCCACAAATGTCATTTAATGCAACCTTTTAAGACTAGCCTCTGTCACTTAGAAATATGCACTTGAGATTTATTTATCCATGTATGTGGTGGCTTGACAGCATGTTCCTTTTTACTATTCAATGGGATTCCATTGTATTGATATCTTACAGTTTGTATTCATTCACCTACTGAAGGGTATCATGGTTGCTTCTAGTTTTTTATAATTATGAGTAAGGTTAGTGTAGTGGTGTTCAATAAGCACTGGACTTCTAAGCACCACAAGGTCAGTGGTTCAAAACCACCATCTGCTCCTTGAAAACCCTCTACTGGAGGTACTCACTTATCTCTGCCAAGAAATTTGGAAGACAACTATCTGGCTGACTGATTGGAAGAGATCCATTATTTGTGCCCATTTCAAAGAGAGGTGACCAAACAGAATGCAGAAATTATCGGACAATCTCTTTGATATCCCATGCGAGTAAAGTTTTACTAAAGGTAATGCAGAAATGGCTGCAAGCATACATTGACTGAGAACTTCCAGAGGTTCAAGCTTGATTCAGAAGAGGCCGTAGAATGAGGGATACTATTGCTGATGAGGGATCTTGGCTGAAAGCAGAGAATATCAGAAAGATGTTTACCTGTGCTTTATGAACTACACAAGGGCTTTTGATTTTATTTATCATGACAAGTTATGGACAACATTGTGAAGTACGAGTATTCCTGAACACTTAATTGTGCTCATGAGGAATCTGTCCATGGACCAAGAGGCAGTTGTTCGAACAAAACATGGGAACCCTGAATGGTTTAAAATGAAGAAAGGTGTGCAACAAGATTGTATTCTTTCATCAAACTTATTCAATCTGTATGCTGAGCAAATAATCCAAGAAACTGGGTTTATGAAAAAGAACGTGACACCAGAATTGGAGGAAGACTCATTAACAACCTGCAATATGCAGATGATACAACCTTGCTTGCTGAAAGTGAAGAGGACTTAAAATATTTATTGATGAAGACCAAAGATCACAGCCTTCAGTATGGATTACATCTTAATGTAATGAAAACAAAAATCCTCATCATTGTACCAATAAACAACATTCTTATCAATGAATGGGGAAAAGATTGAAGTTGTCAAGGACTTCATTCTTCTTGGATCAACTATCAACATTCATGGAAGTAGCTGTCAAGAAATCAAAAACGTATTGGATTAGACAAATTTGCTGCACAAGATCTTTTTAAAGTGTTGAAGAGCAAAGATGTCAGCTTGAGGACTAAGATGTGCCTGACTCAAGCCATGGTATTTTCAATAACCTCATATGTATGTGAAAGCTGGACAGTGAATAAGGAAGACTGTAGAAGAATTGATGCTTTTGAGTTATGGTTTTGGAGGAGAATACTAAAAGTGCCATGCGCTGCCAAAAGAATCAACAGACCTATGCTGGGAAAAGTGCAGCCAAAGTGCTCCTTGGAGGCCAGGATGGCCAAACTTTGTCTCTCATACTTCAGACATATTGTTAGGAGGGACCAGTCACTGGAGAAGGATATCATGTTTGGTAAGGTGGAGGGTCAGAGAAAAAGAGGAAGACCTCCAGTGAGATGGATTCGCCAAGTGGCAGCATCTGTGGGTCCAAGCATGACAACAATTGTGAGGTTGGCCCAGGACTGGGCAGTGTTTTGTTCTGTTGTACATAGCATCGCTATGACTCGGTACCAACTCGATGGCACCTAACAACAACAACAACAACAATGGTATGACTTTGTTTAGCTTTGAAAGAAACTGCTAATCTACCTTCCAAAGTCATTGCATTCTTGTTGTCATGCAGAACAATGCAATGACTTTGCAAGGTAATTTGCTTGTAGGTATTGTCAGCTTATCTGGATTTTAGGCATTCCTGGTATGGTGCTATAGGATAAGCACTGGGCCACAAAGTTAATGGTTCAAACTCACCAGCTGCTCCTTGCAAACCCTATACAGGGTCAGTATGGGTTAGAACCAACTCAACAGCATTTAACAACTACATCAATCAATAAGTAAGGAGCCCTGGAAACACAGGGAGCTAAGCATTGAGGTGCTACCCAAAAGTTTGGTGGTTCGAATCCAAAAACTGTTCTGTAGGACAAAGGTGAGACTGTCTGCTTTTGTAAAGATTTATAGCCTTGGAACCCTGAATCATTTTGGAGCAGTTCTATTCTGTCCAACAGCAGAACTGGTGTAAGTTGAAAGCAAATGGACACCAGTGGGGGGTTTTTGAAGTAAGAATAAATGAGTATCTTTTCGATATTTTAACTTGCTCTTTCCTAATGTTAAATGATGCTGATCATGTTTTTATATGCTCATTTTCCAACTGTACATCTTCGCTGGTAAACTATATGTGTTGAGATTTTTCACTCATGTTTTAAATTGAGTTCTTATAGTTTAATTTTATGAGTTCTTTGCATATTTTGAACATAAGTCATTTTTCAGTTACATGTTTTCTCTCAGTCAGTGACACATCTTTTAATTTTCTAAATAGTGTTTTTCACAAAGCAGAAGTTTTCAGTTTTAATAATGTCTTGATTTTTTTTCTCTTTCATGGATCATGCTTTTGGTGTTGTATCTACAAAACTTATCACCAAACCCAAGGTCTTGTAGATTTTCTGTTTTCTTCTAGAAATTTCTCCCATAGTACAAATCCAGATTACAACTACTTAAAGTCCCATTTTCTCAAGGCTAAACCAGACTTATATCCCTTGAAAGCAAGACTGAATATCTTATGAAAAAACTGGAAATAAGTTTTAAGGTAGATAGTAAGCACTAGGAATCCTGGTATGGTGCTGTAGGATATGTAGTCCACAGGAGTGATTTCAACTGCAAGATTAAGTGGATCAAACTCAGCAGCCACTCTTCAGAAACCCTATGCAGTGATGCTATGAGTCTGAACAAACTTAACAACAACAATAAGCATTAAATAGTATTGAGACCTTTTGTAAACATGAATTCCCTTCAAGGAATTTATATGCCAGCCATTATAAAACATAGATTCATGCAAAAACAGATGACAATTCAAGCCTGTCCTTTAGAGAAAGAGAGCAATATCCATCCTAGAATGATGAAAGGTGAGAAGGGTGCATCATGATAAGAAATGGAATCAAGGATATGGAGGAAGGACTGAGTCTGGCATGCTCAGAGAGCAGAGAAATAAGAGGTATGGTTAGAACAGAGGAAGAGCAAAAGAGCTGCATATCAGCTGAAGAAGTAAGCTGGGGTTATATTCCGAAGATCAAGCACTGATCCTAATCTTACAGTCTGGTAGTTCTGTAACCATTTTCTGCCATGACCAATAGACAGATTACATTCATACATATGAAATACTCCCACAGGCATCACCAAAATTATGCACAATTTCTGGTACATTACCTCTCTAAGTCCAGTCCTTTCCCCTTCTCTCTGAACACACATCATATCAGTGGTTCCACATACACCGTCTCCATTATAATATTTCCAGAGTACTTTTGAACATAGATGAGTCACAGATTTGTATCTCCAGTCCAGACCTGTCCTCTAAGTTCCAAACTTGTGCATCTCTATACTCAGTGATCCACTAGTAACTCCAGATTCCTCAGATTAAAAAATCTCAAGACATAACTCCTGATCTTTCCCCTAAAACCTTGCCCATAATCACTGTAGCCCCTTAGAATAAAAGCTGGAAACTCAAACATTGCCTTTCTCTCCCATGCAACATATATGCAATTGCATTGCTTACATGTCCTAGTTATCTACTACATCCATCCAATCCTCACCTACTCCATTGCTACCATTCTTATCTAAGAAACCATTGTCTTTTACTAGAAACTACACAAACTAACTGGTCTCCTTGAGACAATTCTAATTCCTGCCACTCTATTCTATAGTCAAAGTTAACTACATTGTTGTCATCAACTACTTCTAACCATCACTACCACTATACTTATAATCCATCTGTGGCTTCTCATTGTCCTTGGGCTTAAGACAAGTATTTTTAACATAGCCTTCAAGACTCCACATGCTCCTGGATACTGGGCATCTCTCCAGATTCAGCTTGTTCATTCTCCACCTTGTTCTCTGAACACCAGACTTAGTTCAAATCTTCAAACATACTTGCACATTCTGTCTCCACTGTCTGGATGACTCTTACTCCCATTCTTTATTTAGCTGATATGTACTCATCCTTTAGATTTCACCTTAAGGGTCACTTCCCCTGGAAAACTTCACAGATACATGTTTCCTACATCTATCTAACATTTTGCAGAACTATGTTCCTTTTCTGCACAGTATTTACACTGTTTCTACTCATATATTAATGCTATTATTTTGCCAATATCTGTCTTGTCCACAGAATTGTCATCCCTATGAACATACAAACTATGTATGCTTTTGTTCAGCATAGTATCATCAGAGCCTAGCACTGAACTTAGCATGTAGTAGATACTAAAGTTTTTTAAATTTAATTTATTAATTATTTAAATGAATTAATATATTCCTGAACCTCTGTTATTTTGTTTACAATTAAAAATTACATAAGGTACACTTCACAACTGATTGTGATATACCAATGTTGTGACATTGCATTTAACAACCAACAGTTCTGGTATGGCACTGAAGGATAAACACTAGACTGCAAGGTCAGTTTGAACTGCAAGATTGGCAGTTCGAACTCACCAACTCCTTGGAAACACTATACAAGGTCTCAATGAGTCAGAATAGACTCAATGGCACTTAACAACATCAACAACTTCTCCATGGAGAAAGATGAGGTTGTATGCTCCCACAAAGATTTACAGCCTCAGACACCCTAGTAAGCAATCCTGCTGGTGGTGGTGATGCCTTCAAGTAGATAAGGACTCATAGCAACCTTATGTACAACAGAATGCAACATTGCCTGGACCGAGCCAACTTCACAATCATTGTTACACTTAATCCAACTGCTGCTTGCCACGTTGCAATCCATCTCGTTGCGGGGGGGGGGGGGTCTTCTTCTTTTTTGATGACCCCTCCACTTTACCAAGCATGATGTCCTCCTCCAAGGGACTTGTCTCTCTTCTGATGATATGTCTGAAGTATGAGAGATGAAGTCTGGCCAGTGTGGCTTCCAAGCATTCTGGTTTTACTTCTCCCAACACAGATTTGTTTGTTCCTTTGGCAGTCCATGGTACTTTAAATATTCTCCTGCAACACCAACTCAAGTGCAGCAATTTTCCTATGGTTTTCTTTATTCATTGTACAACTTTCAATTGTATATGAGGTTAATGAAAGTACCATGGCTTGGGTCAGGTATCCCTTAGTCCTCAAACTGACATCTTTGTTCGTAAACACTTCAAAGAGGTCTTGTGCTGCAGAATTGCCTAATGCAATATATCATTGGTATTTCTTCATTGTTGCTTCCTTAAGTGTTGATGGTTGAACAGAGCAAAATGAAGTCTTTGACAACTTCAATCGATCTCCATTTATCTTGATGCTATTTATTGGTCCAGTGGTGAGGAATTGTTTTCTTTACATTGAGGTGCAACTCATACTGAAGGGTGTGATCTTTGATCTTCATCAGTATGTATTTTAAGTCCTTCCTCTTCACTTTCAGCAAACAAGGTCATATCACCTGCATATTTCAGGTTATTAATGAGTCTTACTCCAATCCTGATGCCAGCTTCTTCTTCATAGAATCTAGCGTCTCAAAATGTTTAGCATACAGATTGAATAAGTATGGTGAGAGAATACAACTAATTTTAAACCATTCCATGTTCCCTTATTCTGTTTAAAAAACTGCCTCTGGGTACAGATTCCTCAGGAGCACAATTAAGTGTTCCATAATACTCATTCTCCACAGTGTTGTCTGTAGCTTGTCATGATCCACACAATTGAAAGTCTGCAAAGTCACAGGTAAGCATCTTTCTTGTATTCTCTGCTTTCAGTCAAGATCCAAATGATACCCCTCATTCTTTGTCCTCTTCTTAATATGGCCTGAACCTCTGGAAGCTCCCAGTCAATGTACTGCTGTAGCCTTTTTTTAGTTATCTTTAGCAAAAATATTAATGATATTGTCTGATGATTTTCACATTTCATTGGGTCAAAACATTTTGGAATGAGTACAAATATGGATATCTCTTCCAATCAGTTGGCCAGGCATCTGTCTTACAAATTTCTTGTCATAGGTGAGTGGGTGGCTCCAGTGCTGCATCAGTTTGCTCAAATATTTCAATTTGTATCCCATCAATTCTCAGGGCCTTTGTTCTTTGTCAATGCCTTCAGTGCACCTTGGACTTCTTTCTTCAGTATCATTAGATCTTGATCATATGCTACTTCTTGAAATGGTTGAACATTGACCATTTCATTTTGGAAGCAGCTCTACTCTGTCCTACATAGGGTTGCCAAGAGTTTAAATTGACTCAGTGGCAGGGGGTTTAATTTTAGTTTTGTTGTTGTTGTTGTTAAGTGCCGTCGAGTCGTTTTAGTTTAGGTTATAGAAAAAAAAAAAAAACCCTCCTCACCATGGAAGCAATTCAAGTGAGATAATTATAATAGCAACTAAAATTCACTCATTTCTTACCACATTCCAGTTATTATAAGTCATTTATATGCAAGTCCAAAGTTTTCCAAACAAGTATTCAGGGATCACTTTATCATTTCCTAAGACACTCTCAGCCGCCAATACTGTGGAAGATTGAATGTTGTCATCAGCACCATGGACAGAAGCGCTCCCCACCCTGGATTTGGACAAAGCAGCAGTTTGATCCCAGCTCATAGTTGGTAATTTCAGTTATGGGACCTGTGTATCTGTGTTAGTTCTCATAAGGTTTTCATACAGTAGAGTCTGCCATTATTGTTCTAGATCTTTGGTCGAGGCATTAGAAGTTCCTTTAACTTAGTTTCTTCAAACCTGTTGTTAACTGTTTTTAAGTCAGTTCTGACTTACAGCAATCCTGTATAGGGTTTCCAAAGAGCAAATGGTGAGTTTGAACTGCCAACCCTGTGGTTAGCAGTCTAGTACTTATCTTACAGCACCACACCAAGACTCCAATTTCTTCCTCAGTTAAATGCAAATAATGATTATACCACCTTCATAGTGTTGTTGCAAGAATTCAGTGAAGTTTAGTACTTACAGTTGTCATGCTATTTTTTTAAATCACCGTCATTATTTAAATGATGCTTTTACAAAATTGTCTCATTGATGAGGAACTGGGATTCTCAAATTCATTATCACAGCACTTTGGCATAGCACAATCAGCTGTGAAGTATACTCTATGTAATTGAGTACTGTTAATAAAACTTCAGAGATCATCCATTTGTGTATTCATTAATTTATTCAAAAAATATTTATTATGGTTCTTCTTTATACCCACCAAGCCATTCCTTGGAAATCCTATACAAGTTCTTTATGAGTCTGAAGTGACTCAACAACACTTAACAACAATACACTAGATGTTATTGTAGGCTTTGTACATATAACGATAAGCAAAAGCGGATGTGGTCCACGTGTTTATAAATATTGCAGTCCAGTGAAAGAGAAAGATATTGATCAAATGTTTATACGCTCAAGGGTGAAATTAGTAGAAAGTATTGTAAAGTAAAGGAATATGGATCTAAGACAAAGTTGGGATAACTTTAAGTCACGGTGGGATAAAGTCACCTAGGCTTATAAACATAGGCTAAACATAACCATTGTAAAGAATTGCTCATGAACATTTAGGGTCACTGAGAAGTGACTATACTAAGGAATGAACCAAGAAGATGAGGCTCAGCTAGGCCTTAGTTGTGATTAGGTGCCATCAACCCCATTCCAACTCACAGCAAAACAAAAACTATACCACCCTCAAAATCATTAGTGTTTGAGCTCACTGTTGCAGTGAGTGTGTCAAATCATCTCATTAAAGGTCTTTCTATTTTTACACTGGCCATCTACTTTACCAAGCAAGCTAATGTTCCATTGCTACTCATAAGGTCTTCACTGGTCAATTCTTTTTAGAAGCAGATCACCAGGTTCAGTATTAATCGGAAAGCTCCACTGAAACCCGTCCACCAAGGGTAACTCTGCTGGTATTTATGATACTGGTAGCATAACTTCCAGAAACACAGTCACACACAAGTCACCAGAGTAGGACAAACTGACAGACGAGTGATGGAAACTAGGCCTAAGGGATAACATTTGTTCACAGTAAGACACTATTGTGGGTTGACTTGTGTCCAACAAAAAAGTATGTTCAAGTCCTACTCCCAGGACCTATGAATGTGACCTTATTTAGAAATACCATCTTTGAACTTCGTGTAATGAAGTTAAGATGAGATCATCCTGGATTGAGGTGAGTCCTAAATCCAATGACTTATTGTCATGAGAGACAAAGAGACACTGACACACAGGAAGAACACTATGTCAGCTGGAGGCAGAGATACAGCTGCCAGCCAAGTCTGGTAGCGTAGTGGTTACGAATCGGGCTGCGAACCTTTAAGGTCAGCGGTTCGAAACTACCAGCCGCTCCATGGGAGGAAGATGAGGCTTTCTATTCCCATAAAGATTTACACCCTCAGAAACCCTGTGCAGGGTCGCTATGGGTCGGAACCAACTCGATGGCACTTAACAACAACAACAACCAGAACCAAAGAAGAGGAAAGCAGTAATTCTTCCTCAGAACCTTCAGAGACTTTATGGAAGAGTACATGGTTTTGCTGATACAGGGATTTTGAGATTGAAGTCTCCAGAATTTATAAATTTCTGTTCTTTTCCTTAAGTCAGTTGGTGGTGGTTATGTGCTATGGAATCAGTTCCAATTCATAGCAACCCTGTGTAGGGTTTCCAAGGCTGTAAATCTTTATGGGAGCAGAAAGCTTTATCTTTCTCCTGTGGAACAGCTGGTAGTTTTGTACTGCTGTCCTTGAGGTTAGCAGCCCAATTCGCAACCACTATGTTACCAGAGTTCCTTTTAAGCTGGTTAGTTGGCAGTAATTTGTTTTGGCAGCTCTAGAAAACTAATGCAGACACCCAAGTAGGCAATGGGCTATTTCATAAATCTGTCAGAGAGTCATTAACGATACATGTGCAGCAAGTTCCCATGTAGTCCATTTGGAATCACAAGGCCTCTTCCACAGTCATGATCACTGAAAATAATGGTTCAATGTGCATGTAAGGGAAGTTATTGCCACCACTTATTCTGAATTTTGCATGCCCTCTCCAGGAAAGCCTACCTGGGTTAGGTGAGTTCATCTAAAATCAAATTTGTCTAGAGTCAATACACATATATTAAAAAAAAAAAAAATCTGCCTAAAGCAGCTTTATCTAAAGCCAAATTTGACTAAAACTAATTTTCCTTCCTATCACATGTGAATTGTTATGAATTTCACAAACAAGAATCTTATGTGAATAGTACTATTAGGAGAAACTATCGTTAAGTAAACAGGTCTCTAGGTAAATTGTCAATTCATTTTGGGCAAAACTGAATCACCTAAACCCAAATTCAAGCAGTTCATGAGTCAGATGAGGTAGACCCGATTAAGAAAATTTTAGCAAGCTTGTATGTATAACCCAGGGAGTTCTGGTAGTATAGTGATTATAAGCTGGGCTACTAACCTCAAGGTCAGCAGTTCAAAACTACCAGCTGTTCCACAGAAGGAAGATGAGGCTTTCTGTTCTCATAAAGACTTACAGCCTCGGAATCCCTATACAAGGTCACTATGAATCAGAACTGACTCCATGGCACACCACCACCACCACTACCACCACCATCACCACTACCATATGTATAACCAACCACTTGTATGTCAGTTTGTTGTATTGTGGTTGCTGTGTTGCTGTGATGCTGGAAGCTATGCCACACTGTTTTAAATATCAGCAGGATACACCCATGGTGGAGAGGTTTCAGGTGAGCTTACAGACTAAGAAAGATTAGAAAGAAGGAGAGATAGACTACTTCTGAATGTTCAGCCAATGAAAACCTTACAAATAGCAGTGGAACACTGTCAGATAGCAGCAGAATACTGAACACTGAAACATGATGAACAGCATCAGAATATCGTTAGATACAGTGACAGAAGATGAGCTCCTCATGTTGGAAGGCACTCAAAATACAACTGGGGAAGAGCTCTCTCCTCAATGAAGAGTTGACCTTGATGAAGCGAATGGTGTAAAGCTTTTGGAACATTCATTTGTTGATGGGGTGCAACTCAAAATTAGGAAAAACAGCAGTAAACACCCATTAATAATCAGAGCATGGAATGAACAAAGAATGAATCTTGGAAAATTGGAAGTTCTCAAAAATGAAATATCCTAGGCATTGGTGAGCTGAATTGAACTGGTGTAGGCTACACATTGATTCTAACCATCATAAATTTTACTATGCCAGGAATGACAAATTGAAGAGGAATAGCGTCACTCATTTAAAAAAAATAAAAAAGAACATTTCAAGAACTATCTTGAAGTCTAATGCTCCTGTAATAGGATAATATCCATATGCCTACAAAGAAGATTAGTTAATACCCTCATTATTATTCAAATTTGCACACCAACTTCTAACATTGGTGATAATGAATTTGAGGAATTCTACCAACTTCTTCAATCTGAAATTGATCAAACATGTGATCAAGATGTACTGATAATTGCTGGTGACTGGAATGCAAAGGTTGGAGAGAAAAAAGGGGTAAGGATCAGTAGCTGGAAAATATGGTTTTGATATTAGAAATAATACTAGAGAACACATGACAGAATTTTGCAAAAACAATGATTTACTCATTGCAATTATCTTTTTTAAACAACATGAAAGATGGCTATAGACATGTACACCAGATGTAATACACAGAAATCAAACTGACTCCATCTATGGGAAGAGACAGTGAAAAAAGCTCAGTATCCTCAGGTGAAACCAGGCCAAGGGCAGACTGTGCAATAAACACCAATTGCTCATATGCAACTGGAAAAGAAAATTAAAAACAAAACAAGAGAGTCAAAATTTAACTTTGAACACATCCCTGAATTTAGAGATCATCTCAGAAACAGATATGATGCATCAGATACTAATGGTTGAAGACTAGAAGAGTTGTGGGATGACATCAAGAACTTCATATAGGAAAAAAGCAAATTCATTAAGAAGACAAGAAAGAAGGAAAAGACCAAAGTGGATGTGAGAAGAGACTCTTTGAAACTTGCTCTCCAGTCTAGAGATGTGAAAGCAAATGAAGGAAATAAAAGAGCTGAATAGAAAATGTCAAAGAGCAGCTAGAGAAGACAAAGTAATATAATGAAATGTGAATTATAATTAGAAAACCAAAATGGAAGAACACACTCACCATTTCTCAAACTGAAAGAAATGAAGAAGAAATTCAAGCCTTGACTTGCAATATTGAAGAATTCCATGAGCAAAATATAGAATGATGCAGAAAGCATCAAAAGATGGTACAGTCACTGTACCAAAAAGAAATGATTGATGCTCAACTATTTGAAAATATAGCATATGATTAAGAATCGATGGCACTGAAGGAAGAAGTCCAAGGTTCACTGAAGGCACTGGCCAAGAACAAGGCTTCAGGAATTGATGGAATACAAATAGAAATCTTTCAACAATCTGATGCAGCACTGGAATCACTCACTCATCTATGCTAAGAAATTTGGAAGAGAGTTACCTGGACAATTTATTGGAAGATATTCATATTTGTGACCATTTCAAAGAGACTTCACTCAATGGAATGTGGAAATCATCATACAATATCATTAATATCACATACAAGGAAAATTTAGCTGAACATAATTTAAAAATGACTACAGCCATACATTAATTGGGAACTGTCCAGTGGTTCAAGCTGGATTCACACAAGGATGTGGAATGAGGAATTTCATTGCTGACTCAGATGAATCTTGGCTAAAAGCAGAGAGAACCAGAAAGATCCTTACCTGTACTTTATTGACTATGCAAATCTAGACACTGAGCAAATAATCCAAGGACCTGGAATATATGAAGAAGAATGTGGCATGAGGATTAGAGGAAGACTCATTAACAACCAGCAATATTTAAATGATATAACCTTGCTTAGGGAAAGCAAAGAGGACTTAATTGCTGATGAAAATCAAAACCAGAGCCTTTAGTATAGGTTGCACCTCAATGTTAAGAAAGCAAAAATCCTCACAACTGGACCAATAAATAATATCATGAGAGATGGAGAAAACATTGAAGCTGTCAAAAACTTGATTTTGCTTGGATCAGCCATCAACACTCATGGAAGCATCAGTCAAGAAATCAAGAAACATACTGCATGGAGTAAAGCGGCTGCACAAGACCTGTTTAAAGTGCTCAAAAGCAAATATGTCCATTTGAGGACCAAGTATTTTTCAATAGCTTCATATACATGTGAAGTTGGACAATGAATAAGGAAGACTGTAGCAGAAATGACACATTTGAGTTATGGTGTTAGAGAAGAAAATTAAAAGTACCGTGGACTGCTTGAAGAATAAACAAATCTGTGATGGACAAAGTACAGCCACAAAGTACAGCTAGAACATTCCTTAAGAAGCCAGGATGGAGAGACTTCATCTCTCATACTTTGGACATATTATGAGGTACCAGTCCCTGTAAAATGGCATCATGCTACGTAAAGTGGAGGGTCAGTGAAAAAGAGGGAGATTTCCAATGAGATGTACACAGTGGCATCAGGAGTGAGCTCAAGTTTAACAATGATTTTGAGGATGGTGCAGGATTGGGCAGTGTTTTGTTCTGTTGTCTATAAGGTCACTTTGAATGGGAAGTGACCTGAGAGCTCCTAACAACAACAACATATGCATAACCAGAGTCCCACCCACATTCCAAGAAAACTAGTGCATTTCAAAATTCATTACTTTATACTGTACTGCCAGAATTTCTGACACATTCTCTACATCCATCACGCCCACCACTGATTGAAAAGATTGTGCCTATCATCATCATAGAGATGTCTTTGTTTTAAATCCTGACTAGCAAAGATCATCCAGGCTTCTGGGAGGTAGGTCAGCTCTAAAAGCACTAAATATGCTTTTAAAACATGATCCTCTTGACCTATACTCATAGAGATAGTAGCTCTAAATACCAACAGAGAGGGAAGAAGTCATCACATGAAGCATCAATGTTATCCCCTCTGTACACAGGGTAGGAACGGGCAACTTAGACATTGGCTGCCTAAAATGTTGTTGTTGTTGTTGTTGTTAAGTGCTGTCAATTC